>NC_086323.1:173283240-173614802 GCF_036172605.1 Pelobates fuscus
TTTGCATGTTTCTGCATTAAATTTCATCTGCCATTTGAGTGCCTAGTCCTCCAATCTATCTAAATCCATTTGCAGCAAAGTAATATCCTGCTCATATTGTAATGCTTTACAGATTTTTGTGTTATCCTCAAACACTGAAACGTAATTTTAATGTCTATTTCAAGATTATTTATAAACATGTTAAATAGAAGTAGTCCCAGATGAAATCCTTGAGAGACACCATTTACCACTTTTGTCCAGCTTGAAAATGTACTATTAATGACAACTCTCTGTACTCTATCTTAAAGTTCTACCCAAAAACACAAATCTTTATCTAGACCAATTTCTTTGAGTTTGAACATTAACCTATTGTGAGGAACCATATCAAACTCCTTGGCAAAATCCAAGTAGATCACATCCATTGCAACACCCTGATCTATATTTCTATTTACTTCTTTGTTGAGAGGGTTTGGCATGACCTATGTTTCATAAAACCATGCTGATTATTACTAATAACAATGTTCTTACCAATGAATTCCTGAATATTATCCCTGAATAACCCTTTAAATACTTTTCCAGCCACAGAGGTTAAGCTCACAGGTCTATAATTTCCGGGCAAAGATTTTGAACCCTTTTTTTTTTTTTTTAAATATAGGAAACACATCTGCCTTCCCCCAATCCTCCAGTACACTTTCTGAAAAAAAGAGTATCTTTAAAGATTAAAAACAGAGGTTCACTTATTTTTACACTAAGGTCCTTAAGTACTTGAAGGTGAATACCGTCAGGCTCCGGAGATTTGTTTACATTGACTTTCTTTAGTTATTGTGCATGTTACAGCTTTCTAAATGTATTCTTCACATGTGACAAATAAATATTTCTTAAATATCAGTAATCATAATATTAAAAATTCTGAAATGCAACAGTTTTCCCTTAGTACACTGCACTCCAAACAAAAAACAAAAAAAGACCCTGAACTGCAGCCCTGAAACACACTAGCTGCCTTAAGACATGTTGTACAACGCTCAGTGCGTGGGAATAATGCCAGTAGCTAGCCTGAATACCTAAGTCCAGTCCTGTGTAACACATTTGCAAAGAATATAGTGCAAAGCATAATGCAAAAATCACTGCAGCTATACGTCTGCACCCTGGCTCTCTGATGGTGATGGAGAAAATGTAATTGCTCCTTTGCTGTCCTTACTGCTCTGTTGAGAGATCAAGTCGTTACTTCAGGTATGTGTGGTCAAAGGCTCCGGATGTCACTGCATACTGCATTTTATTTACAAAACTGTGCAACAGGCAATGCTTAAATTGATAAAAAGCCACAATATGACTTTTATTGGGGTTGAGGCTCAACTATAGATCGCTTAAAATATTTCTGCTTGGCAGGGTTTTTTGGTACTTGTTACAAACTGCCATTTGTAACTGGCCCTTTAAATGACAAATTGCCCTGCGTCCCTGGGTTGTGGAGAAGCTCTCCTTCCTCATGACTATAGCCCCTGGGAGATTGTGCCCCTGAAAACTTATGGACTTTTATTGGGTGTGTATGGCCCTTTAAGAACCGTCTGGGGACATATTGTGACTTTGGTGAACAATGCCCCTTTAAGACTACGTCCCCAGACCTGTAAAATAACTTGTTCCTGGCTTTCTCCCACTTGGTTCAGTAAATGGGGCTTACTGAACCGAGTACCACACAAGCGGACCACCCAGAAGTGGAAGTGTGCAGGCAATTTACCTCCCAGGCTGGGAGCCTGCTGTAGGTAAATTGCCGACCGCTGGGTGGCCGCAGTTCATGCAAACCAACACGTGGCGGCGGCCATCTTTGTTCATTTGAACGAGGTCAGCAGTGTGTGTAGCCAAATTCATGGAACTGAAATCGGCTACACATTTCACCGAACACTGCTGACCCTTACCTTCTCCTACATTGAATTTTCACCTGCAGAGACTAAGTCCCGTTTGGAAATTCGAACGCACGTTCGAATAGTAATTTTTCTGCATAAAACTGACCGGCCACACAGCCCAAATCTATGGAACTGTTTTGGGCAGGAAAATGTGCTTGCGGTCGGCCATAAAGGACTTCCGTCTAACTTTTTATCCACTGGAGGGATTTGTGTGATTTTTGGTTATGTTTATATTTAAATTGTGCTGATTCTGAATATGAAGATTGGACTTATATTTTTAAAGTTACAGTGTATGTATAAAAACTGTATTTTTCCTGCCTGTGATAATTATGTTAAGCAATGTGTACCATAATTATATCACAGGCAGAGGGGGAGGATTTTGTGTGTAATTGCTGGAAGTGTTTTCTGTAATGTACGTGTGTTATTGGTTGTTCTGTAAAACCCTGTGGGTGGTCCTATGTAAGGGAAACCTGCATAAAAGAAGGTCCCTTTGGTGCCAATTAAACAGAATGACTTGACCGTCTAACTTGCAGCCTTGACTCATGTTTGTAGGGGACAGCTATAATCACTACAGGGATTGCTATGCTCTTCATACTCCCTTAGCCACTGAGCACTTGTAAGAGCTCTTGTTCCTGATCCTGCTTCGCTCTACAGAAAGAAGAGGTTCACCTGGTTGTAGGTCCAGGGTGGATAGCAGACGGTGAGATCCTAGCCCAGCAGCGGCGGTTCGTGGAGTCTGCAGTGCTTATAGTGTCTACGGTGCTGATGGTCCTTTGGTGAGCGCCAGGAGCACCCTTTCTACGGTCCAACTTCCAGCCAGCCTGGAGGTAACCATAACAGTACTGGTATATAACGGGTTCGCTTGCTGCTTCTTTCACAGTCTTGGCAGAAGTAGCAGGAATCCTGAAGGTACCTTTTATGTTAAGTTTGTAATGCAATTCTTAGATATTGTGAACATCCTCTGAGAATGGACAAACTTAGTCACACACCCCACAATGGACTTTTGCAGAATCTGGTAATGCCTAGTATGTGGGTGTACACCAAGAGTTGCAGGATGCTTGTACATTGTTACAAAAGTTTGCAGTTGATCAAAAAGAAGGCAAAAAAAACAGTTTTGTACTTGCCAATTTTGCAGCAAACTAGGAAAAATGCCTTCTCAACCCTAGAATGGCAGTCTGACATTTCATTGTATACTCCATTGTTGTATATACATGGGGGGAGGAGGGGGAGGGGGGGGGGGGGTTAAGGGTCCAAAGCTGCTTACTGGTTGTTGTTTTTTTTGTTTTTTTTACTCCATTTGAAAAAGCCATACTGGTGAAAAAGCGCTAATGGATGTTACTACTTTGTATTTTAACTATTAAAGGATTTTGGTGACAGCACGTGTGTGCTGTGCCAATTTCCTTTTTTATTTAGTTTTAAAGGGATTCTCCAGTGCCAGGAAAACAAACCCATTTTCCTGGAACTGTAGAATATTGGAGTCCCCCCATCCCATGTCACTGAAGGGGTTAAAACCCCTTCAGACACTTACCTGAATCCAGGGTCCGCCCACGCTCTTCCCTACAATGGCCATACGCGTGAGGACGTCCAGCGTCGTTTAGACGAACAAAAGTCATCTAAGAAGCCAGACGTCCCTCTAGTGGCTGTCTGGTAGACAGCCACTAGAGGAGGACTTAACCCTGCAAGGTAATTATTGCAGTTTATAAAAAATGCAATAATTACACTTGCAGGGTTAAGTGTGATGGGAGTTGGCACCAAGATCACTTCAATGGGCTGAAGTGGTCTGGGTGCCTACAGTGTCCCTTTTATACTATTTTTATACTTCCTTGCACCTTTTATCTCTCCTCCAAAGCAAACCTAGGTGGGGATCAAACCACCAACACTGTCATCATTGAGCAGTTAGTCTGCTCTATATTTGTGAGTATATTTTAACGTTTTTTATCATATATCACTTGTTTTATTGAGAGCACTATTTGTATTTCCTGTCATCGTGAACAAAACGAACACCTCCAACAAGTCTTATAAGTGGAGATTATACCACTGCACGCTATAAACGCTGGAGCTGGCTAAGGCTCTATAAAATGTGAGTGTGATACTGTCATTTTTTTATTACATAAATAGATTTGACGTATTACACTATTTCCACCCTTTCTGCTTTTGTCTTTCTATATACATGAACAAGAAAATGAAGACAGCTGCCCTACCCAAAGAAAAGCCCTTGCTGTACTAAAGATTAAAACGTTTACTATTAAGAGACTATTATTTGCGAGGACTATCACATTTACTTATTTCTTGTTTGTTCCAAAAATCTATTTTTTTTTTTATATTGTCTTTTATCTTTTGATTCTGAAACCGTGCAGCTTGATAGTGTTCAAGGGACTATATAGGCACCCGGATCACTTAATTTCACTGAAGTTGTCTGGGTGCACTATCCGTGTTTCCTTAACCCTGCAATGTAAAACAAACGTTTTCATTGCAGGTTTATGTAGACCTTTAGTGGCTTTCTTCAAGGCATCCACTATAGGAACTTCCTGCTCTTTGCATGAAGACATCTAAACATCTTCAAATTCTTCTTAGGAATGCACTGGTTCATGCATGCACATTAGGTCCTCCACCGCAGTGACGTTGTAAGTGAAGGAGACCATAGCAGGTGCTGAGGGAGCCTCAGCACTGGACAGAGGTGATTGTTAGACAGGTTTTTAACTCTTTCAAGAACCATGGTGGGAGGACCTAGTAAGTTAGGGACTGGACACTATAGCGTTTGTATTCCTAATCATATTCCTTTAATCTTACTCCGAGAGCAACATATATCAGGTGTGTTGTTACTGTTATATTGAGATACTGCTTTTAAACAGCAGTGAAGATATTTACAGGCAGTGGGAATTCATGGCAAACATACCAAGGCTGTATTTCAACTTGTCAATGGCTAGTGAGCAAGTGGAATTTTGAAGCCCCATTTAGTATATGAAAACGAAACTATTTTGGCAGGACAGAGGTACATGGGAAAATACTGGTCTGTGTTGCAACATTAAATGAGGAATTTACAGATTGACAACCTAACCTCCTAAACTAGGGTCTTTCCATCATACCAAGGTACTATTTACAGGGTCTTCAGGAACAAAGGCAAATATAGTTTTAATGGAAATTCTCTCAATCAGATAATTCCAGGTCAATGGAGTTCTCCACGTATGGAGTTCTTTCAATGCATTTCTTAATATATCAGTCTGAGTAGAATATCTGTATTTACGGATTTTAATCATACAGAGAAGTTTTGATCCCTGTCCATTTTACAGTGAAGAACTAACCGATTAGTCACTGCTACCACGGTGATTGATCTTGAAATGTACATTAAATATTTGTGAAATTGATAGAATTTAAAGTTTCTGTTAATGCAAAGTTTTGTTAAGACAATGATGGATTTAGTTTTTTACACTGAAAGAAGCAGATTTAATATAAGACAATCTTTCTGAAATGGATTATAAAATAGTAACAGCCATACAATGCAGTTAACGTTCCAGGAATATTAATTCATTTTCTACAATATAGATTACCGTATGTTAATCAGCTTTAGATTATTACTCTGAAATCTGGTATTAGCACCCTCAATGTGAACATTTAATTATTCGAGTAATTGAAATGTATTGAAACCTTGAAATTAATTTATATAATTACATGGCAATAGTAATACAATTCAATTTAGAGTGTTTTTTTTTTTACAGGTAGGTCTATCGAAAATATTCCGGAGTTGTGAGATTAGACATTATCATATCAGCTTTTCGGTATTAAGCATGTAATCACATAGCATAAGACATATACAGCATCATGGTTACATGAGATCCATGATAGCGAGCATGGCACAATGGCGTGCAGAGAAGTATAACAAAAATAATGATAAAATAAACTAAACCCACGGCACCGGAAGATACAGGGATGCCTAAACTCCTGATCCTGTAAGTCGTTGGAGCAAATGCAAATGCAAGGGCGTGTAACTCATCAAATTGTTCCCACAGGTCCCAGATTTCTTGGAATGTCTTAGTGGTGTTTAGCACCTGGGATGTTAATTTGTCCATTAAGTAATTGTCCCTTATCTTTGTAATAATTAAACAATTCCAGGCGTATCCATTTCAATACCATACAGGCTGCCAAGTAAATCATGTTAAAAAGATTCCTGTTCATGTTTGGATAGTCCCTCTGTAGGTCTGGAAAGGAGTCATGCCCATGGGTCAACGGTTAGTCGCCTCTTGTAGGATCTTGTTCCAAAATTCTTGAACCCTGGGGCAAGAACACCACATGTAGTCATAGCTGCTCCTTTCCCCCACAGACTCACCAACAAGTGTTAGTGGGACTTAATCTCATGTGGGGTAGTGTACCATCTAAATAAAGTTTTAAATGACTGTTCTTGCAAGGTGACGCAGATTGAAGACTTGGCACATTATTATTATGTTATCATTTATATGCCTCCCATATGTTGAGCTATGCATTTGACATGTCCATTTGCTATGAGCTAATTAACCTTCACTACAAACTAACTTTGCCCCTTCAAAACCATGAGTTTTTGTTTTATAAAATGAAATAATATTGTAGCCTTTGTGTGAAACACTACCAATATTGTGACCGTCTGAAAAATCAGTGTTTACAGTGCTTAGTCTGCAGAGCCATGCTATAGACAACAGAACCACTAAATTAAGCTGTAGTGGTTCTGGTAACTATAGTCCGCCTTTAACAAATTAAATCCTCCTTTATGCCCTTACTCGACATGCCACAGATTGAGGCATGTCTACTAAACACATAACATAATTAATGGAAGAAGAGAGACTGAAACAAGGTTTTTGCTCTCCGCCTCATTTGGATTGTATGTCCTGGCTGTGCCTAGACTGGATTGCTACATTTTCTAAATCATTAATAAACATAAGAAGAAAAAAAACAAAGAACATCTCGTGAAAATTTTAATTAAAAACAAAAACGTAATAAAAAAAGTTATGGGTTATTTTCAATGTTTTATATAATGGTATAAATGACAATTCTGTTTTTAAACTTAGTTGCCCCTATGATCCTTAACCTTATCTTTCCTTAGTGATATTACTTACACCACTGTGATTATAGTACTATAATGGACTGCATACATGTAGCTACATTAGAGTGTTGCTATAACAACATCAACATTTAAACTGTCTCAATGGCATCATTTATCTGTTTATGATATAGGAGAGCAGAGAAATAGACAGGAAAGTCACAGCCTTACACAACATAATGTGGAAAATATTAGTCGTGACGGTAGTCACCTTCGCTGGGACTATATAAACTATGCCTTTTTGTCTGGTAGCAATGCATCACACAAACAAATGAGGAATTGATGACGCATGTCAGCTCCTGGGAATTATTTTTTAACAATTCAAACCCCTGGTTGAACGATTCATTCAAACTATGTAAATACAACAAGCCATAATACCCTAGGGCAGTAATATCAGTGATCTTACTAGATGGTGGGACCGGGTCAGACGGAGGTTACAAATCAAGAGTTGAGTAACACAACTTTTGCCGACTGACTTTCAGGAATGCCATTTACACCATGCGCTGCTGTGCCAGTTGTGAGTCTTGAGGGCACAGTATATTGCCAGTAACAGAAAAATTTTGCTCACTCAGGACAGTGGTTGAGAGCACCTGGGCTAACAGCGATAGAGCAGGCCAAATCCATCTCTTGTCATCCCAGAAGCCCAAAGCGCACAAAGGAAGTTCACCTAGGTAAGCCGTCACCATCTCTGCAGTGCTATGTTATTTCCTTCTGGAAAGCTCAGTGGATTCCACCAAACTATCCGGGGCCTCAGCCCTCAGCCCAAAAAGCAGCTGTTCTAGGGGATTAGTAAGTGCTGGTGCTGCTACTTGAAGGTGCCATCTAGTTCTTCTTGTCCTTCAAGTAGCATGAACCTTTTCTATTGCACATCACACACACCTTGTCAATCAATTTATCCCTCCAAGCAATCATTGAATTTTTGTGCCATCTTGTCCTTGATTCGTGGGTCACACATGGATGCAAGCATTAACTCTAGTTAAGTCTCCATTCACTCATGTAAATTATGAGTTAGCACTATATACAAATTCAATGATAACAAACAATGATATCTTTGGAGTAAAGAAATAGAAAGTCCAGATATCAAAATAAAATAATAAATGTAAAAAAATATATAAAAAGCTCCAACTCCTTCTATAGAAAGGACCAGTACTGTCGTGGTTACTTAGTTTAGGGCTAAATAATCCAAAAATAGATAAAAGTCCAGATATCACAACAAAATAAATAAAATTAAAACCAGAAAGTTCCAACTCCTTTAATAAAAAGTTTCAGCACCAGGAGTTAATGACTTGGTAGTCTTCGCAATCAACGCTGCATTGGGAGGGTTAAATGTCCAATTTGTTGATTCATGAGGGATTGAAAGGGATTCCAGTTGTGAGCCGTCCACAACAGAGCACAATAGTTGCTGCTCTAACCTTTTCAGGGGGCACGATGATGATGATGATGACTGTGCCCTTGGTATAGATAGTATATATATGAAACATATGGAGTCTCTCAGCAATCTTCAGTGTCTTACAGGGTTGCCGAACCAGAGACACTGCACTGCAAAAGACCAGCACCAACACCCAAATGTGCTGACTCTCACTTTCCTATGAGACCACAAACTGCCCCACGGTTAAATAGCATGTAAAACGTAACACCAGTAATTCTGATTCCTTCATCTAGCAAAAACACACATCTATGTCCCGCAGGCTTACAGTTGAAAGGCGTCAATGAACAGCCACATTTCCCCATCCACTGGATTTTGTTCATCTCATTTTGCTCTTACTCACACACGCTGCAGTTCTGTGACTAACACATGTGCCTGTAGTTTTGGACTTTCTCAAAGACTTTAAGAAAGCCCAAACCTATGTGCATTATTCATGTGATGCATGTGATACAGAACTGCATCATGTGTAGGTAAGAGCGAGGCACTATTATAGTGATGGTAGCAATACTACTTGCCCTTGTAGTTTTAGGTAGCAGAGTCACACCACCTTCTCACCTTAGCAAGGGACACCATCAGCACTTCAAGCCCTAGCCGCCACAGCTTGGCCGGTGTCTCGCTGTTGCTTCCCACCCTAGACCAAGGTCCTGGGTCCAGCTTCCAGTGGTCAAAGCTCTCCTTCCAGGCAGGTATCTCTGCCTATTCCACTGCAGCTCTGCTTACAGTGATTATAGTTATTGCCTTTACAAAGGCAATTGGGTTCTCCAGCCTAGCTCTCTTGCTTTATCACAGGGCTAGAGGTATACTGCAACCAACAAACAGGTTTGAAGACTCTGTCACTGGGATCCCCACAAATCCACACAGGACACAAGTTCCAAAAGGAACTGACAAACTAAACTGCTTTTTTCTTGGGGCTAGCCCACATGATTATTACATCAAGATTGCTGTGACAACTCAATACAAGTACAAACAGTCAAATCTCATTAGACAACATATAGGAACTTATAATAACATATTGACATATTTATAAAGGGGTGGGAAAGACAATACTTAACATAAAATATCTCTCCTGCCTGAAGGAATAGCAATATGCAAATCTACCTGAATATGCAAATTAACAAGCCTTTCTATTCAGGTAGTGCATATTGCTATTCCAACCAACATAGGGCACTACACAGGCTCCATAGCCAAATCCACCTAGTTGGTAGTAATCCTCAGCAGCACAGCAGGCAAAACATTTAACAGTATACACAAACACACATTATAAACAGTTACATTACACACACCCTGCACCTATAATGGGTACAGGGTGACTAAAACATAAGAAAAGACCAACAATCTGGGGGTCCTAATTTGCCCAGACAGTCTCCCCTCAGAAGAAGACCGATCGCCAGCAGGAACGGTGGCGATCGGTAAGTACATAGGGAGGGAGAGGGAGGGAGTGTCTTGACTCCTGGAGACACTCAGTACAGGCAGAGCATCGGAAACCTGCCTGATGGCTTCCAATGCTCTGCTCTATACTGCCAGGCGTCACATGGGGCAACCCGGAAGTGATCGCTCGGGTGCCCAGCTGTGAGGGGGTGTATTGTACGATGCATCGACATTGATAGAGTGGCTGGAAGCGATCACGATCACTTCCAGCGCTCAAATTTGCCGCAGGCGTATCAGGTACGTCTGTGGTCCTTAAGGACCGTTTTTTGTCGGACATACCTGATACGTAAGTGGTCGAGAAGGGGTTAAACTATTTAACACTTTACTCATTGAGGACTATTCCACTTTACTTGTCTCAAAGTAAGTGATAAAAAGACAAGGCAATATGTTTAAAAAAAAATTACTTGGTATAGATAGAGGTAAACACTCACAAGTGTAGAGCAGTAAGTCTGCTCTGAACTGTAGTAGCATATTTGCAAGTATGAAGACTTTAGGCTGTGGTGAAAGTAAAACAATTTATTCACAATCAGGATAAAACAAGCTTCTAGGCAGGTAAGAGCCTCTCCAACTTGTCACGGAGTATAACCCTAACACACAAAGTTTAGGATAGCAAGGAACGGACTAAGGAAATATAAACATCTCACCGGGCCTTAGAGTGGCTGGACTTAACATTAGACAGAGTAAAGCATTGTCGAAATACAAGGCAAGGTCTGGGAAATGGAGAGACAGCAAAAACAAGAACTAGCCAGAGTTAGGTACACAATAATAATCAGAAGGGCAAACAAGACAGGCAAGGGTTAAAGAGAAACTCAGAGTCAGGAAACAAAGCCAAGTTCAATACCAGAATACAATACAGTTTAATAACACAAGGAACGCACTAAAGGGTACTGGGAACAGAAACCACAATAGGGCCAGGTAAGCTTAAAGATAGGTGTCTTACTTTTGGCACAAAACCACTTAAACATACTGAGGAACACCCAGAGACAGACTTGGCCTGCTTTGACATGTCTCTATGTCTCTGGTGGGCACAGACCTTTGCAGCCCATCAACTCACCCGTGGTGGGGGAGGCAGCCGAACCCCTGTCCGGGCCTGAAACTCATCGACTTCTGAACCCTGCCCCCCCCCCCCGGCAGGGGCGTATTAGCCGCAAAGCAAACAAGGCATTTGCCTTGGGCGGCATTTTCCAGGGGGCGGCAAAAAACACCGCCCCAAATGCCCAGGGCAAATGCCTTGTTAGCCTCGCGGCTAACAGACATGCCGGTCGGGCGGGCGGCATTGGCGGGCGGCTGGCGAGGGAGCACTTCCTCTGAGCTGTCTGCTCAGCTCCCTCGCGCGCCGCAGAGTGAGGCTGGGAGCCGGAATATGACGTCATATTCTGGCTCCCAGCCTCACTCTGCGGCGTGCGAGGGAGCTGAGCAGACAGCTCAGGGGGAGCTCTCCCTCGCCAGCCGCCCGCCAGATATCAGCCCAGCAGCCAGTGCCGCCCTCCCAGCAGCCACTGGACCACCAGGTAGAAAGACACCCTTCCCCCCCAGCATTCCCAAAGGTAAGGAGGCTGGGGGGAGGTTAAAAAAAATGTGTTAGTGTGTGTGTGTGTGTGTGTGTGTGTGTCTGACTGTGTGTGTCTCTGACTGTGTGTGTGTTTGCCTGTTAGTGTGAGTGTGTGTGTCTGTTAGTGACTGTGTGTGTCTCTCTGACTGTGTAAGTGTGTGTGTCTGTTAGTGAGTGTGTGTGTGTGTGTGTGTGTGTGTCTGACTGTGTGTGTCTCTGACTGTGTGTGTGTCTGTTAGTGAGTGTGTGTCTGCTAGTGAGTGAGTGTGTCTGTTAGTGTGTTTCTGTTAGTGTGTGTCTGTTAGTGTGTGTCTGTTAATGTGTGTGTGTCTGTTAATGTGTGTGTGTGTGTGTGTCTGGGGCTGGTGGGGTGCAGATAAGTGGGATATGAGTCATTACTTTTATTTTGGTAGCATCCACTATATGAGAGGAGTAGGCTGAGCCCTTTAACTAATTTTATCATGTCTGTAGCCACATCTTTTTAACTTCCTGCAGGCAGTAATCCATGTTGCTTTCTCAGTTAGCCCTTGTACACCAATTACCCAAGAAATTGGCCCCCAGTGGCACTACTCAGTTAACAGTTATTCACCATGTCTTGAAGTTATTTTCTGTTTGAATGTGTTGTTTTTCTAATTACTTGGACATTTCCGCTTAACATTATAATTAAGTGTTCTTGCATAGAAAGACCACTTACTGTTATCTCACATGTATTAAGGCAATTTGCCTGGATTTGTGGGAGGGGCTGGTTTGCTACCTCTAGCCTACTTAAGGCACTCCCCTTACCTTGCTCCTTACCATTTGAGGTCAGAGTTGAATGAGGATCCACCTCCGGGTTCTCTCAGACGCCATCTTGGTTTTCTTACCCACAAGTTTTTCTGCAGCAAGTGTCCAGGAATCCTCTTGCAGGCCTTTTCCGTCCGTCCAGCTTCTTACCCGGGTCTTTGTCGTAGATCGCGTTCCAGGGACTCCTAAACCGTAAGTCAGACCTACCTGTCACGCCAGGATCGGTTCCCACGGCGCACGGTACAGCATGGGTCCTCGCTTTACGGTTTTCTCTGCACAGTCGCATTTCAAAGCCTTTTTCGGGGCTTCATTTCTTACAAATTGTTTGGCTAAATTATGCATATTAGAGAAGCGATCAATTCGCACAAACTGTTTTTCCCTTGCTTCATTTAAACAATTGTCATTTCGGTTTGTGGCCGGCACTTATTCATAGTATATTCTATGCACGATTGCTGTTCGCATTAAAATGCATACGGTTAAGCTATTCATGCTAACTTCTGTTTCCCTTCATGCTAAGATTCGGTTATTCTGCTATGTATTCACATAGATCTTTTTCGTGAGTTACATTTCATCATTTCATGTATTTACATTTGGTTAAAAAGTTGCTTGGTTAAATAGACAGACCATTTTCATGCTATTTTTAAGGTATCACTTATTACATCAAGGGTATGAAACCAGCTAACATTTCTGTATAGACCATTGGACTCCCACGCTTACTGGAGTTTTTTTTATTTAATTTTTTTATAAATTATCCATTTCATTACAATTAAATCAGCCTACGTTACAGACCTCATTTCTTTGTGGTTAACCATGACACATAAGGATTTAATTCCTTTTCATGCATACTCGGGTTGAATCACACGTACTGATCCAACCAATCATACGTTTCCTGCACAGTAATATACATATATATATAGTTTACATTGTATGTTCCCCTTACTCACCATTATTATATAACACATATGTTGTTGGTACATAGGCCACGGCCTCCCTCAGATATCTTATTAAAGCCATGCCAACATTTCTGAGTAACACATATCTATTGCATAGTATCAACATTTTATTTGCAATCATACGCAAGCAAACCTTAAAACATTGCTGCTACAGGCTATAAGTCTGTTTTCTTTACAACAATCCACACTCATCATACTACTTTCTTTTACCCATTTCAGGCTGTCAAGCTTATATATATTTGCTCCACACGGGTTTTTCCTGTGAATTTGTCATACTACCAGGTACGTACACCTGCTCATATGGTATTTCTACCATACATTTCATTTCATCCCCCTAGGTTAGAGTGCTGGCAATAGGGTCACAGGCATCCCAATAGGTATTTACCCCTTCTTGGCAATCGCCATCAGTTAGTGGTCCCGCGAGGCCAACACCCCGCCTCAAAGTTTCAGAGGCAAACACCCATCGGGCCACACGTTAGCTAGCCGCCTCGCATGTTGCATAAAGAGGGCCTCACCTGTCACTCCCTTCCCCTGTTTTCTGTCTTACAGTCACCAAGAGGCCTAAAACTCCCGCCACTACGACGAGTGGCCTCAATAACCCCTCGCGCCAACGCATAGATAGAGCCTCTCAAGCCGCTTGGCAATTAGCAGGGCCTCATAGGTCACCAAACAAGTATAATGTTTTCGTCATCCGGCCTAGCTAGCCTGCCAGTACAATTTGGTGGTTTCCTATACTAATGAATTGTTTTGTTTATAGTATGTCTCAGGAAGGGGTAGAGGATTTCTCCCTGCCTAGCACCCCGGTTAGAGCTGTCACTCCCACACAAGGAGGAGAGCTAGCCAGTCCAGCATCGATCAGATCCTGGACGATCCCACGTATAACCACGGAATTGAGGAGACGACAAATCCCCTACCCCGCTACAGCAAGGAAAGCAGAAGTTTTCAAACTGCTACGCACATCTACAAATAACATGGATGCCGGGGAAGGACCTAGCCAGTCCAACCCAGGAGATATACATGCCATGTTATTCTCACTCATGGCGTCCATGAGCAAGGTCAACTCCAGGCTGGAGAAACTTGAGTCGGTCACCACGGCCCTTACTCTAGCAGGGCCACCCGCTGCTGCTTCACAAGCACCAGCTGACTTGCCATTAGTTGCTCCCGCCATCACCCTGGATGACCAGGAAGTTAGCCCGGCTCATATGATACCTGAGCATATAAAAAGGGATATCCTGGAAGGTAAAGACGTCAACCTGGCTTCCCTGTTGATTGCCTCCCAGGATATTGTTGAGAATAAAACGTATGCTTATGATGATGTATCTGTTGTTGTCAGGTCTAGGGATACCCCTAAACAGGAAACTGACTATCACTGAATTTGTACTAGCTTTTGGTATTTACAGGGATGTCATCTGTGCGGTCTATCCCAACAGAAGAGAGGAGTTTGATCTCTATATGCACAAGCTGGTAGACCTGGGCAACAAATATGGTGGTTCAGCCTTCTATGACTACTGTTATGGTACTTTTTCAGTAAACCAAAATGTTTAAGTGTCTATCTGTTCCTGTCCAAATTAAAGAGAATTGAATTGCGTATATACGCTGAAGTAATTCAGTCTGACACACGGAGTTCAGGTTAAAATAACTTCGAGGAAATTTATTGGCAAGTGCAGAATCAACGGGCGCGCAGGCCCTTTTAAGAGACATTTTCGTCATCATTGATTATCAAGATATCAGTGAATAAACATCATTAATTGGATTAATTGTTAAGTGTCTGGGTTAGTGTCCACCTATCAATATAATTAATTGGATCAAAAGCTAAGTGGTTAGTTCCGTGTCCACCCACCAAGAGGTGGTACTTTTTCGGACACGGGTGGGGGACAAGGGGTCTTGAGCGTCATTTTACTCGGTCGGTGATGTCAAATCTCGTGGTTAGGTGCAAGGTCTCTTATGAATAGAACATTTCATTACTACTGTGTTCTCATGGCCTTTAAATTATACTATGTTGCGAGTTAGGGGAAATTCAACAGTTCCTGGGTTAGTCATATCCTTATGGAGAATACAGTCTTTGTCTATTGTATTAGATGTGCTGAGAAATACTGTCATGTAATGTAGTTTTCATATGAAGAAGTCAGGTTATGAGGACAAAATGGAGGATTTGTCACAGTATCAGGTTAATACAGAGTTAGAGCAGCAATTCAATATAAATACAATAAGATTTTTTAATAATTCTACATCAGTCCCCCCTATGAAATGTTAGATTCTAAGAGATAAAAACTTTATTTGTTAATACCAGAAGACGTGTTAGCCCAAAGGCACAGAAACCCCGTGGCCGCTAGCTAGGTGTTAATGCAAAGTGCAAGTCTGTCCCTATTTTCTGACCCTACTAGGCTAGCTCATCTGTCAGTATGGCTCTCGAACACTTCACACCCAAGGGTATCCCATGGCGGCTAACCCACCACTTCTCCACATGGGGCCTTTACCATTCACCGACAGATGCTGTCCCTAATCTAGTCCCTTCCTAGAACTCTCGCACTTTATCATCAAAAGGGATGGATTGCAGCGGCAAACAGGGTGAGTTGAGATCCTGGAAATCTTGGTCATCAACATCAAGTAGTGTGAAAGTGGGTGCCGCTTGGTCAATAGTCTTCGTGAGAGCTTTCCTCAGGCAGGGGAAGACACAACAAAAGAGAAGAGCAAAGATAAAAAAAGAAATTAGTATTGCCATACCAATATACATTAAAGCCTTTTTCCAACCCGTCATCCAACCAAACCATCTGTCCCAGGGATCTTTTATCCCGGAATTCCTTTTTAATTCTTCTGAGAGGTCATTTAATTTTGCTATGGCTAATGTAACTTTACCATTAGGACCTGTGTTTTCTGGGATGTAGGTACAACATGTCATGGTGTCGGGCAAAATTTTACATACCCCTCCTTTTTCGGCTAGGATCATATCCAGGGCTATTCTATTTTGGAAGGCCATTTGGGATGTTGCCTGCAATTGTTCGGCTAATCCCTGGAGGGCATCTCTGGTGTAATTAACGAAACGCTGTTGATTGTAATAAATGTAGTTTATCCAATTTAAGTTCTTGTTTGCAGTAACTATGGTAAAAATTGATTCAAATCCTGCAGCAACTTCATCTCTTGCTTTAAATTCATTGGGTACCCCCCTAGGCACCCTAATGGCATCAATGTAAATGTGAGGGTCAAAACTTCCTTTTACTGGGGCTTCACGCTTGGCCTTAGTGTGGCTGGACTCATGGGTGTTGGTGTGTGTGTCAGAAATAATGTGTATAGGCATAATGGCCTTGGCCAATGTACACTCCCCCCACCACTCTGTGTCCATTCTGGATCTTAACTGTAAATCCCCACACAACCAGTAAATATCTCCCAGTGACCTAGTGTGCTGCTGCAGCAAACGTACAGGAACAGTTCTATATGTAGTACAATAACCTGCGGGAAAGTTACCCACAAATTTACCAATCCCATCATGTTTGACATAGCAAGTGTAATTACCTTTATATACGGTAACACCATGAGGAGGTCTTACATTTTTGGCTATAAGAGGATACTCCGCTGTCCATGCTTGACATTGAGACCTGTTGAAATTATATTGGTAGGCAAAAAGACTTAAAATGCAATTTTCTTCATTTACTGGCAGAGTTAAAGGTACAGTGCCCAGATGAGGCCGGGCACCACCACACACATAGCATGCGGTTCGGTTATGTTTATTGGCATTATATTTCATCCATTCTAACCATAGGTTAACATCATTAAAACCTGTTTCAGCGGCCATAGTATCTTCAAAGGTGGGGTTAGCAATGGCCATCATGTCCTTAAAGGACTGGATGTGTGGTTTTAATGGGTTTGTGACCATATGAGTAGCTCCTTGCCACTCAGGGGAATTACACATATCTTTAAGGTAGAAATGCCCTAATTTAGTATAGGAACCCTTTTTCCAGTACATTCCCAATACATACTGGTCTGCATCTGTTGGGCTTGGATGCTCAACATTAAGAATTAATTTCATTGGTGTGCCTCCTCCAGGCTTTCTCAGAGTCATTCTTTGAAGGAGGGACCTACCATGATCATCTACTTTAGATAAGGCACTTTTTGGCTTGTAGCCCCAGGAAGGTCCGGCATTCCATCCCGCCGCCCCCCAATGGCCACAATTATGCCCCCATTGTTTGTCAACTACACAAACATATGGATCTTTTACATGAGGGATATCTCTATAGATATTCTGGATTTGTGTTGTAGTGAATGGGCATTCTACGATGTCACAATAATCAAAGGTATAGGTAGCCACACGGGTACATGATGAATTATACCAGAAGGTGTACCCACTAGCATCTTTAGTGATGGCTACTTGCTGGGCCTTAATTAAACTAATTAAGGAGACAATGTACCAGAGGTACATGGTTGTGCGGTATCTGCTTCCTCTGGGGCAGGAGACTTCTTGCAGTGGGAAGCGTGGATCCAATGTGGCCTGCCGGCCAATTTGACGGAAGTTGCGGTGATCAGGAGAACTTGGAATGGCCCGTCAAATCTTGGTTCCAGGGTGTTTTTCCGCACGAACTTCTTAACCAGAACCCAATCTCCGGGAAGCAGGTTATGGGTACCTGTGTTCAGATCAGGATCTGGAATTGAAGAGAAAACTTGGGCATGTATTTTGTTCAAGGCACTTGCAAGTTCAGTTACATAGTCTACTAAAACATCTGATTGAAGCTGTAACTGCTGTGGATAATAACAACCTAGCCTGGGTGCTGTCCCAAATAGAATTTCATATGGGGATAACGAGTGTTTCCCTCTAGGTGTGTGCCTAACGCTGAACAAAGCTATTGACAGACTTTCTGGCCAGGGCATTTTTGTTTCTTGTGACATTTTTAACATTCTGGCTTTTAGAGTGCCATTCATGCGCTCTACTTTACCACTACTTTGTGGGTGGTAAGGGGTGTGGAAGGCTAGGGTCACTCCCAGAGCAGTCCAAATTTCTTTAGTCACTGTTGCTGTAAAGGCTGGGCCTTGATCACTTTCAATGACTTCTGGAAGTCCAAATCTACATACAATGTCTGTAAGTAGGTGTCTTGCGGTTGTTTTTGCAGTGATATTGGCTACAGGGTAGGCTTCTGGCCAGCCTGAGAACATATCCACCATTACTAGTGCATATTCATGAGACCCACTCTTGGGCATTTGGATATGATCAATTTGAATTCTCTGGAATGGGTACATGGGTTTTGCTAGGTGCTTTGCAGGCACCTTGATTGGTCTTCCTGGATTACATTTTGCACAAATGACACAGGCCCTGCAGAAGCTGTTGATCAGGGTTGTGATTCCAGGTGCTTCATAATATTTTTGAATGAGGGCGGCCATTAGGTCTTTTGACAGATGTGCAGGCCCATGGGCCCATTGGACAACTGCTGGGTATAAGTTTCTTGGAAGGCAAAATTTAGAATTGTTGTAGTAAATTCCGTCCTTTAGGACAGCTCCTTTCTTCTTCCATTTCTGGATTTCTTCAGGGGTAATTATAGCTTGTTGTTCTCGTAGAATTCTTAGGTCGGTAGGAAGAGTTTGTAAGGTAAAGATAGGAACTTCTTCTTCTTGACCGGACACTTCTTCATCCACTTCCTGCAAATCTCTGGCTGCTTGCTTAGCAGCCTGATCGGCCAAATGGTTGCCCTTTGCTTCATCTGAATCCAATTTCCCATGTGCCTTTACTTTCAAAACGGCCACTTCTTCAGGGAGTAGGAGGGCATCCATTAGTTCCTTGATTGCAGAGCTGTGTTTGACTGGTGTACCGGCAGTGGTAAGAAATCCTCTTGTCTTCCAAATGAGGCCGAAGTCATGTGCCACACCCAGAGCATATCTTGAATCTGTATAGATGTTGGCACGCTTTCCCTTGGAAATCTTGCATGCTGAAGTCAGGGCTTGCAATTCAGCTTCTTGCGCAGACATTGCTGGCGGTAGAGGTGATGACTTGAGAACTTCCCCTGTTGTGGTTACGGCATATCCTGTATGGTATTTTCCTTCTTCATCAGCATACCTTGAACCGTCCACAAACAGAGTAAAATCCGGATCCGGTAATGGATTCTCATGCACAGTTGGTAAGTGTACTGTTTCCATTTTCATCTGTTCGAAACAGTCATGAGGAGTTTCTGGGTCATAGTCATTTGTTATAACTAGGTCTTTAAATTCTTTTTCTAGGAAGTGGCGTGGCCATGCTTCCAGAAGGTCAGTTGTTGGGTATTTGACAATACCATTTTCCTGTAGCTGTTCTTCATCCATGGTGGCCCATAACTTTGCCATGGGCCCAAGGTCATTCCATGATCTTGTCTTTAACTTGGTAACAGGAATATGTGGAATAGCAGTATCCCAATGATGGTATAGGTAATTGAGTTCTGGGGGCAGTTGGATCAGGACCATGCTGTTGCCTTCCGAGTCACAATAGAAATCTTGGGCAGTGAGCTTTACTTCAGTCCAATGGTAGAGCTCATCTTCATAGCAAGGCTCGGGAGTAATGTCTGGTTTGTACCACATGGTACAGAAGGCGTGATCTGGGCCTTCACAGAGAGGCTTTTCACCTTCATAAAATGTCAAATGTGGATGCATGACTTTCTTGATACATCCACAAAGCAGGTAAATGTAGGTTTCATCTGTGATAAATCCATAATAGATACCCCCCTCAGGGAGTGGAAGAAGAGTGGATGGGTTAAGAACTTGACATCTTTGGATGGAAATGTTGTCAGGTAGAAGAAGATGGCACTGGAGGCGTAGGTGTCTGGCTGGAGACACGTGTTTGAGCTGGACTTGGTTGATGATGGCAGAAATGTCATGAGGGGCCAAAACAACCAGGGGGTGGCCAAGGACCAGGTCTGAGGTTCTTTCTATGAGCTCTCTTGCAGCAAAAACAGCCCTGAGACAGGAAGGAGTCCCTCTGGCCACAATGTCCAGTTGACATGAGAAATATCCAATAGGCCTCTGGCGGCCTCTTAAGTCATTAGTTTGGGTGAGAACTCCTGTTGCGTGGCCTTGTCTTTCAGAGACAAATAATTTGAAAGGTTTGGAGTAATCAGGTAGGCCCAAGGCAGGAGCAGAAGCAATGGCACGCTTAAGAGATTTGAAATTGTCCAGAGCTTCGTTGGTCAGGCCGAATGGATCTGACTTGAGTGCATCGTAGAGAGGTTGCATAAGCAGAGAGGCCTCTGGGATCCATGCTCTGCAGTAGGAAATGAGGCCTAAGAAGGCATGAAGAGATTTTGAAGTCCTTGGGGGTTGAATGTCCAGAATTGTTCTGACTCGGTCCCGAGTGAGATGTCTGGTACCTTGAGATAGGCAATGTCCAAGGAAAATCACAGAGGGTTGACAGAATTGCAGCTTGAGAAGCGAAGCTTTACATCCTTGTTCTGCCAAATAGCAAAGCAGACTAATTGAACATTTTTCAGTAGTGGGTATATCATCTCCACAGAGCAACAAATCATCCACATACTGGAGTAAAACAACTTCTGGGTGTTCAGCTTGCCATGGGTCAAGAATAGTACACATGGCTTTGGCAAATTGACTTGGAGAGTTTTGTGCCCCTTGGGGCATGACAGTCCATGTATATTGTTGCATTTCATGGGTGAAAGCGAACAGGTATTGACAGGATGGATCTAGTGGAACACTGAAAAAGGCATTAGCTAGATCAATGACTGTGAAATACTTTGCAGAAGGTGGGACGCCAGAGAGCAGGGTATGGGGGTTTGGTACAAGAGGGGTGTCCAGGACAGTGGCTTCATTGACTGCACGGAGATCCTGAACCATCCTGTACTTTACTGGCTCACCTTTTAGAGTCTTCTTCTTCACAGGAAATAATGGAGTATTACACTCTGATTTACACTCCACTAAAGCACCCTTTTCCAGGAGTGCTTTGATGTGAATAGAAATGGCTGCAGCCTGTGCTGGTTTTAGAGGATATTGTGGTTTCCTTGGTAACTTAGCTCCTGGGATAAGCTTAACCACCACAGGTGGGACATTTAGATGACCTATATCCTCTGGGCCTGAGGACCATAACTTAGCAGGCACCTGAGTTTTTAACTCATCTGGGAAATTGGACCTAGGTTCTGCTGCTTGCTCATTGGGTATATCTAATTGCAGCATCAAAGGTAAGGAGCACAGGGCTGAAGTGTCAGAAACAGATAGAGGTGTAGACATTTCTACCTGTCCATCTGGAGTGAAGGTTATAGACGCCTGCAGGCGTGAAAGGACATCAGCGCCTAACAGGTTAATTGGGCATGTGGAGGAAACTACAAAACGAGCAAGTAAGCTTGTGCCTACCCGCAGAGGGGTTGTTAGAGGACTGTGTCTCGGTTGGCCATCCACTCCAACACAGGAGACATCAATACTTGACAAGAAAGATGGGTCTGGCAGGTCTTGTTCTCTGAGAACACTTCGGGCTGCGCCTGTGTCGATAAGAAATGTGGTAGGTTGGCCTTCAATGGGTAAAGTCACTGTGGCAAGTGCCCCCCCCCCTTATCCCCTGTAAACACTGCCATGACAGGGGTTAATGACACAGGTTTGCCAATTTCCTAATCATCATCTGGTTCCTCAACAATTGGAACCGTTTTCATGGTCTTAGGGGCCGGGGCAGGCTTGGGAAACTTTTTGGGCTCCCCTGTAGGAAACTTTTTGGGCTCCCCCGGTTCCCTTTTGGGTTCTGGACAGTCACTTCTGTAGTGTCCCTTAGCCCCACAATTAAAACATGTTACGTCCTCTAACTTGACACCCTTGGTGCCAGGGGTGATGGGGGTGGCACGGGCCACCATGAGAGGAGCTGAATTGGGTCTTCTGGGGGTTTGGGCAGATTCCAAACCTCTAGCAACTAGGAGTAACGTATCTAGGGGAACAACCTTGTATTCAGGGCGTGCAGCAATGATTCCCTTGCGTATGGAATCTTTAACACCTTGGACAAACGCACCTGATAGCATTTGTGAATGAATTTTGTCAGTGAGATCAAATCCCAAATCTGTAAACATTTGATATAATCTTGCATGAAACCTTTCCACTGATTCTCCTTTGTCTTGCACAACATCAGTAAGGCCAGCAGCTTGATCTGCAAGTTTATCCTTAGCCCAATCTCTCAATTGATTGCAAAAGGTTACTCCGGAGGGATAATCAACATCACTTGTAAGCAGATCTGTACTGAGGTGGCGGGCCATGCTGGGCCAATATGCATCCCCTGCTTTAATAGCACAAATGCTCAGTAGGTCACGCCAGGCGGCGGAATAAGTCTTTTGTATCTGAACTATCCCTCGGTAAAAAGGCATAGGCTGTTTCTCTGGGTCAGGGAGAGATTTCATTAAAGCACTAGCTTGTGTGGGGTTAAAAGCGACATATTTAGGAGGGGCCTGTTCTCCCCGACCCTGATGGCCGAAGGGATCTTCAATAGAACGGTGGGCTCTCGCAGCCTCCAATGAACCCTGGGACAGCCTGTCATCCTCTTCCTCATCTAGCTCTATTATCTGGGACCTTCTGCGTGAGGGGAGCACCTGAGGAGACAGGGCCGGGGGATAGGAGGGAGCTCCGGAGGCGGGAGTTGCCATTGGGTCATAACCTTGGGACCGGTAATCACCGGGAAGCACCGGCATCAGGGGTGCTGAATGGCTGGGGGCCGCCATATTGGAGGCGGGGAAGGAAGTTGCATTGGGGTTAAGGGAAGACGTGGCGGCCATGTTGGATGTGGGCACATCCGGGGCAGACTGAACCGGACTGGGCATGACCGGAACCTGGGGAGTGGCTTGGGGAAAGGGGTATGGCCAGTGAGGATAGGGGTATGGGAAGGGGTATGGCCAGGCCATTTGGGTGGGAGTTGGGGCGGAACCTGGAGTGGGCAGTGAGGTTGGGGAGGGATTAGCAGAGGGGGTGGGAAACTGGGCTGTGGTCGGGGCGGGCGAGGGAGAGGGTGGGGAAGAGTCAGTAAAGGTGCCTGAAGGAGGAGGAGCCGGAGTGGGATCAGCAAGATTGACAGTGGCAGGAGAGGAGGGGTTAGTGAACTGGGCAGATGCAGATGGGAGGGTAGGATTATCTACGGAGACAAAGTGTGAGGAAGGAATGGCAGATGAGATGTTAGCATTAGACTCAGAAGGTGGCTTGGGGATGGATGAGGATGATGGGAATGTTAGGGAGGGAGAAGGGGAAAAGTAGGATCCATCAGAATTTAGGACCGGGCAAACGGGAGAGGTGACGGGGTGGGGATTGGGAGGATTAATCAGCTGGCAATCTCCCATTACTGACTGGATCTTTGGGATAGACATCCCCCGGGCGCCATTTTGGGGCGCTGGCTGAGGAAGAGCCCCAGCAACACAATTATTATGGTACACAAACATTTTCACACCCTTGTGAATTATTTCTTCTTCAACCCAACCTTCTTGCTGAATAGCCTTTGCTACTCTGTACCATGCTTCAGCTGTTTTTAATAAATTATAATTTGCAAGCTTGCCTTTCTTTTCCATCAACAATCTACGCCAACTTTCTGGTTGTAATCTACCACATGTCGGCACAGCTATTTTACAAACTTTTGCAATCTTTTCAACACCTTTAACCATCTCCTCACCCTCTCTGTCATCAACTAAATCACATGCTAACCAGCCCTTACTGGGCTTACTTAAATCCTGCCCCATGATCCCTTCTCCCCTACACCAGCGTCCCAGATATAGGGAAAGATAAGGAAAATTGAACCGGAACGTCTACAATGCTCGACTGCCACCTGAGAATCGTGGGTCTTTCTCAAGTGCGTCTTCCCAAAACGTAGACTAGTCACTGAATCCGCCTACCCGGGGTGGTAGACACGGATTGGAGCGAGGTGAGAAGTGTGTGACCAATCACTTCTCTATTAAGAGGAATGGGAGTGGATAGTATAATAGTACAGGAAGTGTAGAAAAGGTAAAGAGTAAGGGAAGAAAAATCCTTAGAGACAGATACAGGAGTTTAAATGACTCCACATTAAACAAACAAGACAACAGTACAGTTGAAATACAGTGCATGCATCACAGTTCAAATGAAATCAACAGTAATCCCTTTCTTTCTACATGTGCTTACTCCAAAGTCACCTTTCTCAACCTCGTAGTGTCCCCGCTCGGAGAATGACTTCCTCAAGTCTCACTACCAGCGGCTAAGGATAACAGCTAACACCGGTCCGAAATCCTTTCTAGCCTCCCTCGTTACAGCAGTCCACTTAAAGTGGCCACGCTACCCTCACTCCCGTAGTGCCCTTATAAAACCCACTCTATAAGTCTCACTACCACGTGATGCGGAAAACAAGCAATGCCTGCCTGAATCCCCCCAGGAAACTGAGTCCCCTGCCACAAGGCTAAGTCTCCTACCACAGTTAAAATAATCAGTGGACCTTCAACTCAACTAGAGCCGAAGGGTCCGGGTCAGGACGTCCCCAACTCAACTAGAGCTGGATGGTCCGGGTCAGGACGTCCCCAACTCAACTAGAGCTGGATGGTCCGAAAGCACACAGTGAAGCTAGCTAGGCTATCAAAGTGACACAAAATTGGATCACAGGAAACTATGATTCTACACAGATCCCACAATTCCACAAACTTCTTTTTCCTTACAGCCACAGCCACGAGGCTCCTAAAAGAAGTAAACAGGCAAAGAAGACCCCCAGGAACACATCCACAGGTCAACCCCCCTTTTTCCCTACAGCCACAAACACGTGGCTCCTAAAAGGAGTAAAACAGGCAACAGGACTCCAGGCAAATCCCCCGGGTCCACCCTCCCCTTTATCCCAAAAAGGGGAAAACAGACAAACACAGGACCCTCAAGCAAACTACCACTGGTCCACCCCCCCCTTTATCCCAAAAAGGGGAAACAAATAAACATTCAGCCCGGGCAACCAAACTAGACACACCCAGGCAACAGATAGACTAAATGCAGGTAACAAATGGGTAATAAGACTCCGGGCAAGATATTACCTGTCTTTGATGTCCTCCCGGGAAGCAGTCACAGACACGTGGACGGGTCAATCAAAGGGGCCGGAACATACCGGTGGCTCTGCAGAAGTCTCTACCGTGTATCTGGAGGTGATCAATCTCCCTTCCTTCCCCCTGGATTCCTCCGTCCACCCTTGTCTTCCTTAGGACGGCTCACCGGCCAGACATAGCCCGGAGTCCCTGTTCGGGCGCCAAAGTTGTTATGGTACTTTTTCAGTAAACCAAAATGTTTAAGTGTCTATCTGTTCCTGTCCAAATTAAAGAGAATTGAATTGCGTATATACGCTGAAGTAATTCAGTCTGACACACGGAGTTCAGGTTAAAATAACTTCGAGGAAATTTATTGGCAAGTGCAGAATCAACGGGCGCGCAGGCCCTTTTAAGAGACATTTTCGTCATCATTGATTATCAAGATATCAGTGAATAAACATCATTAATTGGATTAATTGTTAAGTGTCTGGGTTAGTGTCCACCTATCAATATAATTAATTGGATCAAAAGCTAAGTGGTTAGTTCCGTGTCCACCCACCAAGAGGTGGTACTTTTTCGGACACGGGTGGGGGACAAGGGGTCTTGAGCGTCATTTTACTCGGTCGGTGATGTCAAATCTCGTGGTTAGGTGCAAGGTCTCTTATGAATAGAACATTTCATTACTACTGTGTTCTCATGGCCTTTAAATTATACTATGTTGCGAGTTAGGGGAAATTCAACAGTTCCTGGGTTAGTCATATCCTTATGGAGAATACAGTCTTTGTCTATTGTATTAGATGTGCTGAGAAATACTGTCATGTAATGTAGTTTTCATATGAAGAAGTCAGGTTATGAGGACAAAATGGAGGATTTGTCACAGTATCAGGTTAATACAGAGTTAGAGCAGCAATTCAATATAAATACAATAAGATTTTTTAATAATTCTACATCAACTACCATAGGTCTTTTTCTGCAAAAGTGTCTGGAGCCTTCTCCCAGTACGGAACACGATCCAACTGGGGAAGGATTGATACCATCATTTTTTGCAGACACTTTGCAGGTCTAAGAACACCGGCTTGTGCATACTGCTCCTCCACAGCCCATACTACAAACTTTTGTCCCAACACGGCGGACGAACATGCCTCCACGCAAGGAGCTAATTCCTCTGGGGTTCCAGAGAAGTTGTCACGAGACAAACTGGGACGCCCAATCAAGTTGGAGGAAAGACGAGACAGGGGGGATATGATAGAAACATTTAAATACATAAAGGGAATCAACACAGTAAAGGAGGAGACTATATTTAAAAGAAGAAAAACTACCACAACAAGAGGACATAGTCTTAAATTAGAGGGACAAAGGTTTAAAAATAATATCAGGAAGTATTACTTTACTGAGAGAGTAGTGGATGCATGGAATAGCCTTCCAGCTGAATTGGTAGAGGTTAACACAGTAAAGGAGTTTAAGCATGCGTGGGATAGGCATAAGGCTATCCTAACTATAAGATAAGGCCAGGGACTAATGGAAGTATTTAGAAAACTGGGCAGACTAGATGGGCCGAATGGTTCTTATCTGCCGTCACATTCTATGTTTCTATGTTTCTATGTAAGTTTCGGGGCAAGTCCCAGATATGTAATAATTTTAATGTTGGGTCTTGTAATTACAGTGGATGTAGACTATTGCATGTCTGTTCAAAATGTTTTAGGGCACATGCAAAGACCATGTGTCCAAATATAATGTATTCCAAGCCTTACCTAACGTCCATTAATATGCCAGTATTCACTGCATTTATGTCTCAGCACCCATCTAGACACCTAATAGACTTTCTTATCTCTGGTTTAACAGAAGGCTTCCATACAGGTATCCTACACTTACCAGTCGGAACTCTGGAATGCCCTAATCTACAATCCGCTCAACACAACCCCACAGCGGTTGACACCCTCATAGCTCAAGAAGTGGCTGAAGGCTTCATATTTGGAGCCTTTCAAAACTCCCCCATTCACAGAGTGGCGCACTAACCCCATTGGTATTGTCACAGGGAAATCTTCCCAAAAACAGAGACTCATCATTGACTTATCGGCACCCCACTCATCGGCCAACCCCAGTCTTAATTCCTTCATCCCCTCTGAGGAATTCTCCCTGCAATACACCACCATAGATCACGCCATTACCACTATCATACAAGCAGGGGTTGGAGCCTGGCTCAGTAAGACCGACATTACCAACACCTTTAAATTACTACCAATCCACCCCACACTGTGGCACCTGCATGGCATCAAGTGGTCCAGGAACTACTATTTTTTTCTCCCGGTTAACCTTTGGGTCCAAAAGTAGCCCAGCTATTTTTGACACAATTGCCGAAGCATTATGCTGGTTACTATTGAACACAGCCAGATGCCCTACGGTATTACAAAACCTGGACGATTTCCTACTGGTCGAGGAGAACACTTCCCCTCCTACTAGACTCAAAGCTACCACTAAGCTATTTGAGCAACTAGGTGTACCTATCTCCCCAAAGAAAACATAGGGGCCAGACATGGTTATCACTTTTCTGGGTATCCAATTAGACTCCGCCACAATGCAAGCGAGCCTACCACACGATAAGATAGTGAATATTCTCACTTACATAAACAGCTACCTTCAGCTCGGTACTTGCAACCGCAAAGAGCTACAGTCTCTGCTGGAATCACAAAATTTTGCTATGCGCATCATACCTCAAGGCCGCTCCTTTATATCACGACTATTGCATCTTTTCCCACTTTTCCTACATGACACACACAGGTTGTCCTTAGATACCCAAGCTACAGCAGATCTAAACATGTGGAAGAGATTTTTATCCACTTGGAATGGTAAAAGTATGTTCCTCCCTCAATTGACTGACTCATCTCCCACCATTTGGTCAGATGCGGCATCTACCATTGGTTTTGCTGCAATTTTTGGGAACGAATGGCTTTGGGGCAGCTGGCCTTCAGCAGTTCAGGATACCTCAGCTCTTTTTGAGATCTATCCCATCGTGGCGGCTGCCATAGCATGGGGTCATTTATGGGCAAACATGCCAGTTCGTTGCTACTCAGATAACCAGGCAACCTGTCACATAATCAACAAAGGTCGTTCCAAATCCCTTACGATCATGAGATTTCTGAGGAAACTCACTTGGTTGGCAGCTTGTCATAATTTTTTCCTATGTTGTTTCCATGTACCAGGTGTATGTAACACAGCTGCTGACAATTTGTCTTGCTTTAAATTTCAGGCGTTTCATCAAGCACTCCCGTCAGCGGCGCCCACAGCCACCATCACTCCAACATTTCAACAACTCATACTGGACTAGAAACCATCATGCAGCATAGCAGGACATTGTCCCAATTGGCACTTTCAAACAATACACACAAAACATACAACAGAGCTTTCACACTATTCAAAAGATTCCTTTCGGAACATAACATCATGCAACCATTTGTTATGACATCTTTTTGGGGGTTTGCTTCCTTTTGCCACCTTAAACTTAAAATGTCATATAACACCATCAAACTCTATCTCACTGGCATTCAACACCACATGCTAATCTTACACCCAAATAACAACAGTTTCATGGCCTCTCACAAAATTAAGACCATACTCAGAGGTATTCAGAAATCAGAACCCACACATACAGCCCAGAGGCTACCCATAGATAACCATATCTTCAAAGCATTATCTAACCTGCTTGACTTAAAACCGTTTGACACCAATACAAACTCTATCATCAAAACAGCAATATACATAGCTTTCTATGGATTTCTAAGACCGAGAGAATTCACTACAACCTCCACGACCCAAACTACTCCTTTTCTCCTCTATTCCCACTTGACAAAACATATGGATCATTACATCCTGACTTTACCTCACTCCAAAACCAGTCAGCACATACCCGTAAACATTCCGTACTATCCCACGCACAACAGATGGTGTCCAGTCAGGGTTCTTGCCTACATACAGCATCATAACTTACTACCCTCACAACCATTACTACAGCTGCAAGGTTCAGTACTCACCACTACAACCTTCATGACCTACGTCAGGTCTTTGCTCACACAACTGGGCCTCAACGCAGCCAACTTCTCAGGGCACTCATTTCGTATAGGAGCCGCGTCCACAGCCTCCAGTGTAAACATCCCAACTCATGTTATCAAAACACTGGGGCGCTGGAAGTCACTGGGGCGCTGGAAGTCATCCGCTTACTCATGGTACATACCTAACCCAGTACAAGAATTAAGGGATGCTTTCAAAAACATGTCTGGTTGATAAAATGTATATGTATTGGTTGTCTGTAATAAATTTGATTACTTAATTTTTGCCCTCTTCTTTCTCAGGCCTACCTCATCGTCGGTTCCGGCACACCACGACCGACTTGCTCTTTTTATTATCCTACATTTATCTATGGTATTTCACACTGTACTATCATAAGCACCTAACACAAGTATTAAGGTAATTTGCCTGGATTTGTGGGAGGGGCTGGTTTGCTACCTCTAGCCTACTTAAGGCACTCCCCTTACCTTGCTCCTTACCATTCGAGGTCAGAGTTGAATGACCCTCCCACCACACCACATTTTAACATTTATTTCCTTTCTATTTCTTTTCCTGGGTAGGCCCTCTTCTTTCTCAGGCCTACCTCATCGTCGGTTCCGGCACACCACATCCGACTTGCTCTTTTTATTATCCTACATTTATCTATGGTATTTCACACTGTACTATCATAAGCACCTAACACAAATATATTATAATATATTATTATTATTATTATAGCCAAATTTACCACCCTAACTCCTCCCACAGTTTTTACACTACATAGTAATATACCGAAACGTGCGGATTGTTCCCGATTGGTGTGCTATTACTTTGTGGAACGTTTCGCCGAATGGTTCTCGAAATATCATCGTTCTTGTGGGTAATGAATGGCAAAATGTTCAAAGCTAGAGTGGGAACTGGCAAAAGCTGAAAAATCAGGACATGATTTCTAAACTGCCACCACTCCCTCATTTTCAAGCCCACCTACACAAATCTTATATCAAAACGTTCGCTATCCCTGCTGTCACTAAAAATGTCCACGGCTAAGCCAGAGTCCTGATAGTTTTCACAATATGACCATTTGTTTGACACTCATGCCGTCCATTGACATACATTGAAACTACACTCTGCAAAGCTCACATTTGAAGGGCAATTTCTAAACTGCGACTGTGCCTTCATTTTTAATACTTCAGAGACATACTATACATCAAAATGTAGGTCTGGGTCTTCTCACAATATAAAGCTCTTCGATGTAGGATGTTTAGTTTTTAAAATACGACCGTTTGAAGATGGCAACCGCCAAAATACTCTGACCTGTGCCAGGCTGCAGCAGCACGTGATGTCATAGACAGGGCCTTTTGCACCTGCTAATGTTTTTATAAATGTATGTTTTTATGTAACTGTGAAGCACTTTGGGCAACAATGTTGCAATTAAATGTGCTATATAAATAATAACAGTTACTCCGCCCACTCCAGTTGTAGACTACTGGTGGAGGCAAGAACACTTCATACAATTTCCCCAGAAATTGTAGCTTTTCTAGTTACAATATAAAATTGTGCTTCCTCATCGGTAAGCCACTTAATGCAATATTACTTACAGTAAAATTACATACAATCTGTTTATCTATGTCTAGTATTGTTGCTCTCGTACATACTGTTGTGGCTTCACGAGACTCTCTGTATTATCATGCACAGCAAAAATAAAAAAATTAAGGAGGACCACTGCCAGCACGCGAACTTGGTAAAGTACCGTTACACTTATATCCCCTCTGGTTTGGCTCCCCTCTGGTCCTTTCATGCAATGCCGGCTATACGAGACTCCAAGGACTTGGTTGCACTATAATTCTTCTGGGAGGTGGGTCTTACAGACGTCGAGCGTAATGACGTCAGAACTTAATGACGCGTTTCACCAGATGGCTTCATCAGATCCACCCATTCTTTATACACCATCTATATTTAAGTCTCTTGAGTGGGCGTGACTGCCCTAAAAGTCTGAAAATATCGCCATACTATTGGCTACATTAGAAAACCCTCATTCTTATGATGATATGAAAGCACCAATCTAACTTTTCATAGTTGAGGGGAATATTATCTAAAATTTAATTTTTTAAAAAGCGTATAAAAAGAGTATATATATTTGTCAATCAGACAAAAGCCCATATTTGTAGATCTGCACCCTAGGAATAAAAATGCAAGATATATAATATACAAATTTCAGCACATAATCAAAAATTCTAACTATAGCCCATGAATTAATATGATATATATACAATTATATTGATACCTAGTAATAGGAAAAATTTAGGCAATATGACTCCCAAGATGGTAACAAGAAAAAAATGATATTGTCTTTCGAATGGTCAGTAGTCAACAAGAAAGGACAACACCCTGTCAGCCTAATTTATACTATCCCACCTTCTACCTTCATTAGCCAAGTGCCTGTGACAAAATAACCATTGACTGCCTGTGCTTTAACATCGATAACACAAATGAGCTAATTCCATTGGACAGTGAAAAGAGAAGCTTGATTGAGCAAGCTAGCATTACATCACACGAAAAGAAAGAGTTGACTGGCCCAGACTACCTCCCATCATTCCCTTCCTTTCCCTTCCACCCCAGTTGTTAACTACTTTTCAACCATCAGAATGAAAATAATAATAATAATAATAATAACAAAGTAATAATACATGGATACAAAATAATTCAGTCATTAGATATGGGCCCATTTGTTTCATTCCATTTTGTTGTTGTGCTGATTCGTAAATGTGATACTGTCCAAAACAAATTGAACTACTCCTAGGCTTTTAATCTGTAACAAAAACTAAAGGGAAAAAAAAGCATAAAATAAATACTGTATACTTCTGTTTAACTATATATATATATATATATATATATATATATATATATATATATATATTTAAAAAAAACACACACACACACACACTCAGTGGCACAGTCAATGAAATTTTTTTTTTATTTTCTTCTAAAAACTAAAGATTAACAGCTCCACAATTTGAAGTCTCTTTAAAAATTAGATGAGAGGAGTCAGTGTTGGGCAGAAATCTTTTAGCCCCACTCTTCTGTCTGAAATTCTTATACTCGAGTTCGCTCGGAGAAAATCAATATAAATCTATTAAATATAACCCCTTAATGAACAGGTTCACTTTGCAGCAAGGAGAATTCCTACACTGACTGCACAGTAGCAACCAAGATGAGAAAGCTGAACTCTGCCTCATCGTATCCCTCTGGTACACAAGCATAGAGAAGGCACTGACTCATACTATATAAAGTCACTCTGGCTGGTCATACATTCCATCAATCGCAGAGCAGCTATGTTATGAAAAAGGTCCTACATCCACAGAAACGGTAGACCTTTACTGGCAGTCCCATAACATTAAACAGAGGTCTAATACACAACCCAATTTAGAAGCCATCTTTAAAAACACGAATAATGCAAAAATTGAGTATATGCTTATTGAGACAAAAAGTTTAGCCAGGTTTTATGCAGACTAATATCCATGATTCCATGATTGTGTGCTCCCAATTTCATCGCATTTGTCATGCAAAAAAGACAGATTATAAACAGAAAGTATGGCTGCCATCCAGAGATTTATCTCAGTAACAAAAAATGTGCAAGTAGTATAAATCCAGAGAGCTGTTTCTGCCATACCTCATCATCTGAGACTTTTTCTCTAGCCTCCAATCAAGAAACCACTGGAAATGTACCTATTTAGGAAAGCCATCATCTCCATGTGTGATCTTCTTTCATTGCAATATAATTTCTATCCTCCACAATTCATTTGTTTCCATAATGCATTCCAATCTCTCTCGTTGCAATCTTTGGCTGTCCCCACATGCCACTTTTACAAGCTGAAAGGGCCACCCTAGTCCCCTAAAGTATGTTAGCTTGCTGAAGTGCTTTATTTACAAAGAGTGTGTCCTTTTTTTGGGGGGGAGAAAACCCATGCACACAATGTTCAGATTTCAACAGCTATAGGCACCTTTATAAACCAATCTTGTTACACCCCCATGGCTCTCAACCCCAGACAACCAGTCCTGTTACTTCCTGGTTTGGTTAGCTCAGTGGAGCTAAACTCAAGAGACAGCAATTGCTCAGAGCACCTGCCTTGCAAAGACTTCTTATTGAACTGCATTGGGAATTCTGTGATTGGGCAGCCACAGAAAGTCTAGGCGGGGTTAGAAAGGGAGGGCTTGCAAATGCTACAGACAAGAGCTCTTCAGCTTTTGCAAACTGTTTTGAGATATACCAGCAGTGAAAAAATGCATAATTGTAATAAAAATTTAATTTTCCATGAGTTTATATCTCCTAAACAGCAATTTAAAAAAAAACACACTTTTTTTAGACAGGGGGTGTCCCTTTAACAAGACACAGGCATCATATCTATCAACCTCTTCTTCCCTCTGTCACATTTTTCTTCCTCTTGTTTGCATTTACCCATTCCTCTTATATTGAAAACTCATTTGAAAAGGGCCTTCATCACTTCACATGGTTTGTCTGTATATTACTTATTGTTTCATATCTCCATTGTATAACTTTAAGGCAATGTAATAATAATAATAACAAGCAACATCCTACAGCTCAAACCTTTAGTAAAATTGCATTTGAAGAGAAACACAGTAAATATACCATCCTAGTCAGTGAAACACAAGTGAGCAGTGGCTTACAATTCACAATAAAATGTTAAACCTTGTATATTTTAAAAGCTGCCCTACAAGAATCACCTGTGTAGTTGTGTGATTTTTTCATATTTGTAATGGTTTGGGATTATTTATTTGTTTGTTTCTTTGTGTAAGTGTCACTGTTAGAAATGGATTATTCTCTTATAAAGGATATTCCTACTAGTACTGGGTAATGGTGGCTTGAGATATGCAAACACCATGTGGCACTGAGGTAACAGGAAATATAGGCTTTCTGGGCTAGAGAGAAGACAGTTGCATCACTATTGTGTTCTTAACAAACCTGTTATATTTCACAGAAAATGTATCTTCCAAACAATTATATGTGGCGATACATAAACATGTATCCATGTAGCATTTAATTGCTTAATATCGGAGAGAGTCAAATGTCATATAATATTGCAGTCAGCATGATGCAAAAATCCTAGACAATTTAGTGGACAAAATGCTAAAAGCAAAACAAGTAAATTACTAGTGAAACCGTACACAAGGACTTCGCCATTTGCAATTGGTTCTAAATTTGTCTGATAGTGTCAGGATAGGACACGTTGTTGGAGAAAACCCATGCACACAATGTTAAAATAAGGAGCTTGTTGGCTCACGGGACCAGTTCCTTCCACCTCGTTTTGTAGCCCATGGAACAGCGCAGTCAGGGGAGTGGGCCTTGACAGAGCCAGGAGTAGGCAGGGGAGTAACCAGTTAAAGGGGTGTGGTTATTGGTAAATGGGGGTTGGACTAGAGGAGTATATTAAGCGGCCATTTTATGTCCAAGGGACATTTTAACTAAACTGACACTTACCTGGTAATTGTTTTTGGCAGGTCTGTGTTGGTTTTTTCTTTTGTCTTGCAGATCATGGCATCAATGGAAGAAATCCTGGAGGGAGTGAGAGCTGCTGTGCGGGATAGAGGATTGGCCTGGCTTCACGAGCAACTGGGGGCTCAGGGTCCCCCCCCTACAACCCCTGCGGCGGCTGCACGGCGTTCCATGAGGAGGGCGAGACCGCCCCAGCGGCTGAGCCCGGGCATGGAGCCTGAAGTCGGCAGACGGAGGAGCCCGTCAGCGGAGTCTGTTGGGGCCCTGGATGAGGTAGCGGGCCCCAGCGGAGTGGATGTACCGCGGCCGGCATCGTCGGTCCGACGCGGTGCTGGCCGGGCGCGGGCAGCAGCTAGGCCGAGGCCTACCACGCGGTGTGCGCCCCGCCGGGAGGCGGCAGGCGGGACGGTTGCGGCTGGAGCCAGGACCCAGAGCAGATCGGATGGTGGAAGCAGTGAGCGGTTGCGGCCCGGTGAGTCAGGGAATGGCGCTGGGGCTGGGCAGCGGGCGGGGGGCAGAGCGGAGGCCTCTAGTGATCAGGCGGTCCCCCTGATGGCAGGGGGAGCCCCTGGGCAACGGGACACATTGGGGGCGGCCTCTAGTGGGGCCAGGTTCAGCACAAGGGATGCAGACGGCGGGTCCGCTCAGCCAGGTACATTGGGGCCAGCAGGGCCCGCGGCTTTAGCAGACAGAAAACGCCAGGATAGACAGGCGGAATCCCCAGTTCGCAAGGCGGCCCAAAAGGGGCCAGGTTCAGCAGGTCGGGATAGCTCCCAGGACTCAGCTCAGGGCATGGAGACAGGACGGGCTGGGAGAGAGCGGGAGGGCCGCAGGGGCGGCTCCCGGGGACCGAGGGGTCTCTCGCGGAGCCCTCGGCCGCATCGCAGCAGGGAGCAGCACGGCGTCAGTGCCAGGCATGACAGGAGGCAGGCTGACGGGTGGAGGGGTAGAGAGAGGAGCAGGTCTGCAAGCAGGTTAAGCAGAAGGAGATCGGCCTCAAGGGACCGGAGGTGGAGGCAGCGGCGCAGTGCGTCTGGGTCCTCAGGCAGGAGCTCGCCAGGTCAGCGGCGCAGTGCTTACGGCCGGGAGGGCCAGGCAGGGAGTCGGGAGATAGGGCGGAACTACAGGCATGAACATAAGGATGTTGGGCGGGTATGTGATCATGTGGACACACTACCCAGGTGTCGTTCTCCTTGCAGGTCTCGCAGCACTACACCCGCGGTCCTGAGGCAGGGCCAGGCGGACGGGAGTCGGCGCCAATTGGATGCTCCGGAGCCAAGCATGGCGGACGGAAGGGAAACGAACCCACAGCCTTCTGCGGCTTCGGGCTCAGGCGGTGAGTCAACTGTTACACCACACGCAGGAACACTATTGAATTGCTTAAAATCTTTCTTAGATTCATGGGCGGGTGGGGAAATGGCTTCACCTCAGTTTGGGAGAGTGTGGACGTGTGAGAAAGGCCAGGGGTTACAAGGTAGGGCCGTGGGCCCAACGCTGGATAGCGAAGTGGGGTTATCGGGGTCTGAAACTAGTAAGGAGTCGGGGGACAAGGTAGGTATTGGGGGCGAAATTACCGACGCTGCGCGGCAAAACGTGCACGTGTCTTTTTCGGGCCCATTAGGTTGTCATCTGAAAATGGACATCAAGGAAAAAATTTGGAAGGGTGAGTTTGTGGAGGTTTTTTCCTTGCTCCCGCTGGAGGAGTTCTTAGACATGAAGGAGGAGGACAAGAAGGACGCAAAGAAAGAGGAAGAGGAGAAAAAGCGTAGGTATCGGAAGATTCCTAAAACGTTTGGGAACTGGCTGCGGGCCTTCTGTATCCTGGCCAGCGTGATAGGGGAAAAGTCGCCGGATAAATGCTCCCAATTGTTTTGCTACCTAGATGGGATTGGGGAAGCGTACCGGACCTATGGCGGGGTCGCCTGGTGGCGGTACGACGAGCAGTTTCGCCAGAGGTTAGCGGCGAATCCCAGCATGCGGTGGGATCAAATGGACCTTCCCCTCTGGATGCGGCTCATGATGGCGCAAAAGGCTGCGCCCTTTCAAGGGACGGCCGGTGCGGCCCCTGGGGGACCTGCATCGGCCGGGCAAAAGAAAGGCTTCTGTTGGCTCTTTAACGAGGGCCAATGTAAGTGGGGTGCGTCGTGCCGGTTTAAGCACGAGTGCTCAGGTTGTGGGGGTGCACACGGAGCCAGCCGGTGTTTTAAGCGAGGTAAGTCTGCACCAGGAGCGGGAGCCGTTGGAGCGTCGGCCCCCTCCGCTGCCGCGGGGGGCAACCCCGGTGAAAGTAGGCGAGATGCTGCCGTGGCTAAAACAGTACGGTAACCGTCAGGACGCTGAATTCTTATGGCACGGCTTTACGGAGGGTTTTTCAATACCGTTTCAGAGTAGGGATGTGGGGAGGTTATGCAGTAATCTCAAGTCGGTGGGTGAACACCCGGGAGTTGTGAGGGACAAGTTGCTGAAGGAGGGGCAACTGGGTAGGATGGCTGGGCCGTTCGAGGCTCCGCCGCTGCCTGACTTGAGGGTATCCCCGCTGGGGGTAGTCCCCAAGAAGGAGGCGGGTAAGTTTAGGTTGATTCATCATTTATCATTCCCGAAAGGGGCGTCGGTAAATGATGATATCGATGAGGCCCTGTGCTCCGTATCGTATGCATCATTCGACCATGCTGTCGAGTTGGTTCGGAGAGCAGGGCGAGGGGCTTTGATGGCGAAGGTGGATGTGGAGGCAGCATTCCGGCTCCTTCCTATCCACCCAGACTGTCACCATTTGTTAGGGTGCCTTTTTGAGGGTAAGTTTTTCGTGGACCTGTGCCTACCCATGGGTTGCTCCATCTCGTGTGCGTATTTTGAAAAGTTTAGCACGTTCCTGGAGTGGGTAGTGCGCAGGGAATCGGGCGGGGGTACGGTGGTCCATTACTTGGACGACTTTCTGTGTGTGGGCCCGGCTGGGGCCGACAGATGTGCCCACATACTGCGGGTGTTCCAGAGGTTAGCCCAACAGTTTGGGATTCCTCTGGCCGAGGACAAGACAGTGGGCCCGACCGAGTGTCTGAGTTTTTTAGGGCTGGAAATCGACTCGGTCGTGGGGGAATGTAGGCTGCCGGAAGAGAAGTTGAGGGCGCTCCGCCAGCAGGTGCACGCGATAAAGGGCGCTAGGAAAGTTACGCTGCGGGGACTGCAGTCCTTGCTCGGCAGCCTTAATTTCGCTTGTAAGGTGATCCCTATGGGAAGAGTTTTTTGTAGATTGCTGGCTAGGGCCACCTGTGGGGTCCGTCTGCCGGGTCATTACATCAGGGTGTCGGTAGGTATGAGAGAGGACTTGGACATATGGGACCGCTTCCTCACTGAGTTTAACGGACGGGTGTTTTTCAGGGATGTGATGAAGGCATCTGGCGAAGCCGGGCTGTTTACGGACGCCTCGGGGAGCATTGGCTTTGGGGCTTACCTTGGGGGCAAGTGGTGTGCTGAGGTTTGGCCTGAGGCTTGGTCCGAGAGCCCCTTGATTCGGAACCTCGCCTTTTTGGAGCTTTTTCCAGTTGTAGTGGCGGTGTCACTATGGGGCGAGGAGCTCAGGGACAAGAAAGTTGTCTTTCACTCGGATAATATGGCAGTGGTACAGGTAATTAACAGTCTATCGGCTTCGTCCCTGCCAGTGGTTAGGTTGTTACGGCAGCTAGTGCTATTGTGTATGTCTTGGAACATTGTCTTCCGGGCGCGGCACGTGCCGGGCCTGCTGAATGTGGTCGCTGACGCTCTGTCTCGTTCACAGTGGGTGCGGTTCCGGGAAGCAGCGCCGGACGCACAAGCAACAGGGCAAGCATGCCCGGAGGAGATGTGGCGGCTCGGGACGTTGTGCTTGGGCGATACATAAGGAGCTCACTGGCGCCGGGGACTTGGACCGCTTATACTAAGGTTTGGTGTGAATGGGAGGAAATGTTGTCCCAGGCGGGAGCAGGCGATTCTGCAGCGGGTAGGTTGGACACACTGTTGTGGCTTCTTTGCAGGTTGGTGGCAGGTGGGTCATCCCCTTCTAGGGTGGAACGCTACATGTCTGCGTTAGCCTTCCTGTTCAAGTTTAACGGGTGGGAAGACCTGACCAAACATTTCTTGGTAAAGCAAACTTTGAAGGGTTTCAAGAAGGGCAGGAGGTCTGTGGATACGAGGAGGCCTGTGTCCTTTGCCACCCTTCAAGGGTTGGTGGGGTTGTTGAACGAATTGTGTAGTTCGGCATTTGAAGTAACTTTGTTCTCTGTGGCTTTCGTGTGGGCTTTCTTTGGGGCTTTTCGTATTGGCGAATTGGTGAGCGCCAATAGGTCGGGGGCATCGGGCCTCCAGTATGAGGATGTGGCTATAGAACAGGACAAGGTTGTGATTTGGCTCCGGCGCTCGAAGACGGACGTCTTCGGAAAAGGTAAGAATGTTGTCCTGTCCTCACTTCCAGGGTCCCCGGTGTGCCCGGTTGCGTGTGGGGACGTGTTTTTACGGGTTCGCCCGCAGGTTGGTGGTTGCTTCCTGATTCATGAGGATGGGAAGGCGCTGTCGCGCTTTCAGTTCTTGCGAGTCTTCCGCATGGGGTTGACGAGTTTGGGCTTGCAGCCCGGACAATTTGGTACGCACTCCTTCCGTATCGGGGCTGCGACTGAGGCGGCGCGGCTTGGGCTGGGGGAGGAGCGGATAAAGCAGATTGGGAGATGGGAATCCATCAGGTTCCGTGCATATGTAAGGCCGGAAAGGTTGGTGTGAATGGAATGTTGTGGATGTGGGAAAAGGGTGCTCTGCCGGTTAACTGAATTTGTTTCCTTTCAGGCTTGGTCGCTTGGCTGGTGGGTCACTCGTTTGTCTACTGGGCGGAGAAGAGGGCCGCAGTTCGGAGACAAGGCACACAACTGGGTTTTCTTCTGGACACAGTGGACCTGCGGTGGTTTGGTTTTAGGGGTTTCAGCTGGCAGAGTATAAGTGGTGAAATTTTTGGGATGTTGTCCAAGGGGTTTGCCCCGGATATATTGTTGATTCACGGTGGGGGCAATGACTTAGGTTTGGTCCCCCAGAAGGTGTTGGTCAGGAGAATGAAGAGGGACCTGGACAGGGTGAGGGCTCTGGTCCCTGGAGTTACAATAGTTTGGTCTGAAATGGTGCCGCGGTTGAACTGGAGGCATGCCAGGGACCCGGCGGCTGTGGCACGTTGCCGTGGTAAAGTAAATAAGGCCATGTCTGTCTATATTAGGAGACTAGGGGGGGTCCCAGTGAGGCACTTGGAATTGGAGGGCGGGTTGCCCGGTTATTTTAGGAGGGATGGTGTGCACCTGTCTGATGTGGGGTGTGATCTACTAAACTTAGGATTCCAGGAGGGTATTTCCAAAGCCCTATTTATGTGTGGTGGGGGTCGCTCGAGACATTAAGGGGTCAAGTCTCTTGCTATGGCGGGATAGGGCTTGGGTAATTGGAAGGTAGGAGGAGTATAAATTGGTTAGGCTGGATTAAACTGGAGTGTGAAATGGTTTGTGGGTTCGAGCTCATCGGTGGCTCCGAACCAGGTGGTGTAGGGGGGTCTCGGTACACCCCTACAGTTTAAAAAGTTATGGATATGGGGCCTCTTTGGTAGGCCATATGTTATGTGTTAATTGGTTATTTATAATGTTATTTATTGTTATTGGCGGGGTCATTGCCGGGGGTAATTTATGTACGGTGGGGGGTGGAGGTATATTTACTTTTGTGGCAATGACCCCAATTTGTTATCTTGTTTATAATAATAAATAAAGCTGTGGACTTTTTTTATTCCAACAGAAATACGGTGTCTGTAAGTTATTGGGGGGTTTGGGGTAAACAGCGCACCTGCCGAATAATCGACTGTGCGCATGTCATGTAGCCCATGGAACAGCGCAGTCAGGGGAGTGGGCCTTGACAGAGCCAGGAGTAGGCAGGGGAGTAACCAGTTAAAGGGGTGTGGTTATTGGTAAATGGGGGTTGGACTAGAGGAGTATATTAAGCGGCCATTTTATGTCCAAGGGACATTTTAACTAAACTGACACTTACCTGGTAATTGTCCCTCCCACCCTCCCTATTTATTTGGAGTTCCCGTTTGGTCACAGCGGCGGGATAGGGCTTGGGTAATTGGAAGGTAGGAGGAGTATAAATTGGTTAGGCTGGATTAAACTGGAGTGTGAAATGGTTTGTGGGTTCGAGCTCATCGGTGGCTCCGAACCAGGTGGTGTAGGGGGGTCTCGGTACACCCCTACAGTTTAAAAAGTTATGGATATGGGGCCTCTTTGGTAGGCCATATGTTATGTGTTAATTGGTTATTTATAATGTTATTTATTGTTATTGGCGGGGTCATTGCCGGGGGTAATTTATGTACGGTGGGGGGTGGAGGTATATTTACTTTTGTGGCAATGACCCCAATTTGTTATCTTGTTTATAATAATAAATAAAGCTGTGGACTTTTTTTATTCCAACAGAAATACGGTGTCTGTAAGTTATTGGGGGGTTTGGGGTAAACGGCGCACCTGCCGAATAATCGACTGTGCGCATGTCATGTTCTTTCAGCACAAATAAATGAATTGCACAAGCCCAATATCGTTGCGTTTTAGACAAATAAAGATATAGCCCAATAATTTGTGCGTATCTTGATTCGTCTAAATCTAAACGTCCACGTTTAGTTAGTGTCAAGTGAGTAGGAAAGAAAGCGATAGTTGAAATTACCTGTCTTATTTTATAAATCCTACTAATAACGTAGGCTGCAAGAATGAGATGAGATAATCATCAACTCATACACGTTCTATGTTGTCAGAATCCATAGCAGCTCAGCATATACCTTGCATTAATCGTGTTTCCACGTAATAAACCTGACAATCACATCTTATACATTTGAACAAGTAATTATTATCATCACACTGCAGGACAGTGGTAACATAAATATTCAGTGTAATATACCTGTACTTGGTGATTACAAATTATAACAGTTTACCCTCCTGCCTCCTAGCTATAACAATAATGACAGGAAATTATATCAGGTCTTTGTCAATTACCAGTTAATCAAAGTTATTTCTGAACGCCTCCTATGTCAGTAAATATGTTTTGTGTTCTGCAGAACATTTGCTGAGGAATCGGTGATCTGTCAATATTTTATATCTCAATTACTTGTTGTAAGAGCTCCCCTTTTATAATTGTAAAGCACCTTGCAATATGTTGGTGCTATATAATGATAATAATCACTACATATTGTCAAAGAGCAGATCTATGGAATTGGATCAGTTAGAACAAAATTAAGAGTGGCCACCGATACCTCAATGAAAATCTGGGGCTCCTGGTTATCATTTTTCCCCTTTATACGGATATTCCATATTATCACTTTTCTCATAGCTCCCCTTTTCCATCTCCCCAAATTATTTTTTTATTTGTTAATTGATTTTCTTTACCTTGTCTTTTTTTGTACGACTTTATATTAAAGTCACACTATGTTAGTAATGTTACTTTGCTATTGTCAAATGTTTTCTTTTATTGTAAAACTGTGTAACTTTTAATTTGCTTAAAGGGACACTATAGGCACCCAGACCACTTTATTTAAAAGGATCTGGGTTCAATTTCCCTGTCCCACTAAGTCCTGGAATATAAAACATTGCAGTTTCCGAGAAACTGCAATAATTACCTTGCAGGACTCATACTGCCTCCAGTGGCTGTCTATCAGACAGTCACTAGAGGCGCTTCCGGGATTCTAAAGGACTCTGAGTCCCTTAAATGACGCTGGATGGGGGGCGGGGCCTGACCGCCATGGAGAGCAGACGTGCCACGGAGGAGCTCCTCCGCGACTTTGGCAATAAGAGCAAAACTAAGCCTGTTATCACGCCAAATTTCAGAACCCGAGCGAGGCCCTATGAACCCAAGCAGCTAAGCATATACCAGGGCCCCGTTACTCCCCCCCTATGGACCGGGGGGGGTGATCCCGGTCCCCACTGGGAGAAATACCCAGCACCAACAGAGATGGCCTGGGCTACAGTAGACGGCGGCACAGTAACCAACATGGCAGACACCGCGTGGTCACCACGACCCGGCGCTGGCGGGAGGACATTTCTCCAACTTCTGGAGGCGATTGGAGCGGCTAATGAGCTGCCCTGCCCCTCTACCAATGGACACTTACCGCATGCCGCGGAGTCCACCTGCCAAGCCCATGGCTCCGTCAGTGGGGAGAGTCCCAATATGGCGACGGATCAAGCAGCGCTCCTCAATCAAAGCGACAACGCAGAAACCAACAAGAGGTTCCCACACAAGGCCACAATCGAAGCCTGCACCAAAAAAAGAGACCCCGAGGACCACCTCAGAGCCAGCTCACCCACCCGAGACCAGAAGCTTTGCCACGCAGCGTGACAGCTCGGATCAACATGCGGGAGCATCTGGAGGTGTGCGCCTAAAAAGAACGGCTAGCGCCACCAAGCAACCGCGACACAAGCGAAGGCCCTCACACGCAACCCACAACAAAGCCGCAGGAGCCACCAAGCACCTCATTTACCGGGGAACTCGGCTGCGACACCCCGCAGGCCTAAACGGCATACCCAGAGGCCTCAACCGCCCACCAAATGGTCGGCTCTCACCCTGGCAAGAGGATCAGGCCATAAAGAGCAACACCCATCCGCCTCTCACGGCGCACACCGACCTCCAGAGGTACAGATGTGGCAGGCTTACCCCGACAGGGCTGCAGCCCAAGGGTCACCAACGAGAGGCTCACAAAGCCACAGTGGGGAACACTATCATACGGGACGTCCCCATGCCTGTACTGCCTCTACCACAGATGGGAATCGGCTGATCGAGTATCCAAACCAGCAACAGGGACGTCTAGTCACTTACAGGGGAAGCTGAGTACCTGGACATACCTGATAAGGGACCTTTAATCCCATGCTGATGTCTTATATAAATGTCCCCCTTTTATATATTTTTCTTTTCAGTTCATTTACAACTCTGCTCTGCTACCCCACAAAGGCTGTATGTGCAATTTGAAATACCATGTCCTGCAATCTCTAGTCATAGGACAAGACAACAATGGCATATATAGCTCGCATTACAGAATGAAACCTGCATGATCTGATTCATTTTAGATGTCTGCAATTACCATCTTTGAGCTAAGCATCATCCCATGCATTATGCTGATATCGCCCATATCTACTCATAACATGCAGGGAAGCTATTACTTATAATATATATTGAGCCAGCATATCGCATACCAGATCCTCTGACTCAATCTGTACTATGCGACCATCACCCTTTTATTTCACATTTTAAGCTGCGCTGCAACTGCCTTTTAACTTTCACACTTCCCTCTCTTGGCAGCTCATATATACGCATATTTAGACCCAAGTTAAGCAAGTTTTAATTCGCTAACTATTGCTACGTAAACACTCAATTCCTATGCACCATCTCACGGGCTGGCGCCAAATACTAAGGCGACTCCAGCCTGTTTAAAACCAGTAGAGAACCGATGGATTACCTGCACGTACACCTATTCGACTGTCTAAACTTATGTACACCTGGGTTAACTCTTAACTTAAAGGGACACTATAGTCACCTGAACAACTTTAGCTTAATGAAGCAGTTTTGGTGTATAGAACATGCCCCTGCAGCCTCACTGCTCAATCTTCTGCCATTTAGGAGTTAAATCCCTTTGTTTATGAACCCTAGTCACACCTCCCTGCATGTGACTTGCACAGCCTTCCATAAACACTTCCTGTAAAGAGAGCCCTATTTAGGCTTTCTTTATTGAAAGTTCTGTTTAATTAAGATTTTCTTATCCCCTGCTATGTTGATAGCTTGCTAGACCCTGCAAGAGCCTCCTGTATGTGATTAAAGTTCAATTTAGAGATTGAGATACAATTTTTTAAGGTAAATTACATCTGTTTGAAAGTGAAACCAGTTGTTTTTTTCATGCAGGCTCTGTCAATCATAGCCAGGGGAGGTGTGGCTATGGCTGCATAAACAGAAACAAAGTGATTTAACTCCTAAATGACAGTGAATTGAGCAGTAAAATTGCAGGGGAATGATCTATACACTAAAACTGCTTCATTTAGCTAAAGTAATTTAGGTGACTATAGTGTTCCTTTAACCCCTTAAGGACACATGACATGTGTGACATGTCATGATTCCCTTTTATTCCAGACGTTTGGTCCTTAAGGGGTTAAACACAAAATTGTGCACTGTCGTTAGGATAAGGAAAAGATCTTCTCTGCTGTTGTATTTTAGACTAGATAACAAACAAATCTAAGCGTAACTAGCCTGTTCTACTATAGAATGTTAATCGTGCAGCTATTAGGAAGCCACATACTCGTTATGTTTTGATCCTTAATTATAGCTAAGCCTGTTATATGATTTGCCATTAATCTTGTTTATCTCTTTTGTAAACGTATGTTTTACCACTACCGTTCGCACTGTATTATCTGCAGAATTACTCAGCATTACTATTAATATAAAAATTGTGCCTGTATTTCATTTGTCCCGCATGTTCAGCGAGGAAAAGGCCTGAGGACTGCTCTCGGGGCACCTCAGACCTGCTTGTAAACTTTATGCACACTACAAAAATAAAGAATTAAAAAAAAAAAAAAAAAATGACGCTGGACGTTCTCCCGTTCTGCATGAGGACATCCAGCATCAGAGAAAGCCCAATAGGAAAGTATTGGTTCAGTGCTTTCCTATGGGGAGTGCCTAATTTGCTCGCAATGCTTGCCACGCATTGGGTCCCCTTTGGAGGCGGAGAGTAGACCCAACGACAGCGACAAATGACTAAAGGGATTTTTAACCCTTTATGTGCCTGAGGTGTTGCCGCGATGGAGGGGGTGAGCAGAGAACACAATAGTGTTAGGAACACAAATGGGTTCATGTAACGCAGTGTAAGATTACATTACAAAGTGGATGTCATGATATATCCAATTGTTCTTCCATAAATTTAAAATAAATAGATTGTACGTCTTGCTGGCAACTCAAGAAGGATAATCCACATAGCCTTGTGTTGTGTAACATTTTTTATATAGCAAATGTTTGCCATTGCTAAAACCCTGGCATCTCAAACCTGCCAGATGTTGCTGAACTAAAGCTAGCATGATTATCTATCCATCTTGTGAATGCAGAGAATTCTAGTCGAGTTGTAGGTCATTAACATCTGAGGGGCCAGAGTTTGAAAACCCCCGATCAAACCCATTCCCTTCAAACAACATGTATATTCATGATAACATTTCTGTTTGCATTTCAAAAGCAAAGAATAAAACATTTTAGACAGTGAAAATAAATACATTTTCTCCTTTTGGTGCAACAATGCTTTTCATTCTGTAGGGACATTTATGTATTTTTCAGGGCTCCCCTTACATTTTTGCAGATGGAATGTAAATAGGGGCAACCTTTCCCCCACACTCTACAGCAATCATTGTTGTACAAACCTTGTACTTGTAATATAATAGAAAGTGAGGGGAAATGAGAGAGGGGAGGCACCTGAGTGCACACTCTTTGCAGACTGCAATAAAAGTCTGTAATGTGCTGTATAGTGCATGTATTTGGTGTAACATCCACATATGGGTAATCCTTTTACATTCTGGTGAAATTTGTTGGATTTTACAGAATTTATCGGGTTCTTAAGAAATACTTACAGACATACTATTCAGCTAAGTTTTATCTATTTTTGAAATGACTATTGTGTGTGTGTTAAAAATGCTATTCTTCATTTATGCTATTTCATACCCAGGCTTATAATCAATGTGATGTGCAATGAAACAGTCAAGTTAGTGAAATAGCTTGTTGTCCTATTTTATTACCACTGATAAATAGCTTTTAGCATTGATGAATGATGACAAAATATCAGCCTATATTTTTAAATGTATATATTACATATGTATTAACACACACTAGTTTCCACATAAAACAACTAATAACACCATGATATAACTCCCAGTTTGATTGCCTATGAAGCAGCTTTTTATAACAGAAATAGTACCACAATTTTTTTTTTTTTTTATGCAGAGTCTGTGCCTTCTGACCTCACAGCAAATCTAGGGACAGACTCACATTAATAGTCACCACAGCTTAATGTAGTGGTTCTGGTGACTACAGCCTGTCCCTGCATGCATTTTAATTCAAAAGAAAAGGCAGTGTTTACATTACTGCCTAGGGAAACCTCCACTGGCAGTCACTCAGACGGCCTCTAAAGGTCCTTCCTGGGTCAGTGCTGATTGGTGCAAAGTGGTGTTATGCCACGCATGCGCATTAGACTCCTAATGTTTTCCCAGGTTTTCCCATCATCAGGTTTGATGATCTCAGCCAAAGTTGCAGAGCATGTGTGGGGCCAGCCACGACTGACACCGCGCTGGGCTGGAAAAGGGTGAGAAAATCACCTTTTTAACTGGAGGTAAGGGGGGCCAGGACCCGAAACAGCCATTTAGACCTATATTGTCAGGAATAAACATTTGTATTACTGACATTGTAGCGTTCCTTTAACGCTTTAGTTTTTGGAGAGAAGAAGTTTCTCAACAACACCTCTCCCTTGCCCTTAAAGTGTTAAAAAGAGATTTTTATGAAACTGTGGATGTGCCTGTTTGTTAATAATAATAAATCATTTTAAAAGACAATAAAAAAAAAGGGTGCTTTATTCTATTTTCTTAACAAACAGTCTGGGCATCTCATGAAAAAATATGGTTTTATTTCTAGAAATCTATCCAGATAGAAAATAATTGGCACAATTGAGCAGAGCCTGTTTGGGTTTGTTTGGTTGTATTTGTTTATTTTACGCTTGATTGATGGTTTTATTTAATTAATAGATGGCTCAATTCCAGCGCAATAGGAGTGAAAATTCATCTATTTGTAGGATAACCTGAGTGACTGCTCTTTCCTAATAAGGAAAGAAAAAAAACTCCAAGATGTGATTTGATACGATATGTACAGATAAAAGACAGCGATGGGGACTGCAAGAGTAGGGGGAGGCTGTCTTTAGAACTGATGGGATGTCTATTTTGCTGTGCAGCAGATATCATCAGAACACAGTTGAAAAGAATGCTTTTTCTATCAAGGAAGGTTTCAACAGTTGCCAATAAGGCAGCATTCAGGAAAGGGAGGGATATCAAGGCTTAGCTCAGAGAAGGCAGAATCAGTTACACAGAAAGAAGAGGTACTGACCACACGAGAAATTTTCTTAAGATTTCACCACGTTAAGAAAAGCTACAAAGGTGCAGAAATCATTTTTTTTTTTTTTTTTTTTTAAAAAAACCTTTTTAGCAGACGTTCCTGGCTGCACATGAAACTAAGCTTTCGGCATTAAGGAAACAATCTACAAGTGACAATAGAAAGAGATGTTGATTCTCTGTTACTACGACTTTGTGGCAGATGTTCAGCAGAGCTCATGAAACAGGTAAGTGCTAAAAGTTTCTTATTGAACGATATTATTCTATTTGATGGGTCCAATATATTCTAAAACTGGGAAAACTTCTGATCAATTGCATGATGACCATATGTATCAGGATAAGAGCAGATGCTATTCTGTTGCAAAGTGCTAAATAAAGATCAGTTCACATGAAAATCAAGATTATGTTTTTCCTCATTTTTCTCTGTTGCTCTATTTTTGGTGTAATAAACATGGTCCATATTATCTACAGTATTCAAAAAGCTTTTACTCAGCACAGTACAGTATCTCTAGAGAACCAGTCTTGATATATATTTAATTGAATAGGCAAGTCAAATACTTCTATATTTACTTCTATAGTTGGAGAAATGCTATAAACAGAGATCATTATTCCATTGTCTAAGACTAACAAAAGAAATGAGAGTGAAAAAAAAAATGCATAATCATATCTAGCAGAATTAGAGTGGGTGTGTAATTATGTGTATTTTATATATAGCAAAGAAAATTAGTACAAATATATGAAATTATTAACCCCCTCCCTAACAAACTCTATGTCATTACGCATTCCTCATGAATTGAGTTCAAGTTGTGAAGTAATTACCAAAATTGAGTCAGAGAAAGGTTTTGAAGACGAAGTCACTCTCCAAACAATGTCCTCCAGCCAGTTGTCACAAGTAGAAATATTACTACTCTGATAAGTTTTTTAAGAAGCTATATGTGACATAATTATGTTTCCTTATTATTTTAATCTCAGACATATGGTTTATACAATCTTTCGCTAATAAATTAGAGTATATAATTGTATTTGCTAATAAATTACAGTAAATAATTGTATTCACTAATAAATGTGGTTATATAATTGTGTTTGCTAATATAATAGGGTATATAATTGTATTCGCTAATAAATTGGGGTATATCCTTGTGTCCGCTAATAAATTAGGGTATATCATTGTAATTACTTTTAAGACATCATTAAAATGTAAATTGTTTTGTAAAGGTTGTACATGTCATTTTCGTGACTCCCCTGGGTGTACTGCAGTGTGTTTGGATTACTCTATACGTGAATCTGTTTATCCCGGCAATAGGTTATGCGCAAAACTGGCATTTACAAGGTTATTTATTTGTGAACACACTAGCCAAGCTGCAAATTACAGAGAAAATGATTTTCAGAGGCAGGGGGACAGGTTAGGGTGACTTCTTGAGCAGAAAGACAAATGGTTATCTGTACACAAACAATACAATACACCTTAACATAAAAAAGCTGTTATATCGATCATTTCACATTATATACGTAAAGAAAAAAAGCAAAAAAATAAAAATGGTAACACAAACGGAAACACTACTAACAAATAAATTGCACAGAGACATTGTACATGGTAATTATAGCCCTGTCTATCACTGTCCATCGATTTAATGAAACAAAGGCTTCGTAAGAAGTGATTAAATTAGGGTAATGTGTCACAAATTATGGGTGAATGGATCATATCACTAGTTGGATTGCAAAGTCTGTTTAATCACGTTTCATTAAAATACATACTCTGCTGCTGTAATCAGTCAGCCACTTAGTCTTTTTTAGCCATTTTATTCATTGGAGTCGTGTATAAGTTAAAAGTACACCGATTGATATGATTGGGCATCCTTCATGTCCCTAACCTATGGATCATTGTAAAAATTGGATTGGCTGAGATTATCAAGACTAATGATTTTAGCCAAGGGGACGGACCATCCTGCATGGCAGAAAAAGTGAGTAGCATTTTTTACTCCTTATGGGGGGGGCTGTTCACCTAAATGGTGATCTGGATACTAGAGCATTAGGAATACACATTTGTATTCCTGGATCTATAGAGTTTATTTCTATACACATATATCTCAAAATACACTTATAATGAAATCATATATATGCATTATATATGTATAATATATTATAAAATGCTTTAATTATAATATATTATACATATATAGGAAATAAAATAATATATATATATATATATATATATACACATACACACACGTATTATATATACACACGTATTATATGTATATGTGTGTGTGTGTGTGTGTGTATATGTATATATATATATATATATATATATACATAGTAAAAATAGAAATCCAGCGCACTCACTTATCAACTAAACAGCTACTTTGAGTGCAGCCAGCCCCTTGTTTTCCCATATATATATATATATATATAATTACAGTGGGACCTCGGTTTACAAACGCCTCAGTTAACATAATTTTACAAATGAAAATCCATTGAAAATAATGCCTCGTTTTACAATTTTTTTTCCCATTAAAAAGTAAGTTTCCCCAGGATGCATTGCATCGGGGAGGATTATAGCACCGCCCCCTGCATGCTGGAGCCTGTGGGTAACACGTGGCGTAGAGTGTGGAGGTGTTGGAGCGGCTTTTGCATGGAGTTTTGGAGCCATTCTGGAAATTGTTTGCAGTTGTTTTGGGACTTTTTGGTGCATTTCTCAAGCTGTGGAAAGGTAGGGAGCTGAGCTTCGTCGTTTGCATGCCTTTTATTGTGTGTTCTGCATTGTGGGTAGGTTTCCATGCCAGCTCATTTTGACTTTTTTCTGACCTCCAGAATGGATTAATTGGTTTTCAATGCATTACTATGGGAAACCGCGTTTCGGTTTACAAATTTTTCGCAATAAAAAACGTCACGGAGAACGTATTAAATTTGTAAACCGAGGTCCCACTGTATATATATATATATATATATATATATATATATATATATATATATATATTAAAAATTAAAGAAAAAACACATTTACATTTATAAAAACAGATAAAAACACTAACTTTGGCCAGCATTTGTGACTAAGTGGCTACTACAAAAGACTGGAATTTTTAAATGTAGACAACCCAGGGTATTCCAAATGGGGTATCCATTTGGAATACCCTGAGTTGTCTACATTTGAAAATGGTATGCCATGATGGGGTTATTTCACATTCCTGGGCTACCATATGGTCTCAAAAGGCAACATAGACCCAGAAAATCAATCTGGCAAACTGAATTGGGCAAGCCCTATATTGACCCTGTACATTTTCAAAACACCATAAAACCTCTACATGATGGGGTATTGATATACTCGGGAGAAATCGATGAACATAAATATGAGTGTTTACAACAGTAAAACATATCCCGACGATGTCACCAGTAAAAGTGCAGTTTTTGTGTAAAAAAATGCAAAAAATAAATACGAATGCTAACTTTGGCAAGCGTTTGTGCCTAAGTGGCTACTACAAAAGACTGGACATACCCCATTTTGAATTCCGTGGGTTGTCTACTTTTACAAATGGTATGCCATGATGGGGTTAATTAATTTTCATTCCTTGGCTGTTATACGGTCTCAAAGGCAACATAGGCCTAGCAAACCAATCTGGCAAATTTCAATGTACAAACATGGAAAAGGGGAAAGCCCTACATTTGGCCCATGTAAGTTTGCAAAAACGCATAAAACAAGTACATTGGGGGCACTGTTGTACTTGGGAGATATTGCTGAACACATATTGGGGTGTTCTTTGTCAGTAACACATTACGGGAACTGAGAATCCATGCCTAATGTACACTGTGAGAGAAAAATAACACACAAAAAATTACTACCCAAAAGATTGACAAAGACTGGTGGTAGCATTAGTGCATGGAAAGTGTTAAAATACAACCATTTGAAATACCCTAGGATGTCTACTTTTTAAAAAATATATGGTTTGATGGGGGTAAATTACATTCACTGGCTTCAAAATGTCCCAAATAGATGACCAGCTGAGAAAATTCAAAGTTGGAAAAGTAGGAATGCGCACCCTTCAAATAAGGTCTTTTAGCCCCCAGAGAACCCGACACAACTGTACATGGGTGGTATCACTGTACTCAGGGGATTTTGCTGAACACATATTGGGGTCTTCTTTGGCAGTAACCCTTAAAGTTCTCCGTACATGTAGTCTTAAATTGCTATGTGTGTCAAAAAAATCACCAATATTTTTATTTTTTTTACATATGGCATAGATTGGTGGTAAAATGGTTTCATGAAAAGAGTCAAAATACCCCAAGTTTAATACCTTAGGTTGTCTTCTTTTAAAAAATGATATGCATGTGAAGGGTTATTCAGGGATTCCTGACAGATATCAGTGTTACAATGTAACTTGCATTAATTTTGAAAAAAAATGGTTTGGAAATAGCAAAGTGTACTTATATATCTTTCCAAAAAAGCAAAGAACATGTTAAAATGGGTCATTTCTAAACACAGGACAAAATTTAGAAACTATTTAGCATGGGTGTTTTTTGGCGGGTTGTAGATGGTAACAGATTTTGGGGGTCAAAGTTCAAAAAAGTTTTTTTTTTATTTTTTCATCATATTGTATAAATCATTTTATAGTACATTATATGATATGATGAAAAAAATAGAATCTTTAGAAAGACCATTTAATGGCGAAAAAAACGGCATATAATATGTATGGGTATACTAAATGAGTAAGAGAAAAAATACAGCTAAACACAAACACCGCAAAAATGTAAAAAAAGCCTTAGTCCTTAATGGTAAGAAAATTGAAAAATGGTCTGGTCACTAAGGGGTTAAGAATGGTACTTTCTACTTCCACTGTAGATAGTGAATGGAAATTGTGTGCAGTACAGACAGAGGAATCAAAAATGTTCTTAAATGTGGATAGAGCTTTACACCTCAAGTTGGTGCTGAGGCAAGTCTCTGAACAGTAAGGCAGAATTAATTGGCTTTGCTAATCCATTAAGATACTATTTCACTGAGGACTAAAGTGTGTTTACTTAAAAAAAAAAAAAAAAGGAAATAATTTAATGATCCCAAATAGAGTATAAATGAAATATTCATGTGTAATAGTTTCCAAGAGAGACTTAGAAACACTTAGAAATCTCCTGCTAGGACAAGGTTAAATTAGAATCCTGAAACAATTCCCAGGAATCCCACCACAGATTGTGTATCATTTCTAAGCATCACTGGTCTCCGAATAAAAGTTCAGTAAAAGAAACAGCTGGAAATCAACAGAACTATGGAGATATTTCCATTGCTTCAAACATATAACGACAATTTTGACTTGTCGTCGTCTCGTCACCTCTGGATCTTGGTTTAATTTATTATTTTATGTGTATATTATTATTTTGTGTGTTTTTACATGAAATCTATTACCATTCACGATTCATCATATTCTCATCTTCAGATTATTAAACCTCTTGGCACTGTCTAATATCTGGCCGTCTTCCTCTCACACCACTACCCATGTATCCCTATCTTATGGTGGACTGCACTTATCCCATTTTTTCAGGCCATGCCATGCCATGCCATGCCATGGGATTTGTGCCCTACACTCCTTGTTCTTTCCAATATTGTCTTGTCTCTCTTTTTTCTCTTTTGAAGTCCACTCCATTCATCTCTTTACTCCTTTATCAGCTTTCTGTTCCTATTATCAACTGTTCACCTGACTCTCCTCTACTATTGCCCAATCATATTTATGCTAGACCTAGACGTCCTACTTTAAATCTTGCACCACACCTGTCTTCTGACATTACAAATCCATGCTACGTTCCTATACATCTGCACTCTCCCTTGTCAAGCAAAACAATTTTACTCCACTTATCTCCATCAACTCTCCCAAATGCCTTTTTCTTTAACTCTCTTCACTGCCCACTGCAACCCCCCCATTAGTTAACCTCATAGCTAGTCATTTTGCATGTCAGTTTACGGACAATATTAACCAAACTAGAAGTGTATTCACCATTCTTCTCCATTTTCAACTCTTAGCTCCATTCCTCCTGTCTCTGAACAAAATGTCTCTAACCTTCTTCTATTCCTTTACCACACCATCTGTCCTCTTGACCCTCTGCCCTTTCAACTGATACAATCTCTGGTCCCATCCCTAATGAATATTTCCAGCTTCTCTCTACCTTCTGGCATCTTCTCCTCTTCCCTCAAAGGTGCAATCATCAATACCATCCTAAAAACCCATGTCTTGTCCTTCTAACTACCATCCCATATCGCTACTTCACTTCACGAGCAGATTGTGATACCCATTTAACTGACTTCCTCAATACTAACTGCCACCTTGACCTTCTTCTATCTGGCTTCCATTCCCTATATTCTATTGAAATTGTGTTTTCCAAAGAGCTAATGACCTCTGCTAAATCTAAAGGTAATTACTCACTCTTCATTCTCTTCAACCTCTCTGCTGCCTTAGATACTGTTGACCACTCTCTTCTTCTTCATCTTCAAATCTTCACAATCTTGGACTCTGTGAACCTGTACTTTCCTAGTTACTGCAGTACCCAAAAATCTAAATTAAATAGCCTATTAACTATGTGCTGTTAAAACAAACAATAAAGAAATCAAGGCAGCGCAGGTAGATACCAAATGTGCATAGGAATTGCTACATACAGTTTATTAGAAAGACAATTTCTGGTTGCCCCTTTGTCTCTGTCTGTCTCAGTTAGTGTTCCCCATGGCTCTATTCGTTGGCCTCTTTTATTCTCCGTTCATGATGTGTCTCTCATTTCAACACCTTATCAACACTTTTGGATTTCACTACAATATGTTGACAATATTCAGATTTACTTCTGCTCCCATTCAGGGATGGATTTCCCATAAAGCCACAGAAGAGACAATGGCCTTGGGGTGGCACATGGGAGTTGGGCGTACTTGCTAAAACCCTGTATCATTGGTGGTTACAGCAGGAGTGCTCTAGCGAGAAGGGGAATACCTCTTTCCCCTTCTTACCCTGCACTCATGGCAGCAGGTACTCTGCCCACCGCAGGCAGCCAAAAGAAACTGCAGGACAGCGCACAGAGATAATGTCAGCGCCATAAGCCCATGCAACCTTCTGTACCTCCAGCTGACTGCAGTTACTGCTGAAACCCCCATACTGCTGAGCAAGAGTTCAAATTAGAAGAGAGACACAGGGAGAAATTCAAGACTAGACATAAACAACTTGGAAAGGGGGGACATAAGAGGAGAACAAGTGATTAATATAACCTTTAGAGTGGGGGAGAAGAGAATAATTTTGGAAAGAAGGGTGAAAGATTGGAACAGGTGATTTAAGGAGGAGAGAGAGGGGATTACATGAGGGATTGTGGCCAAGCAGAGCTGAGGGGTGGAGAAAGAAGAGAGGAAAAGGCAGGGGATAGGGAAAGAAGAAGGGAACAAGTAAGGGAATGGGGAATCGGAAGAGAGAACAGTAGTAAAAAGGGAGAGTTAAGGGCATAATTAGGGAAAGGTTGAGAGGAAGGCATGTGAGGGGTGATAACGGAATATAGAGGCATAAAGAGATAAAGACAGGCAGATGGGAAGTGAAATTGAAATTGGAGTGCACAAACACACGTATACATGCACACTAAATACCCACACATGCACAGTAAACCTTCACATAGATATGCTGTTGCATGGAAACACTGGCACTATATAAAAAAAACACACCACTAAATTCACGCACTAGCACATTGCCATTCACCCACTAAACCATCCTCTAAACTAATCATATTTCCCATTCACCTAGTCAGATAGTCCCATATTACCTCCCAGTCACGCCCATTCACCCTGTCACATCCATACACTTAGCCACAGGCAGTGGCGTACATACCGGGGTCGCAGGGGTCGCGGCTGCGACCGGGCCCGGCCCACCAGGGGGCCCGGCCGCCCTGCGACCCAGGTATGTAGCCACTGGGCCAGCCTCTTCTCCTGGGGGGCCCAAGAGTCGGCCATCTCAGGGCCCCCCGACACTGGCCCTGCTGTCACCCGGCTGGCCGGTCTTGCGGGCGCGCGAGGGAGCACTCTCCCCTGGGTGCTCCCTCTTCAGCTCCCTCGCGCACCGTACTGAAACCGGAGCCGGAAGATGACGTCATCTTCCGGCTCCGGTATCAGTACGCGGCGCGCGAGGGAGCTGAAGAGGAAGCACTCAGGGGACAGTGCTCCCTCGCGCGCCCGCAAGACCGGCCAGCCGGGTGACACCACTGGACCCCAGGGAATCCCCTCAGCTCTCCCACAGGTAAGGAGGCTGGGGGGATTAAATAAATAAATAAAAAACTTGTGTGAGTGTATGTTAGTGTGAGTGTATGTTAGTGAGTGTATGTTAGTGAGTGTATGTTAGTGAGTGTGTGTTAGTGAGTGTGTGTTAGTGTGAGTGTGTGTTAGTGTGAGTGTATGTTAGTGAGTGTATGTTAGTGAGTGTATGTTAGTGAGTGTGTGTTAGTGTGAGTGTGTGTTAGTGTGAGTGTATGTTAGTGTGAGTGTGTGTTAGTGTGAGTGTGTGTTAGTGTGAGTGTATGTTAGAGTGAGTGTATGTTAGTGTGAGTGTATGTTAGTGTGAGTGTATGTTAGTGTGAGTGTGTGTTAGTGTGAGTGTATGTTAGTGAGTGTGAGTGTGTGTTAGTGTGAGTGTATGTTAGTGAGTGTGTGTGTGTTAGTGTATGTGTGTTAGTGAGTGTGTGTGTGTGTTAGTGTATGTGTGTTAGTGAGTGTGTGTGTTAGTGTTAGAGTGTGTGTTAGTGTTAGAGTGTGTGTTAGAGTGTGTGTGTGTTAGTATTAGAGTGTGTGTGTGTTAGTGTGTGTGTGTAAGTGTGTGTGTTAGTGTTAGAGTGTGTGTCTGTGTGCGTCTGTTAGTGAGTGTGTGTCTGTCAGTTAATGTGTGCGTGTGTGTCTTAAGCATTTACCTTTCTCCAGCGCTGGACTCCCTTGGCGCTGGGGATCTCTCCGCCCCGATCCGCCTCTCAGCTCCGAATGCGCATGCGTGGCAAGAGCCACGCGCGCATTCAAACCGCCCATAGGAAAGCATTAATCAATGCTTTCCTATGGACGTTCAGCGTCTTCTCACTGTGATTTTCACAGTGAGAATCGCAGAAAATCCTCTAGCGGCTGTCAATGAGACAGCCACTAGAGGCTGGATTAACCCTCAGTGAAACATAGCAGTTTCTCTGAAACTGCTATGTTTTCAGTTGCTGGGTTAAAACTAGAGAGACCTGGCACCCAGACCACTTCATTGAGCTGATGTGATCTGGGTGTCTGTAGTGGTCCTTTAAGTGTATGTGTTTATGCATGCACTGGCGTACATAACGTGGTCGCAGGGGTCGCAGCCCTGCGACCAGGTGCCCGCCGCCATGTGTTGCGGCCCCGCCCGCGCAGAGTAAGCGCGCGCGGGGGGGCCCACGGATCAGTTTTTGCACCGGGGCCCCATGGGTTGTGTGTACGCCACTGGCCACAGGGCATGTAACCTACCCCTGCCCAACTTGCACTTATTGCCATCCAACCAACCACCTTGTCACATTCATCATACAGTCATTCCCTAAACTACTCACATTCATCCATACACATACCACAAACTATTAACATTAATCCATCCAATCACACACACACCATACTTCATATATATGATGGGCTGGGGCGCATTGAGGAAACCGGCCCCGGGGGCAGCAGAGAGGGTAAATTTGGCCTTGCTCCCATATCCTCACTCCTGCACCTCTGGAAGCCATCAAAAACAGACTCCCCTCCATCTCTAAATGGATGTCTTACTGTTATCTAAAACATAATCTTTTTACAACTAAACTCTTCATCTTTTCCGCAAATATTATCCGCATTCACCCTTTTCAATCTCACAATCCAACTGTAACATTTTCTGGTAGCTCTCGGCATCAGTCTAATGCCCAAAGGATATTCAGTTAAGCATAGTCTAGTAATTTAAAATATTCTTCCTAGATATATATATAGCACAATCCAACAGAGGTGCAGAGAGTGTCTTTCTTCTTCCTTAAACCCCTTCCTATTTTATGTTCTCCTGCTTCCCATGAACTCTGTACCTTATCTCTATAACAATTTTCCATGTTGAATTCTCTCTGCCTCTATAGACCTGCAGTGTAAAACGTTCTGCATGAATGAGAATATTTACATGACAGGGTAATTATGCCTTTAGTGGCTGTAACACTGCAGCCACTAGAGGCACTTATGACAACATTTCCAAATAAAACTTCATCTGATTGTCGCAGTGTGGCAATTTGTCCTATGGGAAATAATTGGATTGAATGAGATTATCAAGACTGATGATTTCAGCCAAGAGCACGGGCCACCCTGCATGGCAGAAAAAATGAGTAACATTTTTTTTTTACTCCTTATGGGGGACTGGTCACCTAAATGGTGATCTGGATATTAGAGAATTAGGAATACACATTTGTATTCCTAGCTCTATAGTGTTTCTTTAAGAATGGTACTTTCTACTTCCACTGTAGATAGTGAATGGATATTGTGTGCAGTACAGACAGAGGAATCAAAAATGTTCTTGAATGTGGATAGAGCTTTACACCTCAAGTTGGTGCTGAGGCAAGTCTCTGAACAGTAAGGCAGAATTAATTGGCTTTGCTAATTCATCAAGATACTATGTCACTAAGGACTAAAGTGTGTTTACTCAAAAGCTGTGTTAATTTTAAAGTATTTCTTAAAGGAAATCATTGAATGATCCCAAATAGAGTATAAATTAAATATGAATGTGTTATACTTTCAAAGAGAGACTTACAAACACTTGGAAAACGCCTGCTAGGACAAGGTTAAATTAGAATCCTGAAACAATTCCCAGGAATCCCACCACAGATTGTGTATCATTTATAAGAATCAAAGGTCAGTAAAAGAAACAGCTGGAAATCAACAGAATTATGGCGATATTTCTGTTCCTTCAAAAATATGTCGACAATTTTGACTTGACATGGTCACCACTGGATCTTGGTTTAAATTATTATCACTTCCGTGATCTCTGTGTGAATAAAAATACAGTTATTTTTATAGTGTTTTTTTTCTTCCCCTGGGACTTAGTGCTCTTTACAAGAAAATATACAGTTCATGGAGATTCCAAAGATCATAGAAAGAAAAAAATAGAGGCCATTACAGGCAACACAAGCTGAAAATTGAGAGACAAAGGAGAGTCTTCAGTGAGGGGCCACTCTGACTGAAGCATGTTTCAAAGTGTAAGAGCAGCATGGTTATGTGCATATCTGATTTTCGTATGCATTCTGGCACTAAAAGAAGCAACAGATTATAAACATGATCACTGGAGGAGCTCTGGACTCCAATAGTTTCAGGACTTAAAATGAGCAAATGTTTGCATTATTTAATAGCAAATGGAGAGGAAAAATGAGCTTGGCATGAGGGCCCAGCTGGTTAGTAGTCTAACTACTTGATTTTATACACTGCTCAAAAAAATAAAGGGAACACTTAAACAACACAATGTAACTCCAAGTCAATCACACTTCTGTGAAATCAAACTGTCCACTTAGGAAGCAACACTGAGTGACAATCAATTTCACATGCTGTTGTGCAAATGGGATAGACAACAGGTGGAAATGATAGGCAATTAGCAAGACACCCCCAATAAAGGAGTGGTTCTGCGGGTGGTGACCACAGACCACTTCTCAGTTCCTATGCTTCCTGGCTGATGTTTTGGTCACTTTTGAATGCTGGCCGTGCTTTCACTCTAGTGGTAGCATGAGACGGAGTCTACCACCCACACAAGTGGCTCAGGTAGTGCAGCTCATCCAGGATGGCACATCAATGCGAGCTGTGGCAAGAAGGTTTGCTGTGTCTGTCAGCGTAGTGTCCAGAGCATGGAGGCGCTACCAGGAGACAGGCCAGTACATCAGGAGACATGGAGGAGGCAGTAGGAGGGCAACAACCCAGCAGCAGGACTAGGAACAGGAGGAGCACTGCCAGAGCCCTGCAAAATTACCTCCAGCAGGCCACAAATGTGCAAACGGTCAGAAACAGACTCCATGAGGATGGTATAAGGGCCCAACGTCCACAGGTGGGGGATGTGCTTACAGCCCAACACCGTGCAGGACGTTTAGCATTTGCCAGAGAACGCCAAGATTGGCAAATTCGCCACTGGCACCCTGTGCTCTTCACAGATGAAAGCAGGTTCACACTGAGCACATGTGACAGACGTGACAGAGTCTGGAGACGCCGTAGAGAACGTTCTGCTGCCTGCAACATCCTTAAGCATGACCAGTTTGGCAGTAGGTCAATAATGGTGTGGGGTGACATTTCTTTGGGGGGCTGCACAGCCCTCCACGTGCTCGCCAGAGGTAGCCTGACTGCCATTAGGTACCGAGATGAGATCCTCAGAGACCATATGCTGGTGCGGTTGGCCCTGGGTTCCTCCTAATGCAAGACAATGCTAGACCTCATGTGGCTGTAGTGTGTCAGCAGTTCCTGCAAGACGAAGGCATTGATGCTATGGACTGGCCCGCCCGTTCCCCAGACCTGAATCCAATTGAGCACATCTGGGACATCATGTCTCACTCCATCCACCAACATCACGTTGCACCACAGACTGTCCAGGAGTTGGCAGATGCTTTAGTCCAGGTCTGGGAGGAGATCCCTCAGGAGACCACCTCATCAGAAGCATGCACAGGCAATGTAGGGAGGTCATACAGGCACGTGGTGCCACACACACTACTGAAGCTCATTTTGACTTGTTTTAAGGACATTACATCAAAGTTGGATCAGCCTGTAGTGTGTTTTTCCACTTTAATTTTGAGTGTGACTCCAAATCCAGACCTCCACGGGTTAAAAAATTTGATTTCCATTTTTTTATTTTTGTGTGATTTTGTTGTCAGCACATTCAACTATGTAAAGAACAAAGTATTCCATAAGAATATTTAATTAATTCAGATCTAGGATGTGTTATTTTTGTGTTTCCAGTGCACTCCCTTATCTTCTAAACAGCTACTTTGGTGCTGACAGATTTTGTTAGTTTTATTATAAACACCTTATTTAGGCAAAAAATGATGTTGCATTATATGATCATACATTGCATAAGCCTGCCACAACGTCAATGTACCCCGTCTTTGGCAAGTCCTACTCTAACAGTCAAATGTCTGCTAAATGAGCTACTTTCTTGGGGAAATACTTCCATCTTGAGTTCTCTGCAGTACAAGGCTAAATAGGGTCCTGAGATGAGGCACCTGTGACAGGGAGGGTGCAAAACCAAGGTGCTGGCTAGCCTCCTAAATATATATATATATATATATATATATATATATATATATATATATATTTGTAGTCGGGGCAATATAGTCGTATACAGAAGCATATAATAACCATAACATCAATGAGTTGGAACCAGTCGGTTGTGGTGTGCCGGAACCGGCAAAGCAGTAGGCCTGTAATAAAAGTGAGCCTACCTTAGAGGGTGTTTATAAATAGAGGGAGTGGTGGGTGGGGTGACTCGCCAGACCAGCAATGGTAAGGTGGGAGTGGATTGGCAGCCCTTTTAAAGGGAATTCAAGCCCCTCCCACGACTACAGGCCAAGCCTTCAAATTTGTAGTCAGGGCAATAAAGTCGTATACAGAAATCTAGCATATAATAACCATAACATCAATGAGTTGGAACCAGTCGGTTGTGGTGTGCCGGAACCGATAAAGCAGTAGGCCTGTAATAAAAGTGGGCAAAAGAAAATACCATAAGACGTAATACGGTAACCAACTTCTTTCTTTATTTAGATAAGTCACAGAAAGCTTGTCTTAATTCTTTAATGGGATTAGGTATGTAGAGTGTGTAGGCTGAGGATTTCCAGCGTCCCATTGTCTTGATAATGTGAGTGGGTACGTGATTAGCAGGTGCTGTAGATGCTGCCCCAATTCGGAAAGAATGACCTGAGAAATGATTGGGGTTTAGGCTGAGCCTAGTCAATAGTAGACGTACATAAAGCATACACTTTGTTGTAGTCAGAATGTTTCCATGCAGTTCGAGCAAAGGTTGTAGAGGTTGTTTCTGGAGTGAAAGAAGATAAGCGTCAAAAACTTGTACGGGGCACCATTTATTATGAGTAGGATACAAGGGGATTTTAATAGTATGACCTACGGTGCTGGTTTTTGATTCTTTTAAAATTAGTAGGTAATGTTTTTGCAAGTCCATAGTTCTTAGGTAGTCGGTGGTTTTAATGGTCCTAGTCTTGAATTCGTTGGCTCGGAAGAACCCATAAAAGGCTAAATATATAGCTGTCTTTATTACGGTATTAGTTATGGGTTCGAAAGGAGAAGAATCTAATACATTGATTAGTGAATGGAATATGTTGTTGTCTATGGGTAGTCTTTGTGAGGGGACATGTGCGTCCAATTTTTTTAATGCCTTTAAGTACTGTCTTAATTTGATATGAGGACAGGAAACCTGTAGCGTCGGGTTGTTGGATAAGCATGTGGTGTTGAATGCCAGTAAGGTACAGTTTTATAGTGTTAAATGATAGTTTAAGGTTGATGTGGCAAAAGTAAGTGAAACCCAATATTGAGTCTAACGTGAACATGTCGTGGATGTGGAATTCAGTGATTAATTTCTTGAATACGTGAAAAGCCCTATCGTATGTGTTCCTAGTGTTTACTGAAAGTGCGAGGTGAGAAATGTGACGTGCATGATCTAACAAAGCTTTTAATCCATTATCATGTCTCGGAAAAGTGGGGCAGGAGTTGCCAGTCTGGAAGCGGTGGGTAGTGTTGTGAAGAAATCCTGAAAACGAAATCGAGACAAGTGATCAGCACCGGTGTTTGTGCACTGGGGAACGTGAATACATGTGATAAAGAATTGACAGGTGGCCGCTACCCATGTGAGTCGTCTAAGAAGTCTCATAATTACCAGGGATGCTGACCGGCCTTTATTGACAATATGGCATGTAGCCATATTATCCGAGCCACCACGATTGGGTACAGCTCAAATAAAGCTGAGGTCTCGGTGAATTTGGGCAGTGATTTGACCTCGGTGAGCCATGGTCCCCAAAGCCATAGATCTGGGAAGGGTGGGTGCATGGGAAGTAACTTGAAGGCATTTACTACATCCATTTTACTTAACCATGCCCCTGTGCCTGCTTTAATGATAGCACCTGTGGCATGGTCGATAGTGGCGTAATGTAGTGAAAACTCTTCAGAAGGTATGAGTGAGTTTAGACTGGGAACCGTGGAGGAATGTGGTGCAGATAAATCAATGATCAATCTAGGTTTGAGTGAGTTTTTTCCTGTGACAACCCCAATGGGGTTAGTTCTCCAAGATGTGAAGGGTGGTGAACGAAATGGTCCCAACAAGAACCCTTGGTTTACCTCGGTCATTATAAGTTTGTGTACCAACTGTGGGTGATCTAATGTGGATAGTAGGTTGTCACATTCCAGTGTGCCTGTAGGTAAATGTATCAACCCGGTGTGAAATCCCTCAGTCAGTCCCGTTATAAGGTAGTCACTGAAATGTCGTGATGGGTGTAGTTGTAGAAAAGTGGTGAATAATCTGAGGTTCACACACGTGAGATATGGTTTAGGAAATGCTTTATTTGGGCACATTGTCTTGGAATGGGCCCTGAAACAGTGTGAACATACATGCATTAACCTGCAAGAGCTGAACCCCCAATTGCCCACGATAAAATTATTGCAAACTTGCGATTTGCCTAAAAAGACAATATCCTGTCTTTTAATCCTCTAGTAGGTCTTTGGAAGTTAGAAGCCGGTTGGTTTTGTTCAATTTCAACCGAATTCGGGCAGAAATTGGTGCTATGTGCTGTCGATGTGCACACTGCACAAGTTGGGGGCCTGAGGCCTGCAAAGTGCCTGCAGAATAGCTCTGTGTCCAATTTGTTCCAATTTATGCTTAAATTGAACTGAGCCAGAGCCGCAGCCACCTTTGCAGAGAAGGAACGGTGGTAATTGTAAAAGGCGGTACCACCGTATTTGTGCCCCAGATACACCATCTTGTGCATGTATGCATCCAACTCTGCTCTTTTCTCAGGGTCAACTGAGCAGTAGACATCTCTATAAATCCCAAACCCCAGCACAAATTCAGGGCTGGTCAATTTTTTATTCAGCCGGGGGTCTCTAACCCTTAGTACTATAGAAATATCCCCATATGCAAAGGTCCTGTTCTCTAGGACATCCTGGGAGGCAATGAGCAATGAGACCAGGTTAACATCCTTGCCTTCCAGAATGTCCTTTTTAAGGTGAGATGGGACCATGTGCGAGGGATCAATTGATTTTATAACCGCAGTAGATTCAAAGGTATTACCGGGCATAGTATTAGTGAGAGGATGGCTGGTGATCGTAGTATTGGTAGTGGACTGATTAGCACCACCAGCCTCCAATTTATCCAGCCTGTCACTTATTATGCCAATGGATGCCATTAGAGAAGTCATCATTGCATGAAAAGCTGGTAATTGAGTCCCACTAGGGCCTTCCCCTGCCTCGGAGTTGTCGGTGGTAGTATTCAGTAATCTAAACAACTCCGCCTTCCTAGCCGTAGCTGGGAAAGGGATGCAGTGTCTTCTGAGTTCTGCTGTGAGACGTGGGATGGTCCATGATTTAAGGGACGAAGGGCTATTCACATCTGTACCAGGAACAGGGGTACCAGGCCTAGCGGGTGTGCTGGGTAGTGAAAGTTCCTCAGGGATATCAGGAGTTTGTGACATAACTAAAAATATAAAAGTGGCTTAATCAGTCATATGTAATGAATTTGGGTGGGTGCTGGTGGGCTAGCTAAATACCAAGTGGTGAAACAATTATACTTTGTGAACTTGACAGATGAGTCCCTGCTAGTTGCCAAGCGGCCTGAGAGGCACTATCTATGCGTGGGCCCGAGGGGAAATTGAGGCCACCGAACGTTGTGGCGGGGTGTTGGCTTCTCGGTGTCAATTAAAGCATAAGAAAGAATGGGAGTGACAGGTGAGGCCCTCTCTTTGCAATGGTGCGAGGCGGCTAGCTATGATTTGGCCCGAGGGGCGTAGTACCTCCGAGTATGAGGATGGGGATGGGGATGTTGGCCTCGCGGGACCACTAGCCTATGGATTAAGACCAGCATAATTTCCTAATTGGGCCACGTAACCTAGGACCAGTACCACTTAAAACATAGAAAGTAATTGGTTCTGGCATAGTACCTGATATGTGAGTCAGGCCGAGCTGTCAATGAAGAGGTAAACAGTACTGTAATAGTATCGAGGACAGTTTTCCTGGCACTGCAGGATCCCTCTCCCTCCCACCCCCCAATCCCCGGTTGCAGAAGGGGTGAAAAGCCCTTCAGTTACTTACCAGAGGCAGCGACATGCCCCACGTCGCTGCTTCTTCCTCCGCCCCCTGCTCCTCCCTGTGATTGCGTCGGCCGGTGGGCGAGACTGATCCCGCCCACCGGCCGGGGAGACCTAATGCGCATGCACGGCAATGCCGCGCATGCGCATTAGAGCTCCCCATAGGAAAGCATTAAAAATGCTTTCCTATAGGGAAATGAGCGACGCTGGAGGTCCTCACATAGTGTGAGGACGTCCAGCAATGCTCTAGCACAGGTTTCCTATGCTATGATCCAGGAAGTGCCCTCTAGTGGCTGTCTAGTAGACAGCCACTAGAGGTGGAGTTAACCCTGTAGGTAATTATTGCAGTTAATAAAAAACTGCAATAATTACACTTGCAGGGTTAAGAGTAGTGGGAGTTGGCACCCAGACCACTCCAATGGGCAGAAGTGGTCTGGGTTCCTGGAGTGTCCCTTTAAGATTACTTTGGGTGGGGGAGAGGGGACAGGGCTCTCAAGGTAAAGTGTGCTGTAGTGGTTTTAGTGCTTGAAGTTTTTCTTTAATGTGGATACTTCTTTGAAGAAAAAGCACACTAAGGACCAGTACTTGGTATGTGTTTATCTGTTTAAACAATGACAGCACCTTAGTCAACGTGAGGAGGCTCGAGTCACACAAATGTGCCACTGCCTGCTGGTTAAAACCAGCCGCTCTAAACCATAAAGACGAGAAAGAAATGTTAAATGTATATCTTCTCTCTGGGGTAAACAAATCATTTCAGCTGCTAATTGATTTACCTTGTATGTTACCACTCCTAAAAATCAATAAATGTCTACACCATTTTCTGCAACCATTTCAGGTTGCAACCTAAGGCTGCTGATCCCTTGTCCTGTTTTCCTCTTTTCTGAGTTTATTGATGTGTTCTCTGATATAAACTCACCGGCACAATAATACATAATTCTTCAGGAATTTGCTGTGACTCGAGCTTGATTTCAACCTTTCTCTTAATCAAAACATATTTCCGTTGTATGGATCCTGAAATGTAATCGGTTCAGTCATTCCAATATGTTCCCTGCCATTATATGAATGATTTCATTAGCCTGCTAGATGTTTATCAAACGCTAATAATAATAACAAAGTGTTGATACAGCAACCGATCTCCTTTTTATTCCATGTCATGCACTAAAATACTTACCGTAACTGTCATGTGTTCTACCTACGAGCTACACCTATGGAGCCTGTAATCTCCTGCATTTTCTCTGCCATATGATGATATAGCCACTAATATCCTAAATGCTTTTTGCGGTTTATCTCTTGTAGACTTCCAGCTATTCCATATTTGGTATATATTGGCTATTTGAAGGGGGGCTATCTGGGAAGGTCCCCTAGGTAAGCTATGAACCCATAAATGTTTTTATAAGTTAATGAGACATTGTTGGTGGAGGTGTGATATATATATATATATATATATATATATATATATATGTTCTTTGTCGTGTGTTGATAGAGCCACTAATTCCGTACATGTTACTCTCTATGTGATGTTACGGTCCCTAATCTACTGCATTTCGTTTTGAGTGCATAAAGCTGTTCGAGTTACCAGGATGGGTTTTGTAACTTTGTTTTTCACAGAAACGTGGTTTCATTGATCCATTTAATGCATTGTCCTCTTTCAATTAGTGCTTACATTCGTCTCCATCAATGTAAGTGTGATAATTAATTAATTACTCATTGGATAATTTACTGCCTCTCAGAACACATTAAAAACCTCTAATTTCCTTTGTTTTCTATATGTTCAAGCAGAACATTAATTATAGTCAATGAATTAATGCTTCAGAGAAACAGTCACCTGTCCAAGGGAAAACAGGCTGTATTGTCGAGCACTGATTCTTTTTACACGTTTCAAAATTCACCTAAATATTAGCATGTTCAATTTGTGCATTAATGGCAGTAATAACTATTGTTGTAATAAACAACAGAACACAGAGGAGGATTTACATGCAGACAGGGAGAAATGAAGACACTTCTGTATACAACCTTTTTGTAACAAAAACGTCACTTACAAATGTCAGAGACTACTCTGCTGCTAAGAGTGTGACTGATGCCTCTGATGAGAAGCCTGCCGTAGTAAAAGGGATAATGAAAGCAATAACGAGAACCTGGTATCTTTTTTAGATATTTAGATAGAGAGAAGATTTAAAGGGCCCAAACTGTGACCTGTATACCCACTATAAAAATATGATTGTATTAATATTGATTACACTATATATGGATGGATTACTTGTGCATGGCATAAAATCTCGGTTTGACCAATAACTTTGCCCGAAAATAAAACATTTTTTGCAGTCCGTTAGTCATCCATGTGGCACCACCACCTACCAGCCCTAAAAATCCTCTTCACAAGACCAAGACGGGGTTTGCACTGGCCAGGCGCATATATTTGGAGCTACTGTATAGTGATGTACCGAACTGTTCGCTGGCGAATAGTTCCCGGCGAACATAGCGTGTTCGCGTTCACCACTGCGGGCGAACACATGCGCGGTTCAATCCGCCCCCTATTCGTCATCATTGAGCAAACTTTGACCCTGTGCCTCACGGTCAGCAGACACATTCCAACAAATTAGCAGCAGACCCTCCCTTCCAGACCCTCCCACCTCCCTCCCAGCATCCATTTTAGATTCATTCTGAAGCTGCATTCTTAGTGAGAGGAGGGAAAGTGTAGCTGCTGCTCATTAGATAGGGAAATTGATAGCTAGGCTAGGGTATTCAGTGTCCACAACAGTCCTGAAGGACTCATCTGATCTCTGCTGTAAGAACAGCACCCCAAAAAGCCCTTTTTAGGGCTAGAACATCAGTCTGTTTTTTTTTTTTCTGTGTAATGTAATTGCAGTTGCCTGCCTGCCAGCTTCTGTGTCAGGCTCAGTGGATACTGTGCCTATTTGCCCAGTGCCACGACACATATCTGGTGTCACAATAGCTTAAGCTTGACATTTAAAAAGAAAAAAAATTTTTTTCACTGTAATAGATTGAATAGCAGTTAGTTGTCTGCAAGCGTCTGGTTGTCAGGCCTTCAGCGTGTACTCTGCCAAATCTGCCAGTGTACTTTGCCACTCATATCTGGTGTCTCTATAGCGTGCCTTTACAAAGAAAAAAAGTTTTTCACTGTAAGCTAATAGCAGTTAGTTGTCTGCAAGCGTCTGGGTGTCAGTCCTTCAGCGTGTACTCTGCCAACCTCAGCAAGTGCACTTTGCAACTCATATCTGGTGGGACTATAGCGTGCCTTTAAAAAGAAAAAAAGTTTTTCACTGTAAGCTAATAGCAGTCAGTGTCCTTAAAGCGGGTGTCAGGCCTTCAGCGTGTGCTCTGCCAACCTCTGCCAGTGTACTTTGCCACTCATATCTGGTGTCACAATAGCGTGCATTTAAAACCCAAAAACTTTTTTCACTGTTATGGATTGAATAGCAGTTACTTGTCTTCAAGCGGTTGTGTCAGGCCTACAGCGTGTACTCTGCCAACCTCTGCAAGTGCACATTGCCACTCAAATCTGGTGTCTCTATAGCGTGCCTTTACAAAGAAAAAACGTTTTTCACTGTAAGCTTATAGCAGTCAGTGTCCTTAAAGCGGGTGTCAGGCCTACAGCGTGTACTCTGCAGACCTCTGCCAGTGCACATTGCCAATCATATCTGGTGTCTCTATAGCGTGCCATTACAAAGAAAAAAAGTTTTTCACTGTAAGCTAATAGCAGTTAGTTGTCTGCAAGCGTCTGGGTGTCAGGCCTTCAGCGTGTACTCTGCCAAATCTGCCAGTGTACTTTGCCACTCATATCTGGTGCCTCTATAGCGTGCCTTTACAAAGAAAAAAAGTTTTTCACTGTAAGCTAATAGCAGTTAGTTGTCTGCAAGCGTCTGGGTGTCAGGCCTTCAGCGTGTACTCTGCCAACCTCAGCAAGTGCACTTTGCAACTCATATCTGGTGGGACTATAGCGTGCCTTTAAAAAGAAAAACCTTTTTTTTCACTGTAATAGATTGAATAGCAGTTAGTTGTCTGCAAGCGTCTGGTTGTCAGGCCTTCAGCGTGTACTCTGCCAAATCTGCCAGTGTACTTTGCCACTCATATCTGGTGTCTCTATAGCGTGCCTTTACAAAGAAAAAAAGTTTTTCACTGTAAGCTAATAGCAGTTAGTTGTCTGCAAGCGTCTGGGTGTCAGTCCTTCAGCGTGTACTCTGCCAACCTCAGCAAGTGCACTTTGCAACTCATATCTGGTGGGACTATAGCGTGCCTTTAAAAAGAAAAAAAGTTTTTCACTGTAAGCTAATAGCAGTCAGTGTCCTTAAAGCGGGTGTCAGGCCTACAGCGTGTACTCTGCAGACGTCTGCCAGTGCACATTGCCACTCATATCTGGTGTCACAATAGCGTGCATTTAAAACCAAAAAACTTTTTTCACTGTTATAGATTGAATAGAAGTTATTTGTCTTCAAGCGGGTGTGTCAGTCCTACCGCATGTACTCTGCCAACCTCTGCCAGTGCACATTGCCACTCATATCTGGTCTCACAGTAGCTTGCACGCATAGTACCACTAATCAAAAAAAAAATGACAGGCAGAGGCAGGCCACCCCGCAGGGGCCATCGTGGTCATGGTGCTGTGATTCCCTTTGGCCATAGAATAATGCCCAGTTTTCAGAGGCCACATACCCTCAACTTGAAAAGTTCTGAGGACATAGTTGACTGGCTAACACAGGACACCCAATCTTCTACAGCTTCCGCTCGGAACCTTGACGCACCATCCTCCTCCAGCTTAGCTTCAGGCACCTCTCAAGATACCACTCACCCGCCTGCCGCCACCACCAAAACTAGCACCACAGCCGCTTTACTTGGTATGTCAGAGGAGTTATTCACACATCCGTTTGAAGAAATTAGTGATGCGCAACCATTATTGCCAGAGGATGTAGATAACATGGATATGTCTCAGGCAGGCAGCATTACACACATGGATGTACGGTGTGATTATGATGATGTTGTACCCGCTGCTGCTTCCTCTTCTGAGTTGTCAGATACAAGCGAAGCGGTTGATGATGACGATGCGTCCATGGATGTCACGTGGGTGCCCGCTCGGAAAGAAGAACAGGGCGAAAGTTCAGATGGGGAGACAGAGAGGAGGAGGAGGAGACGAGTTGGAAGCAGGGGGAGGTCGTCGCAAGGAGCTAGTGGCACAGTCAGACAGCATGCATCGGCACCCGGGGTCAACCCGACAGCACGACAATCAACGCATGCTGTGTCCACCACCAGAATGCCATCATTGCAGAGCTCAGCAGTGTGGCATTTTTTGTGTGTCTGCCTCTGACAACAGCAATGCCATTTGCAACCTGTGCCAGAAGAAACTGAGTCGTGGGAAGTCCAACACCCACCTAGGTACAACTGCTTTGCGTAGGCACATGATCGCACATCACAAACGCCTTGGGATCAACACATGAGTACAAGCAGCACGCAAACTCTAAGCCGCCATCCTCCTCCTGGTCCACCGTCTCCCGCCTTGAGCAGTTCCCGCTCATCTGCCCACAGTCATGTGTCTGTCAAGGACATGTTTGAGCGTAAGAAGCCAATGTCAGAAAGTCACCCCCTTGCCCAGCGTCTGACAGCTGGCTTGTCCGAACAATTAGCCCACCAGCTTTTACCATACAAGCTGGTGGAGTCTGAGGCGTTCAAAAAATTTGTAGCTATTGGGACACCGCAGTGGAAGGTACCCGGACAAAATTTCTTTTCACAAAAGGCAATCCCCAACCTGTACTCGATTGTGCAAAAGAAAGTAATGGCATGTCTGGCAAAGAAAGTGTTGGGGCAAGGGTCCAACTGACCACTGACACTGCGCATTGGGTAAACCTGCTGACGGCTGCCAAGCAAGGAATGCTTGGCTCTGCAGAGGAGTTGGGGACACCGCCACGACTTGCAGGCAGGCCTGCTGCCACCTCCTCTACTCCTCCTACTCCATCCTCTTCCATAACCTCCTCGGTTGAGTCCTCTTCTGCTGCTGCGTCTTGCTCCACATCAACGGCACCCCCCCAGCTCCCCAGGTACTATTCCACATCCCGGATACGGCAGTGTCACGCCGTCTTGGGTTTGACTTGCTTGAAAGCAGAGAGTCACACCGGACAAGCACTCCTGTCCGCCCTGAACGCACAGGTGGAAAAGTGTCTGACTCCACAGCAACTGGATATCGGCAAAGTGGTTTGTGACAACGGAAAAAAATTGTTAGCGGCATTGAAGTTGGGCAAGTTGGCACATGTGCCGTGCATGGCACATGTGTGTAATCTGATCGTACAACGCTTTGTGCATAAGTACACAGGCTTACAGGATGTCCTGAAGCAGGCCAGGAAGGTGTGTGGCCATTTCAGGCGTTCCTACACGGCCATGGCGCACTTTGCCGATATCCAGCGGCGAAACAACATGCCAGTGAGGCGCTTGATTTGCGACAGCCCTACACGTTGGAATTCAACACTCCTAATGTTCGACCGCCTACTCCAACAAGAAAAAGCTGTTAATGAATATTTGTATGACCGGGGTGCTAGGACAGCCTCTGGGGAGCTGGGAATTTTTTTGCCACATTACTGGAAGCTCATGCACAATGCCTGTAGGCTCATGCGTCCTTTTGAGGAGGTGACAAACCTAGTCAGTTGCACCGAAGGCACCATCAGCGACATCATACCATTTGTTTTCTTCCTGGAGTGTGCCCTTCGAAGAGTGCTGGATCAGGCCGTAGATGAGCGTGAAGAGGAAGAGTTGTGGTCACCATCACCACCAGAAACAGCCATATCAGCATCGCTTGCTGGACCTGCGGCAACGCTGGAAGAGGATTGAGAGGAAGAGTAGTCAGAGGAGGAATGTGGCTTTGAGGAGGAGGAGGAAGACCAGCCACAACAGGCATCCCAGGGTGATCGTTGTCACCTATTTGGTACCCGTGGTGTTGTACGTGGCTGGGGGGCAGAACATACCTTCATTGACATCACTGAGGAGGAGGAACGGGAAATGAGTAGCTCGGCATCCAACCTTGTGCAAATGGGGTCTTTCATGCTGTCGTGCCTGTTGAGGGACCCTCGTATAAAAAGGCTGAAGGAGAACGACCTGTACTGGGTGTCCACGCTACTAGACCCCCGGTATAAGCAGAAAGTGGCGGAAATGTTACCGAATTACAACAAGTCGGAAAGGATGCAGCATTTGCAAAATAAATTAAAAAGTATGCTTTACACAGCGTATAAGGGTGATGTCACAGCACAACGGGAATCTAACAGGGGAAGAGGTGGAAGTCATCCTCCTCCTCCTCCCACGACCACGCCAGCAAGGACAGGACGCTTTAAAGACGTGTTGTTGATGGAGGACATGCAGACCTTTTTTAAGTCCTACGCATCGCCACAGCCCTTCGGGATCCACCCTCAGAGAACGACTCGACCGACAGGTAGCAGACTACCTCGCCTTAACTGCAGATATCGACACTCTGAGGAGCGATGAACCCCTTGACTACTGGGTGTGCAGGCTTGACCTGTGGCCTGAGCTATCCCAATTTGCGATAGAACTTCTGGCCTGCCCCGCTTCAAGTGTCCTGTCAGAAAGGACCTTCAGTGCAGCAGGAGGTATTGTCACTGAGAAGAGAAGTCGCCTAGGTCAAAAAAGTCTAGATTACCTCACCTTTATTAAGATGAATGAGGGATGGATCCCGAAGGGACTGACACTGGGCGATACATTCGACTAAAAAAGGCCTGATGAGATGAGCTGCCTTGGGTTAAAAATGGTCCACACGCTGCTGTATTTTAGCTCTGAATGCCGGTTGACTTGCGTGACTTATCCGCCACCAACTAGGGTTCAAGCCGCAATGTTTTAGGGCACTTTCTGCCTGGGAAACAAACATCAATTTTTATGGCCGCTGCTACAGCAGCGGCTGCATTTTTCAGGCATGTGTACATGCCTAATTTTTCGGCCCTATGGTGCTTAATTTTAGATTAATTAAATGAAACCAGTATAATTACCAGTTGAGTAGACATTCTCATCAGATGAGTAGGTAGTCTCAGGAACTGAATGGATGTGTGATTGGTGTGTAAGAAATTCTGAGTGCCCTGGAGTGGATATCTGTCATGGATTTCTCTGCATGGCCGAATCTGAAACCCCAACTCCAACTCACTTCAACTCTGACTCTTTGACTTTGCCCTTTTCCGACTGCTTTGCCCCCTCTCTTCCCTTTCTTGCTTACCTTTTTAAAGGGAAAAAATATCTGTTCGTCACTAGGTGATAGACCAATAGAAAACTGGAGGTGTGGTTACCTTCCAGATAGCAATTTAAGTATTTGGACTATAGAGGGCAGTCTCGTCCCACTAAACATTCCTATCCAGAAAAAAATTAACTTTTCCTGGTGGCTATTCTGACGTTATTTAGCTTATCTTTATGGTTAATATAATTTAAGTTTACTCGTCAGTTCAAAGGGATTTCTTCAGACAGTGTGTCTCCAATTCCTGCTGTAATTTCTAATATGATAGTTCGTAAACTAAGTTTCACCTTTCACTTACAATGGGAATCTTGTAAAATTTAGAAAGTAACATTAATTACTAATCTTCTCTGTCACTAATGTCTGGGTTTAGAATTATTTCTATTCCATTAACATTTAGACAGTCTTCCATCCCCCGTTCTCATTTCTTATCACTTGGTTTGTATATACAATGCATTCTTTAGCTCCGGCTAGGTTAGTCACAGAAAGGATAGAAATTTGTGTCTTTGTTAGCTTGAAATCCAAAATGGAGTCTGCTCTGTTCAGAGTGATTCTGACAATATACATTTTAATTTCTATCATAGCACAAAATGTCTGCCGATATAAATATCATGACAATTAGTATACACGTAGAATTAAAATACCTATAAATGCATATATATTAAAATTCTACGTGTATATTTAAATAACCTTTTAACATAATTATGTGATTTTATTAATTAAAATTTGATTGAACACAGGCGGAAAGTGCAGAGAATTTAATTTAAAAGTGCACTATATTTGACCCTGTAACTCTCCAAGACACCATAAAACCTGTACATAGGGGGTACTGTTTTACTCAGGAGACTTCGCTGAACAGTAAAAACAGTAAAATATAGCAGTCTGTTACACCAATATTATGTGTAAATGTTATGTTGGAGTATTTTTGTGTATATGTATATATGTATATATATATATATATATATATATATATATATATATATATATATATATATATATAGATATAGATATAGATAGAGAGAGAGAGAGAGAGTGATTACATTGCTAAACACAAATACACACACCAGTCAAGCCATAAGACTTGCTTTTCCCACAGAAATCTCACTTTAACATTGCTCTCACTACTGCAAGGGATTCTGGGTAGGAATATGCAAATGAGCTCAACAAAGAACCACATTTTTGCCCCATAATTCCACTTTATACATGGATTCGTTGGAGTATGTGTCTGCTGTATACAGCAGCTTTATTAACTATCCACTTACGTTAGGTGGAAGGGGTTTTTTATCCACACTTTTTTACCCACCACAACTCTATCTAGATATATTAATAGTATGTGTATATATTGCAGTACACTGCAAAATCACAGATCAAGTAAGCCAAAGTAAACACTATAAATTAAAATGAGAAGGAATTGCAATTCCGCACATCTATTAACCCCTTAAGACCGGAGGCCATGGCCAGTATAGCTGGCTGCAGCAATGCCAGCAGGGGGACTAACTGTAATGACAGTTAGTCCCCCTGCTGGCTGGAAATAAAATAAAATAAATTAAAATAAGTGTAAAAAAAATTATATACTTAGATCATATATATATTATATATATATATGATCTAAGTAAATATATATACACATATACATACACACACATACACTGTCTAGGTGTATTTTACTATTAATATATATATTTAATTATATCTATATATATTAATATAAAATGACACATAGACTGATACTGATTAAATATATATATAATTATTGTTATATATATATTTATATATAATATAACAAAATATGTAAATACGTAAAAAAATAAAATTAAAAAAATAATTAAAAATAAATAATAAAAAAATATATAGATGTGTGTTATTTCGTTCCAACTGTATTGTGATATTAATATATATATTGATATCAAAATACACGTAGAACGAAATAATATATATATCTATATACATAAATATATATGCGTATATATCACTATATATATACCTATATATAAATAAAAATATAAAAAAATTATATAAATATATATACGTATATATACACATATGTATATATATACTTATATTAATTCTACACATATATTTATGTAATATTTTTACATAATTAGGTATCCTAAATAATTACAATTAGCGGGACCTGCCTGACAACCCATGCCGAAAGTATAGGGAATTTAATTTGCTAGCACTATATTTAACCCTATAACTTTCCAAGACACCATAACACCTGTACATGGGGGGTACTGTTTTACTCGGGAGTGTTTCAAAACAGTAAAATGTATTACAACGATAATATCGCCAGTAAACGTGAAGTTTTTTGCATTTTTCACGCACAAACAGCACTTACAAGGACGATATTATTGCTGCAATACTTTTTACTGTTTTGAAACACAAATATTTGTGTTCAGCAAAGTCTCCCGAGTACAACAGTACCCCTCATGTACAGGTTTTATGGTGTTTTCAAAAGCTACAGCGTCAAATATAAGGCTTGTTTCATTTTTTTCACATTAAAATTCGCCAGATTGCTTACGTTGCCTTTGTGACCCTATGGTAGCCCAAGAATGAAAATTACCCCTATGATGGCATACCATTTGCAATAGTAGACAACCCAAGGTATTGCAAGTGGGGTATGTCCAGTCTTTTTAGTAGCCACTTAGTCACAAACACTGGCCAAAATTGGCGTTTTTTGCATTTTTCACACACAAACAAATACTAACACTAACTTTGGCCAGTGTTTGTGACCAAATGGCTACTACAAAATACTGGACATACCCCATTTGCAATACCTTTGGTTGTCTACTATTGCAAATGGTATGCCATTATGGGTGTAAATGTAATTCCTGGGCTACTATACAGTCTCAAAGGCAACGTAACCAATCTGGCAAATTTCTATTTCAAATGTAACGTGCTATATTTGACCCTGTAACTTCCCAAAACACCATAGAACCTGTACATAGGGGGTACTGTTTTACACGTGAAACTTTGCTGAATACAAATATGTGTATTTTATTGCAGTAAAGCAAACAGTATTATGACATTGACAGTTAAAATGTCATGTAGAACTAAAAAAATAACAAAATGTCTTATTATCTCCCATTCTTTTCATATTAAATTATGTTTCATAGCTAAATATTTGATATTAAATGAAAGCCCTGTTTCCCCTGAATAAAATGATATATAATAAGGGGGGGTGAATTTAATATGAAAGAAGTGAATTACGGTTGGACAGACATGTAGCGCAAATGCCAGGTTTTGTTTACGTTTTGTTTTGTTCACAACTTGTACATTTGGCTCAGTCCTTAACCCCATCAGGACCGCTGACGGTTCAGGACCGTCAGCGGTAAAACGTGCGTTTGGACCGATGACGGTCCTGAACCGTCATAACGATCTGGGGCTACTTACCTGATCGCCGTCGGTCCCATGGCGACGATCAGCGCTCCTCCCGGTCCAGGGGGACTGCCTGTCTGCCCGGGCAGTCTCCCCTCAGCAGATCAAGACCCCACGGCCACGTGATCACTCGATCACATGACCGCAATAGGTGTCCATGTGTCTGCCTGCAGGGGACTGTCTGTGCTGACAGGCAGTCTCCCTGCATCGGTAAAATCATAAAATAAAGTTAAAAAAATAGCAATCAGTGTAAAAAAATAATAATATGTATACATATATATATATGATATATATATATACATGTATTATATCTATATATAATATATGTATATGTATCATATATATAATGTCATACTAAGTGTATTTTTATATTTATATATACGTATATTAATATAAAAATACACTTATATTTAAATTACACACGAATATATACAATATATATAATTACTATATATATGGTATATATATATTATTATAAAATACAAATAATATGTTAATAAAAATAAATAACAAAAAATAAAAATAATTTTTAATAATTAAAAAAAAATTATATATATATATATATATGCCATTTTTATTCTAACAGCATTTTTTTTTTTTTTTTTGGAATTCTTTATTTTTGCGTGCAATAAAGTAACATTGATGCATTCTTGGCCACAACGGCACATATTCAACATGTCAACATTTATAACTCAGATGGCTGTCATATCATAGCACAGTTTTATAATGTAGGGTTATCTCTAGAGAGGAGAAGGCCTGTGTTGGTAACATTATTGCCCTTTATGAGGGTGGAGTGTGCACGACGTTGCTCTCTATGTGTCTGCCCTGTAGGGCTTCCCCCTTGCCTTTGTTCGAGATATTCGTTCTCATAGTGGTCCGGAGTGTGTCGGCGGGGGGGGGGGGTAAGGGTGTCTTAGTGTAATGCGGGTTAAGTGATGATGCTGCTAGGTGGGCTTCTGCAACCCTGTATGGGTATTCATGATATGTTCATGGCAGTTTGCCCACTCTATGTGTTAGCCACTAGGTGCTGCGGGTTAAACGGTGGCATTGTTGGGTCACTATGTGTGGGCATTACATAGAACATAAAAGAAACATTAAAGAAAATAATAAAAGGAACCATTAGAGAAAACATTAGAAAAAAACATTATAAAAAAAAAACATTAAAAGATGTTGGTGGTTCTGCTGAGTTTTTAGTCTCTGACTGTATGAGACGGTCCGTCTGCGTGTATGGTGGAATGGAAAGTGAGGAAAAGTCCCTGTAGGTTGGCTCGTCGGTGGTTCCTCAAGTGGGGGATCCGCCTGGGGAGGCCCTGGAGGGGTTCCGTGGGGTAAAGTCCCGGATAGTGTCTGGGTTCAGGTGGGCTATGCTCCGTCTGTGCGCCGGTGCTGCTTGCAAAATACCTGTTGTTTGCAGGTGGGTTTCCAGCTCCTGTTTGTCTTGCGCCTTGTATGCGGTCCCGTTGAGAGTGAATGATACAGCACGAGGAGTGCCCCATTTGTAAGGGATGTCCTTGGCACGAAGAAGATGCAAGATGGGTTGTAGGTCTTTTCGCCAGGCTATTGTGTTCCTGGTCAGATCTGGGAACGCCGTCAGTGATGCCCCTTCAAACTTAAGAGGGGTTTTGCCCCGCAGTGCAGTCGCAAGCGTGTTCTTGTCAGCCAGTGTTTGAGGGACCTGCCTGCCAACCCAGGCCGAAAGTCCAGATAATTTAATTTGCTAGCACTTTGTTTAACCCTGTAACTTTCTATGACACCCTAAAACCTGTACATGGGGGTACTGTTTTACTCGGGAGACTTCGCTGAACACAAATATTAGTGTTTCAAAACAGTAAAACATATCACAGCAATGATATTGTCAGTGAAAGTGAAGTTTTTTGCATTTTTCACACACAAACAGCACTTTCACTGAGGATATTATTGCTGTGATACATTTTACTGTTCTGATGCACTAATATTTGTGTTCAGCGAAGTCTCCTGGGTATAACAGTACCCCACATGTAGAGGTTTTATAGTGTTTGTGAAAGTTACAGGGTCAAATATAAGGCTTAATTTTACTTTTTTTTATTGAAATTTGTCAGATTGGTTAGGTTGCCTTTGAGAGCGTATGGTAGCCAAGGAATGTGAATTAGCCCCATGATGGCATACCATTTGCAAAAGAAGACAACCCAAGGTATTGCAAATGGGGTATGTTCAGCCTTTTTTAGTAGCCACTTAGTCACAAACACTGGCCAAAGTTAGCGTTTTTTGCATATTTAACACACAAACAAATATAAATGCTAACTTTGGCCAGTGTTTGTGACTAGGTGGCTACTAAAAAAGACTGGACATACCCCATTTTGAATACCCTGGGTTGTCTACTTTAAAAAAATATGTACATGTTAGGTGTGTTTCGGGGATTTATGACAGATAACGGTGTTACAATGTCACTATTGATACATTTAAAATATATATATATTGAAACAGCAATTTCCTACTTGTATTTATAGGCCTATAACTTGCAAAAAAAAGCAATAAAGCATGTAAACACTGGGTGTTTTTAAACTCGGGACAAAATTTTTAATCTATTTAGCAGTTTTTTTCATTAGCTTTTGTAGATAAGTAAAAGATTTTTCAAGTAAAAGTCCAAGTACGTTTTTCACCATATTTTATTATTTTTTTTAAATACAATATATGACATAATACAAATAATGGTATGTAAAGAAAGCCCTTCTTGTCTTGAAAAAAACAATATATAACTTGTATTGGAACCGTAAATGAGCGGAAAATTACAGCTAAACACAAACACCACAAAAGTGTTAAAACTGCTCTGGTCCTTAACGTACAAACATCGCAAAAACAGGCCGGTCCTTAAGGGGTTAAGGGGTTAAATAACAATTATTTTTGGTCACTCTTTCCATACAAATTGTATTTAGAACACAAAGGAACAGTTAACATATGAATATTTTTTTTTAATTTAAGAGAAATACATCATTCTTAACAAAAATAATAAAACATTAACAAAAATGTATAAACAAAATAATTTCAATTAACAGATGGCCCTCTAATTAACACATTTGAAATATCAATTATGTTAAAGAGGCAGCGTCATCCGACCAACGCAGTGTTGTAACAGTGCCATGCAGTGTTACATTTTGTTTCCAGCAGTAGAATACTAAAAGCTGAGGCTGCTGCTGCTTGTGCCTAGCGGGAGCCAGGTAAGTTGTCAAACCATACTAAAACTCTTTGATTAGTTACAAAGGGAGGACACCAGGACACTCCTAGCACCATAATCACTACAGCAGGCTGTAGCACACTATCAAATAGTAAAACATCTACTCTCAATACAGCTTGTTAAATTTAAAAAAAAAAATGTAAATGTGTTCTATGTCTACTTTTACTCCTAAAAAAAATCATACAAGCATAAGATACTTTTGATATGTTTCTGCAGTATTTCACAAGGTTCTAAATCGCTTCCCAGATACTTATTCTGCGGGAACTGACTGAGCTACACCAGCCAATCCCTAGCCTCCCATTCACTGGCATTACCACAAGCAGATCCAAGTTTTAAAATGCCCCAAAAATCCACAAATGTATTTCGTTTTGCTTGGTGCAGTCTCTCAGGCTGGTCCATGCAATAAACTGCTAGTCAAGTCACTTTGAAGCAGCATGACAATAACCAGTGACAGCAGCCACAGATTATTTGAATCATAAACAACTCAAATTGACTGTAGTGGTTATGGTGATTAGAGTGTCCCTTGATGTGCACTTAGGCTGCTCTCCTAGATGTTTAGTTTTTTGGTTTGTTTATTTTTTTAATTTTATTTTTATTTTAAGAATAGTTTTGCTATAAGCCTAATGCTAATGTCTGCTTCAATCTATTGGTTTCTTTTATTTGTGTTCTGATGACAAGGCTGTGTATACTATAGTGCGAAATGCAGCTCTTTTTAATAAAATATGATAGCAATTGCAAATAAATGCATGTTTAGAGAATAGCCCATGGAACAGATTTATGAATCAAAAACCTCTAACTATAAATCCTCAGTGCATGATGGGATTTTTTCAAAACCATTAGAAAATCCTTCAGCTACCACTTACTTACTGACCTAGGTCATTCTTATTTTATAACAAATAACTTAGCATGAGAAAAGGCAGGAATGTTCATGAAATACACTGACAGACGGCTTTGCACTTTGATAGGTTTTATGCATGCAGCTTATTGGAAATTTAGAACATATACTATGCTTTGCCACTCAGGTATACATAGCAGCGGGGGGCTTGGGTTTGATTGTCACTTTCTTTTTCTCCTCTCATCGTGACTCTTCTATACACACTTTCCAGATTGTGCCTTTGTTATGACACTTCCTCAGACATCTTTCACACCTCTACATTGTCACTGACAAATCTTCAGGTGTCACTTACAAAGTCAGTGCGTACATACATCTCTCTGGGCACGTCACTTCTTGCTGTAACAAGAAATTTCTCAATACACGAACTGAAAAACAGACACAGGATATGAAGGCTTGACAGGGATAGACTGCAAGGGAAAAGAACAAAGGTACCATACTGGTTTATTAAGAAGTAATGCTGACTGACTACAGTCACATAACTAATGTGACACCTTTTTTAACCTATTTTAAAATGAGCACATAGTGACCACGCAGAGGAATGTCTCTGATTCTTAATCTGCAGAGCTAACATGATATGATATAGGATATTAAAGAGACATTCCAAATGCAATCTTTCTTTGTTTTTATTGTATGTATTGTGGCTGATGTATACTATAGTCATTGCTGCCGCATAGGAGTAGTGGGAGTTTGAGCGCAGGACTTATTTTTGTATATTTGTATTTCCAAAGACTATGACCACTACAGCCGATTGTAGTTGTTAAGGTGCTTGAAGTTATGAGTGCAGTGCCTTGGTGTATTCGTAAACAGGTTTAAATACATTTTAAGAAAAAGAGGAAATTCACAATATACAAAGCCCATACTCTTACATTGGAATGTCATAAAGAGGAAATCTCGTGTCCACATTATACATTATATGTTCTTGTATGGCATGAGCACCGGGGTGGGTATACAATAGGTGTAAACATAAAGCAGTGTTACATATGCACATTTTGTTCTTGTTTTTTTTTCTTATGTGCCAACATTAAGTACATGGGATTAGTTTGGCTGCTCGTTTTTTAACTGATATATTAGCTCGGAGACCTGTTCTTTAAATTATAATATAACACGTACTCAACATTAATTCTGCAGGACACTTTAATTATTAGACTCTGTCTAGTGTCAGAGGGATCTCTATTGCACTGAGAGACGTGTTGCTGCTACAGTGAATTAGTTTATGGGCGAGCCTGCTAAATATGAAATGTCTGTTCCAACCAACATGGGTCAACTTAACCCCTTAAGGACACATGACGTGTGTGACATGTCATGATTCCCTTTTATTCCAGAAGTTTGGTCCTTAAGGGGTTGGGAATGAGGACTGAAATTTGGATTCCAAAGAAGCTGTAAATAACCACTGAATTATTACAACTATGAAAAGTGCATGTTTACTTTTTACCATTTAATGTATAATTATATAGCAAACCTACTGAATGCTCCTGTATGTTTGATTCAGTATATATAGATATATATACATATATATACATATATATATATATATATATATATATATATATATATATATATATATATATATATATATATTTGTATATATATCAGACATATAGCTTAAACTGGCAAAGGAAAAGTTGTAGCAAGTGGCAACGTTAACTTGTGTCTATTTTGGATGTCATGAGAAGTGGATTTAATTCCCAGAAGTCTTTCTTCATATGCAGCGGAGACATGCTCTAGAACAGATCATGAACTGCATTTCTATCAGGGGAATCCTGATATATTGAGCAGGATGTTCTTGTCAGTAGGATTATTAGCAGATGCACATAGAGCTTCGTGACAGCCAACCTTTTCTTCCTGTAAGTGGAATGTATAGTATCGGACAGGGGACATAAAATAATACATCGCAGGGAGGTTTCAAAGTACAAGTATCTATTTCCTTTTCACATAAAAGGAGGATAAATCATGAGAAATTGCTCAAGAATCATCAATGGACCAGAAAAGTATCCCCATCTAATTGAGCACAGGTAATTGATCTCTCTTGCACTCACATCTATATCACAAGTACCTTTAATTCTAAAGAACCAACTGCAACTGTGATTTTCTATGCACAACAGCTCACCATCACACACCATTGCCCTTCTTGCTTTATAGTATGGTGTAAACGGTGCTGGATATAGAGTGCTGTATAGGAGTACACAGGGCCGGTGCAAGGATTTTTGCCGCCCTAGGCAAAAGTAAAGTTTGCCGCCCCCCCCCCCCCCATATGACATCACAATGCCCCACACATATGATCTGCCGTTAACTAACGCAAGTGCTGCAGTGCCGCCGTGTTTACATTAAAAGGCTTGCAGGGACAGGCTATAGACACCAGAACCACTACATTAAGCTGAAGTGGTTCTGGGGACTATAGTGTTTCTTTAATGTGAGGTAAATTAGAGATTAGTGCCACAAATAATATACTAGATTGCCTACTTACAACCAGATGAGGATGATGATGGGCTCTAGCTGTAGTCTGGCTCCACTGGTCTGGTGTAGAACAGGCTCTTTGGAGGCTGTTTGTAACTGTGGTCACAAAAATCAATGTTCTGGGAGAACGGATCAACAGCAAAAAACAGGTGTGAGGAAGGCTGAACTTGATGGACGCAAGTCTCTTTTCAGCTATCTAACTATGTAACTATGTAACTATGTAACGGGAAGCAGCTCCATTTTTTTAACGCCCTTTACACAGCTCAAGGTCTGGTTCCCAGGGTCCACCTTCATGTTTCACCAATGAGTTTGTTCACAGGAGGTGGAGTAGGGGATGTCCTGATATGTGTGTAAGGAATGCATTGTGTGAATCTGTGTTTGTATGTGTAAGGGCTGCAAGGTGTGTTTCTGTGTATGTACGGGATGCAATGTGTGCGTCTGTAAGGGGTGCATTGAGTGTGTGTAAGGGGTGCATTGAGTGTGTGTAAGGAATGCATTGTGTGTAAGGGTTGCATTGCTTGTGTGTGTGTGTGTGTGTGTGTGTGTCTGTGTGTGTAATGCATTGTGTGTTTTTCTGTGTGCAAGGGGTGCATTGTCTTTGTGTGTAAGGGGTGCATTGTGTGTGTGTGATGGATGTCACTCTCTCCCCCTTCCCTTGTCACTCTCTTCTCCCCCCCTTGTCCCTCTCTTCTCACCCCCTCCCTTGTCACTCTCTTCTCCCCTGCTTGTCACTCTCTTCTCCCCCTCCCTTGTCACTCTCGTCTCCCCCGTTGTCACTCTCTTCTCCCCTCCCCACTGTCATTCCCCCTCCCAACCCCGTCAATTCCCTCCCCGTCAATTCCCTCCCTGTCAATTTCTTTCCCCCCCCACCCTGTCAATTTCTTTCCCCCCTTTCAATTTATCCCCCCTTTCAATTTATTCCCCCTTCCCTTTCAATTTATTCCCCCCACCCTCCCTGTCAATTTATTCCCCCCCACCCTCCCTGTCAATTTTTTCCCCCCACCCTGCCTGTCAATTTATCCCCCCCTCCCTGTCCATTTATTCCCCCCCCCTTTCAATTTATTCCCCCCCTCCCTTTCAATTTATTCCCCCCACCCTCCCTGTCAATTTATTCCCCCCGTCTGTCAATTTATTCCCCCCCTCCCTTTCAATTTATTCCCCTCCCTGTCAATTTATTCCCCTCCCTGTCAATATATTCCCCCTCCCTCCCTGTCAATTTATTACCCCCCCCCCCCCGTCAATTTATTCCCCCCCTCCTCCCTGTGACAAACTGCCATTTGCCACTGGGCATTGGAGATGACTGATTGCTAGCCTCCTGCCCTGCGACTACGGCCCTGGGATGTATTGCCCTTTAAGAACTGCATTTGGGCCTAATGGATCTTGGTATACGGTTTCTGGCCCTTTAACTGTGTTGTACAAAGAAAAGGGTTTGTACTTTTAAACTGGCACTTCGGATGCAGTCGCAGTGCCGATGTCGTCGAAGTGCCGAAGCAGTCGAAGTGGCCGCCATTAGACAGTCGAACACGTGGCGGCGGCCATTTTAATCCAATCGAACGCGGTGACCTGTACCTTCCCCTACCCTTCGACACTGCGGCTGGAGGCTAAGTCCCATTCGAAGATTTGAACACACGTTCGAACGGGACTTTGTCATTTTGGTGTAAAATAGACCTCCATTATACTATTGAACACTGCTAAAACGCAACCCCGGTTCCACTTCGACACTTCGACAAAAGTCGAAGTGAGTTCGACGATTCGAACGCCTTCTTCGGATGGGACCTTGTTATTTTTCAGGGCAGAGATAGACCGACCGCACAGCCTGAATCTGTGGAACTGTTTTGGGCATGAAATTGTGCCTGCGGTCGGTCACAAAGGACTTCCAGCTAACTTTTGAACTAATGGAAGGATTTGCATGATTTTTGAGTATGTTCATATTTCAAGTATGCTGATTAATAATATATCTTTTATGAAGATTTATGAAGATTGAATGTAAAGTTTGAAAGTTATAAAAATGTATGATTTTTTAGCTTGGAGATTGAGTAGATACAGTAAGAAACTCAATTATCTCCCAAGCAGAGGGGAGGGAATATGTGGGATGTAACCGATATGTGATTGGTTAATGCCTAATTGCCTGTGGGCGTCTCCCTTGCAGGGGAGCACTGCATAAATGCAGTCCCTGTCATTAAACATCAGAGATCTTCTTGACCCTCAACACGTAGTCTTGTCTCGTGATTGGAGGGGACAGCTATATTCACACTGGGGATTGCTATGCGCTGCATATTCCCTTGATGTGAGGAACTGACTCTGCTGGGTTTTGAACCCTGGTTTACATGCTGCTAAACCTCTTCCTTACCACTACACCAGCCTGCCTTTTGCAAATGTACCTGAGATCTGGTAACCTTGACTCTATAAGCATTGGTATCAGTGACAAGTCTCTTCAGCTGTGTCTGGTCATGTGTCTGGTTCTTGGCCTATAAAAGCCACTTCCTGTCTCTGTACCTTTGCCAGATTATTGTGGTTCCTGTACTCTCTAATCAAGCTTGTTCCTGTTTCTCCTACCTGTTGCTGATTTTGGACCGTTTTGACTTTGCTGCTTCTCCTTCCCACTGACCTCGGCTTGCCTCACTACGATTATCATCTCTCTGTTCCAGTCTCCCATCTCTGCTTAAGACCAGAAGGCCACTCAAGGCTCAGGGGATCAACCACCTGGGTAATGAGTGGCTACCTCTGGCAGAAAACATTGCTGATCTGGCTACTGGACTCACTTTGTAACATCAATATCATTACAGAATAATCTGGCCCATTCATGGAGACCGTCGGATCAGATTCTGCATTGGCCCAGCAGGTTGCTTATAATGCAAGAACTATGCCGACCCAGGCACAGACCATTCAAGTGCTGCAAGATCAGGTAGCTGAACTGCAAAATGAAGTTCGATCAATGCATAGTGAGCTTACCAGCTACAGGGCACATGATGTTGCGGCTGCTGCTGCTACTACTGTTACACCTGCACAAGATGCCCGCTTGCCTCTACCAGAAAAATTTGGAGGAGACCGCAAAAAATTTAGGGGTTTCCTAAATCAATGCCGTTTGCATTTCATGATGTTACCTAACCGTTTTCCATCTGAAAGAGAGAAGGTGGGATTTATTTTCTCCCTATTCAAAGATGAAGTCCTGGCTTGGGGCTCCCCTTTTCTGGAACAGGACAGTCCAGTCTTGGGAAATTTAAAAGACTTTCTTGAGGCCATGTGCCTAGTTTTTGATGACCCCAATCGCTGTGCTACAGCAGAAGCCACTTTCCTTCATTTACATCAAGGGAGGCGCTCTGTGGCTGAATATGCTGCTGAATTCAGACAGTGGGTTGCTGATACTACTTGGAACCAATCAGCCCAGAGGTTCCACTTCAGAAGGGGTCTCTCAGAAGCTATAAAAGATGAGCTAGCTCGTGTTGATCTTCCTGTTGAGTTTGATGCATTTGTGCGGTTGGCTATCCGTATTGATCGGAGACTTTCAGAAAGAAGATTGGAAAGACAGGGCTCTTTTAAACCAAGTGCTACTCCTACTTTCTATTCAAGAATTTCTACTCCGACCCCACAAACACCTACAGACTCTGAACCTGAGGCTATGCAGGTAGATCTAATAAGAGGAAAGGGAGACCCTTGAAACAAGGGGATCCTGAGAAGCAGCTCTGGACACGGAAAAGGCACTTGAATGCCTGGTAACAGGAAAGGAAGAGAGAATGATAGGTGGGGGAAGAGAGGATAAAACGTAACCCTATACAATCCCCCAAACCTCCTTGATATACAGCTCCTTACAGAGTAGTGATAATCAATTGCCCATCATAGGCAATATTAGAAAGGAGTATCCCAACTCTCGAAATGCCGCCTAAGTAGTACTGCCCGTGGATAACATCCACCAGGATCAAGGCTAGCTATCCTAAAAATCTGTATACCCTGGGAAACTCAAGAATCACCACATACTAACTAACTAAGTGCTACCTAAACAAAGTGCAAAATAAACATAAAAAGAAAAGTAAAGTAAATGCTCTACCTGTCATATCAGGGCGAAATGCCCTGCAGCTGATCGGAGCGTTTAGGGGGGCGTTTAGGGGGGCGTGTGTGAGCTCCGTTCCGTCCAGCCTCCTCTACCGCATCATATCCTCCTGCAGCTAAACATTGGTGGTTATGTGGGTCAATCTAAGTTCATCCCGCAAGGTCCGCCTATCCCCCTTCTTGCTGTCTCACTCACTCGACTTCGGTCATAGGCTGACCGACACGTCCGTCAAGTGTGGACAGGGGGGAGGAGGGATGAGGTGAATGACTAGACGCCCATAACGCCTCCTCTATCACTGGGCGGTCCGTTCGAGTGGGGGGGTGTGTATGTAGAGTGCCATCAACCCCTATGGGGGGTGGGACTATGTCCTACGTACTGCCCCTTCTACGGACCGATAATTGTAATAAGGTGCTCACTGAATTGACACATCACTCGAACACCTTATAGGGTGTTAATAAATGGCTGCTGTGTGATGAATGATAAGTTTGCAGATGCCTGGGAGTGAAGAGTCGGGTTATTTCAACTTCATCACTTCTCCAGATCTAAATATCATTAAGGAGAAATCTTTGCAGGGCTAACTCAAAACTCCACTGTCCAAAAGAATATAAATGAAATGAATTCCTTTTCTATTACATACTGAGGAGTATCCATAACTTTACACCATTGTCGACAATAATAGGACTGGAGAGGGGAGATGTAGATTAGACTGCATTACATCACCATTTAAAGAGGTAGTCAATTGGTAAGTGCTGTATAATCAGGAAGGGCCGGTGACTATACACAGTGTGTTCATAGGAACAAAAAACAAAAAAACTTTATTATTTACATATATACACAATTATACAGACAGCAAATAAAATAAAGTTAGTCAAATGGGTTACAAGCCTATTGACCGTAGATGTTAAGTACCCTTACTTCTATAAAGATGACGTGAACGAAAACCCCTCGTTAAGTCCTTTGGGGGAAAGTGTTTTTAATTTGTAAATCCAATAAGACTCCCTTTGTTTCAATTTACGATCCCAATCGCCTTTACGTTGGGTCTGAGGTATACCTATACCCATGAAACGTAACCTACTTGATGAGTTGGCATGATGTATCTTCAAATGTCTAGAGATGGGGGTTTCCAATCTCCTTCTGACAGAATTCACGTGTTCCCTAATACGGAATTTGAAAGTGCGGAAGGTCTTCCCGACGTACTTAATTCCACATGAACATGTCAGAAGGTAGATAACCCCCTCCGTACGACAATTAAAGAAGGATTGTACAGAATGGGAGTCTTGATTAGAACTATCTGAAAAAGTCCTAGTTTCTTTAGATATGAACTGACAGGCACTGCAATGTCCGCACCTGTATGTGCCCTTAGGGAGGTATGGTTTAGTTCGGTTGCCAATTGGTCCAAAATGGCTAGGTACCAATAGGTCCCTAAAGTTTTTTCCCCTCCGAGCTGTGACTGACGGGAATGGAGAGATCACTAATTTTAACTGATCGTCTGATGTCAGGATTGGCCAGTACCTGCCGAGGATCGACAGCATAGTATGCCAGCCTGCATCAAAAGTTCCGATACAGCGGATTTGGTGACTTGTTGATGAACTGTTATCCTTGAGAAGATCACTTCTTTCGGAGTTTAGTGCCCTTGAATATGCCCTTTTTAGTACTCTATTGGGATACCCTTTATCTCTAAAGGATTTCCTTAGACTGACTGCTTTAGTTTTAAAGTCTTCCACGGTTGAGCAGTTTCTGCGCAACCGCAGATACTGTCCAATCGGTATACCAGCCTTCGAGGGGTAGGGATGGTGACTCTGCCAATTCAAGAAACTGTTTGTAGCAGTTTTTTTACGAAACAGGGTAGTGGATATGTGGTCATCTTGCAAGGACAGTGTAATGTCCAGAAAATTTAATTGTTTGCCTCCAATTTCACTTGTGAAGTGTAGATTTAAATCATTTATATTGAGCAATTGCACGAACTTATTGAAGTCTTCTGTAGGTCCCAACCATACTACCAGCACATCGTCAATATAGCGTTTCCAACAATGTACCTGTGTCATATATTGGATCAAGCGTACATCAGTTGACAGATTTCTCTCCCATGTGCCCAGGTATAAGTTTGCATAGGACGGGGCACATGATGTGCCCATTGCTGTGCCCATAATTTGATGATAAATTACCCCATTAAAAAGGAAAACATTTTTGGTAAGCACAAAGCTCAGAATGGTGCAAACAAAGTCTATATACTCTTGGGAGAATTTAGACTGTTGTTGTAAAATTAGTCTTAAATTCTTAATACCAAGGCTGTGTGGAATAGAACTGTAGAGGGCCTCCACGTCCAGACTGCATAATAATGCGTCTTTAGGTACCGTGAGGCTCTCCACAGTCTGTAACATCTGTTTGGTGTCCCTTACGAAGGAGGGAAGTGCCAAAACGAAAGGACTCATTATCTTGTCAAGATAAATGCTCATGTTTTGAGTTAAGTTCCCTGTACCAGAGACTATTGGTCGTCCCGTAGGGTTCGTCATAGATTTATGAATTTTTGGCAAACTATAAAAAGTTGATGTCGTAGGGTGCCTTGTAAACATAAAGTCAAACTCGTCTTTGGTGATTAGGTTGTTGTTGAGTGCTTGGGACAACAACGCCTTCACCTCAAGGATGTATTCCCCCGTAGGGTCCATCTGTAAGGTTTGGTATGTCTTAGTATCGCTCAGCAGGTGGTTGACCATAGCTATATAGTAAGAGCGGTCCATTATTACAATGTTACTGCCCTTATCAGAGGGTTTAATGATTATGTGTGAATTAGTACGTAGGGATTTCAAAGCTTTCATTTCGGCATTTGTTAAGTTGCCGTTTGTTTTGAAATCCAAATCATTAGGGTTTATTCGTTCAATATCCCTACATACCATTTCCAGGAATACTTCTATACTTTTATAGTCCTTAAAATGAGGAGTAAATGTACTCCTGGGTTTCAGGTCGGTCTGGGGCACATCAATTTGTCCGCCGTCCTCATTACACTGTAGTAAGTCAACCAACATATCGAGACATTCCAAGTCTTTGACCGTCAACCCTAAATTCTGTGCTTTCTGCTCTTTCCTAGTAGTGTGGTATTTAAATAGGGCTAATTTACGAGCAAAAAGATTTAGGTCCTTAGTCCAAATAAATTTATTAAATGGAGGAATAGGTACGAACGTAAGGCCTTTCTGCAAGACCGAAAGTTCTATTGCTGATAACGTAATAGAAGACATTTTGACAATTTTAAGGTCATCAGAGCCTAATTCCGGTATTTCCGTTGGCCCCTGCCCCTTTGAGATTGTCTGGTATTTGGACCTTTGAACTCCTCGGCCTGTCTTAGGCCTAAAAAATCCACACCCTTGCGTAGTATACTTTTAGGGGCTAAGGTTTGTGAAGTTTGGCTAGAGGAAGTGGAGGGGTCTGATTCATCATTGTCAGTCGACTCATATTCTGAGGTACTAAATCGGTCAGAGTCTGTTCTTACTCTTTTTTTAAAGTGACGGTATATTCTGCCGGTGTCAAAATCGTTAGTATCTCTTAAGAATTTCTGATGTTTCTTGGTCTTAATTTGGTATGAGAACTTATCAAGGCTATTTTTTTGTTTAACTTCCAGGCTCTGAAACAGAGGGTCTGCATTAAAGTTTTGGATTGCCTCTATCTCGGTGTCTAGTTCCTGTTGTATCTTTTCAAGTTGTAAGTTCTCATATTTGCAAATAATAGTCATAAATGTAACTGAACATTTAGATGCTGCCTCCTCCCACTCTTTGTTAAAACCATCAATCTCTATATTCCTAGAGGGCGGCACAAGAACTCTTAAGCCTCTAGGAATGATTTTTTTGGAAATATACGTGTTAAGTGTCGAGATTTCCCAGCTAGTTTTAATTTGTTTCTTAAAAGTGTTAGTTAGTCTATTGAAACTTGTATGTATGTTAGGAGCAAAGGGAGATGACAGGGAGGCACTATTGGAAAACACCACATCAGCGTCAGTGCACCACTGTTGGGCATCAGGTTTATTGGACAGAAAACCTGCCATATAGAGAGACTGTATACAGTTACTCTGTGACAAAATTAATAAAGTTTATAGAAATATAAAGGGTACAAGGAGTGCAGTAGGCTAAATGGTGAAATAACACCTAAATACAAAAATGACAAGAGAGAAAAATGGATAGGGTAGATCCAATACTTCACAAAGACACATGTAAAGCATTGAAAATAGCCCTATACATGGCCTACCTCAGAGCCGCAAAGTAGGGGGTAACCTAGAAAAATACAAAGAAAAGGAGACCCTTGAAACAAGGGGATCCTGAGAAGCAGCTCTGGACACGGAAAAGGCACTTGAATGCCTGGTAACAGGAAAGGAAGAGAGAATGATAGGTGGGGGAAGAGAAAGGATAAAACGTAACCCTATACAATCCCCCAAACCTCCTTGATATACAGCTCCTTACAGAGTAGTGGTAATCAATTGCCCATCATAGGCAATATTAGAAAGGAGTATCCCAACTCTCGAAATGCCGCCTAAGTAGTACTGCCCGTGGATAACATCCACCAGGATCAAGGCTAGCTATCCTAAAAATCTGTATACCCTGGGAAACTCAAGAATCACCACATACTAAGTGCTACCTAAACAAAGTGCAAAATAAACATAAAAAGAAAAGTAAAGTAAATGCTCTACCTGTCATATCAGGGCAAAATGCCCTGCAGCTGATCGGAGCGTTTAGGGGGGCGTTTAGGGGGGCGTGTGTGAGCTCCGTTCCGTCCAGCCTCCTCTACCGCGTCATATCCTCCTGCAGCTAAACATTGGTGGTTATGTGGGTCTAATAAGCGGGTCATTATCCAATGAAGAAAAACAGTAGCGACGCACTCACAATTTATGCCTGTATTGTGGTAGTGCAGGGCATTATGCCATCAATTGCCCTAGCAAGTCTAAAAGAACAATAGCTATGACTGCTGAGGGTGCACAGATTCAACACCAATCCCAGATTTCAGACCAACTGGATTCTGTCACACAACCCTTGTTTTCTCTGGCTCAGGGTGAAGAGGGTATGATGACTCACCATCCTCATTTGGTGGTGCCTATCACTTTGCAATATGGTGATAATACAATTTCAACTACAGCTATGATAGATTCTGGAGCAGGCGGAAACTTTATGGATATTAAATTTGCAGCAGGAAATAAAATTCAGTCTATCCCTAAATCTTCACCTGTGTTAATGGAAACAGTAGACGGTTCTCCACTTACGTCAGGCCCGGTTACACATGAGACTGTGCCCTTAAAATTGATTCTGGAAGTGAATCACTATGAGTCTATATCTTTCCACCTAATTTCCTCAACACAGTTTCCAGTGATTTTGGGTATACCCTGGCTTGCTCTGCATAACCCACAGATTGATTGGAAGACTAGAACTTTGTCCTTTCCTTCAGAACACTGCTTAATGAATTGTCAACCCTCTAAGGCAACACCTGTTGCAACAACAATTAATGAAATGGTTGATACAAACTTAACTAAGCTTCCTCTACAATATCGGGATTTTGCAGATGTCTGTGATAAGAAGAATGCTGATCAGCTTCCACCTCACAGGCCTTATGATTGCCCCATAGAGCTGCTACCTGGAGCTGCTATCCCATTTGGCCGTATATACTCCCTTTCTGAGCCTGAATTGAAAGCACTTCGTGAATACATACAAGAAAATTTTGCCAAAGGCTTTATTCAACCATCTACTTCTCCAGCAGGAGCTCCTATATTCTTTGTAGAAAAGAAAGATGGCAGTCTACGGCCATGTGTCGATTACAGGGACATTAATAAAATCACTGTTAAAAAACGCTATTCCTTGCCTCTCATTCCTAAACTTCTGGAGAGACTTCGATCAGCTAAAATATTTACGAAGCTTGATCTACGGGGGGCATATAATCTGGTTCGCATAAGACCAAATGATGAATGGAAAACAGCTTTCAGAACCAGGTACGGACATTACGAATATCTAGTAATGCCATTTGGGCTTTGTAATGCCCCTGCAACTTTTCAGCATCTAATCAATGATGTACTACGGGATCTCCTGGATCAGTTTGTTGTGGCATATTTGGATGATATCCTGATATTTTCTGATAATCTTGAAAATCACAGAAAACAGGTCTGCATTGTTCTTGAGCGCCTTTGTACCCACCACCTATACATTAAACTGGAAAAATGTGAGTTTGAACAAACAGAAATTCAATTCCTGGGATATGTAATAACTCCTAAAGGTTTAAGTATGGACGCAAGTAAAATTAAAGCTGTGCTGGACTGGCCCATCCCCAAGAATGAAAAAGATATTCAGAGATTTGTGGGGTTTGCCAATTTTTACAGGCGTTTCATTAAGAATTTCTCTGCCGTTATTACACCGATCACTGAACTTACACGTAAAGGGACTCCTTTTCAGTGGTCCAATAAGGCTGACACTGCATTTTCCAGATTAAAGACTCTGTTTACATCTGCCCCTATTCTGGTACATCCTCAGCCAGAATTGCCATTTACTGTAGAGGTAGATGCTTCTGATTCAGCTGTTGGGGCTATACTGTCTCAAAGGACTGGACCTAAGATGTTGTTACATCCATGTGCCTTCTATTCCCGCCAGATGTTACCAGCAGAAAGAAATTATGACATAGGGAATAAAGAACTTTTGGCTATAAAAGCTGCCTTTGCCGAATGGAGACATCTCTTGGAGGGAGACACCCATCCAATTACTGTCCTCACAGATCACAAAAATCTGGAATGTATTCAATCAGCTAAGAGACTGTCAGCCAGACAAGCACGCTGGTCCCTATTTTTCTCAAGGTTTAATTTTTTGATTTCATACCGCCCTGGTTCCAGAAATGGCAAGGCAGATGCCTTGTCTAGGATAGCTGACCCCCTCCATACTACAGTAACCAAAGCCACCATCTTGCCTGAGAGTAGATTTTTAGGAGTTACCTTTCCTTCTGATCTAATGTCTCGCATTAAAAAGGGCTACGCTGATGATCCAGTTTTTCGTGATCCTCCTCGTGATCTTCATATGACCATGCTTAATGGGTTTTGGATTTTTCAACAACGTCTGTTTGTTCCAGAATCAGTGCGACTGGACGTTTTACGTCTCTACCATGACTCAAAACCAGCAGGTCATCCAGGAATCCGAAAGACACAAGAACTACTTACCCGATCCTTTTGGTGGCCTAAATATTATGAGGATGTTAAGAAGTATGTGTCATCTTGTGATGTATGTGCCAGACATAAGACTCCTCGCTCATCCCCTGTTGGCATGCTTCAGCCTCTTCCTATTCCTCATCGTCCCTGGGGATCTATATCCATGGACTTTATTGTGGAACTACCCCCCTCTAAGGAACACACTACCATGCTTGTTGTTGTGGACCGGTTAACTAAGATGAGTCATTTCATACCAGCTCGTGGTCTCCCTTCAGCTAAACAGACTGCTGACCTAGTTATTCGGGAAATATTTCGCTTGCATGGAGTGCCTGATGAAGTAATTTCTGACAGGGGAGTGCAGTTTACATCTCATTTTTGGAAATATTTTTGTTCTATTCTAGGTATTAATGTAAATCTGTTGTCAGCTTTTCATCCACAAAGTAATGGACAGACTGAGCGAACCAACCAGACGTTAGAACAATATTTGCGGTGCTATATTAGTTACCTGCAGGATGACTGGCTGGATTTTCTACCCACGGCGGAATTTGCCTATAACAATGCCCAACACTGCTCCACTTCTCTGAGCCCATTTTTTGCTAATTATGGTTACCATCCAACCTTTCTAGTGAGTCTCCCAATTACTACTTCCATTCCTGCAGTCACTGACCGGCTAACCGCCTTACGAGATTCCCAAGAACTGTTGAAGAAGACTCTTTCGGAGGCTCAGGAATGTTACAAAAGAGCTGCTGATAGGCATAGAAAGGAGGCCCCAGTTTATCATGTTGGTGACAAGGTTTGGCTGTCAACAAAGAATCTTAAGCTTAGGATTCCTTCTCATAAATTGGGTCAAAAGTTCATGGGACCTTTTGAGATCATCGCTCAGATCAATGCTGTCACCTTCCGTCTGCAACTTCCAGATTCCATGAAAATACATCCGGTGTTTCACGTTGCACTGCTTAAACCTTTTCATAAAAATACTTTCCCTGGTCGAGCCCTGCCTGCCCCACGACCAGTCCTCGTGGATGGTGAAGATGAATACGAGGTGGAAAAAATTCTTGACTCCAGGATATTCCACAACAAGCTTCAATATTTGGTTCTTTGGAAAGGCTATGGTGAAGAGGATAGATCATGGGAACCAGTGGACAATATTCATGCTCCTGATCTTCTTCAGTCTTTCCATGCACAGTACCCTGCTAAACCAGGAAATAGGGCATCCAGAGGCTGCGCCTGTAGAGGTGGGAGTAATGTGAGGAACTGACTCTGCTGGGTTTCGAACCCTGGTTTACATGCTGCTAAACCTCTTCCTTACCAATACACCAGCCTGCCTTTTGCAAATGTACCTGAGATCTGGTAACCTTGACTCTATAAGCATTGGTATCAGTGACAAGTCTCTTCAGCTGTGTCTGGTCATGTGTCTGGTTCTTGGCCTATAAAAGCCACTTCCTGTCTCTGTACCTTTGCCAGATTATTGTGGTTCCTGTACTCTCTAATCAAGCTTGTTCCTGTTTCTCCTACCTGTTGCTGATTTTGGACCGTTTTGACTTTGCTGCTTCTCCTTCCCACTGACCTCGGCTTGCCTCACTACGATTATCATCTCTCTGTTCCAGTCTCCCATCTCTGCTTAAGACCAGAAGGCCACTCAAGGCTCAGGGGCTCAACCACCTGGGTAACGAGTGGCTACCTCTGGCAGAAAACATTGCTGATCTGGCTACTGGACTCCAACACTTTGTAACATCAATATCATTACACTTGAGCTTTAATCACTCAGCTCTTTTGAGAGCTTGATCCTGGTACGCTCTTCCCCACACAGTCCTGAATGCTGGAGGTTCATTCCAGGGTGGACGGAAGACGGCGCGGCTCCCTCCCTTTCAATTTATTCCCCCCTCCCTTTCCATTTATCCCCCCCCTGTCAATTTATACCCTGCCCCCTCCCTTTCAATTTATCCCCCCACCCTCCCCTACCTCTATTGTAGCGTGGCCGAGCCCTGTATGATCCGCGGGTACAGGGAGCTTTTGTTTCCTGTACCCGGCCAGACTAAAAGGAAGTGCACACTCAGTGCACACTTCCTGTTAGTCCGGCTGGGTACAGGAGACAGATGCTCCTTGTACCCGCGGATCATACAGGGCTCGGCCACACTACAGTGAGGGAGTGACAGGAGGGAGTGCTGAGCGCTTCCCTCCTGTCAGCCCCTCTCCTCTGGCTGCGCCCGGGCGGTGTGCCCTCATGGACGCACCAGCCCGGGCAAAGCTGCAGCCGCCTGAGGCTCTCTGCAGAGCGATCGGGCGGCTGCAGCATAAGGGGGCTGGCGCTCCTGGTGGCGCCCCTTCCAAAGGGGTGCCCTAGGCGGCTGCCTAGTCCGCCTTACAGGTAGCGCCGGCCCTGGGAGTACATGAAAAGTGTTGCCCATTGAGAAGCATAGGAAAGTTACAATCACGTGCACGTGGCTCCAGCATTTAGCCATCCTTGTCATATAGACTTTGCCTTCAAGCCTCTGTCTCCAAAACTAAACTGGATTCATTGCGAATGCTCGAATATAAAATAAATTAACCTACTTTGGCAAACACCAACGCACTTTAAAAACCCACATAGTACCTTTTTTTTTTACTCTGATTACCGTATATACTCGAGTATAAGCCGACCCGAATATAAGCCGAGGCCCCTAATTTTACCCCAAAAAACTGGGAAAACTTATTGACTCGAGTATAAGACTAGGGTGGGAAATGCAGCAGCTACTGGTAAATTTCTAAATAAAATTAGATCCTAAAAAAATTATATTAATTGAATATTTATTTCCAGTGTGTGTATATAATGAATGCAGTGTGTGTGTATGAATGCAGTGCGTGTGTATGAGTGCAGCGTGTGTGTGTATGAGTGCAGCGTGTGTGTGTATGAGTGCAGCGTGTGTGTGTATGAGTGCAGTGTGTGTGTGTATGAGTGCAGTGTGTGTGTGTATGAGTGCAGTGTGTGTGTGTATGAGTGCAGCGTGTGTGTGTATGAGTGCAGCGTGTATGAGTGCAGCGTGTGTGTATGAGTGCAGCGTGTGTGTATGAGTGCAGCGTGTGTATGAGTGCAGCGTGTGTGTATATGAGTGCAGTGTGTATGAGTGCAGTGTGTGTGTGTGTATGAGTGCAGTGTGTATGAATGCAGTGTGTGTATGAGTGCAGTGTGTGTGTATGAATGCAGTGTGTGTATGAGTGCAGTGTGTGTGTGTATGTGTGTGTGTTGCAGAGCCTTGGGGGGGGCAATTTTATTATTTTTTTTTACATTATTTTAATTTTTTTTTTCATTATTTTTTATTTACTTATTATTTTTTTTAATTATTTTCATATTTTATTATTATTATTTATTATTTGTAATGTTATTTTTTTTTTTTAATTATTATTTTATTATTAATTTATTTTTGTTTCGTCCCCCCTTCCTGCTTGCTAGCTGGCCAGGGAGGGGGGCTCCTTCCCTGGTGGTCCAGTGGATGGGCACTGTGTAGGAGGGGGCTGTGGGGGCTGCAGAGATGTTACTTACCTTTCCTGCAGCTCCTGTCAGCTCTCTCCTCCTCCGCCGGTCCGTTCAGCTCTTCTATCAGCTCACAGTGTAAGTCTCGCGAGAGCCGCGGCCACTGTTATCACTTTACACTTTAATACGTATATAGGTTGTCTGGGTGCTTGAAGTGTCCCGGTACATATATGTCAACACATTTCTCATTATAACCAGTGATATATATTGCTCACATCCCTCATGAGAGCCAGTAGAAATCAATATGTATATTTCCCCTGTCTTTACTTACATGTAAAACTGCAGGAGATTTTCTATTTTACCTGTGTGGCTCACACTTTTCTTTCCCTCATAAGAACAAGTGTTGGGAATCAGTTGCACTTTGGGAAAAAATTCCAACCCACACCAACTTCTCTTTTAAGATGATATAGTTCAATCTGTATTACGGGCAGACAGAGAAACTAAATGTGTTCTGCTGTCAAGATCAAACAGCTGGAGACAAGGTGATTATCCAAGTCCAAGATAGTGTCTCGGCATCCGATTTATTTAACAGTGCTTTGAACACGACAGGCAGACTATATATCACTCTTTGCATCCACGCTGAGTTCAGAGCAGGATTACGGATGTCCAGGGCCCTAGACATGATGCGAAATTGCCCCCCCCCCCCGCCCCCCCCCTCCTACAGCTCTGGGCTCTGTACTGTGAGCGCTGTGTGCAGGTTTTTGCAGTGATCTGGTGGGAGAGCATAATAGTATGCACCAATATAAGTTACAGATCACTTTCTGAGCTCCTTTACAGTCCAGTAGTCAGTCATTAACTTTTTCTGATAAATGTCAGGGAAAGGTGCCAACTACAAAGCTCCGTCAAGCAGGTGAGGGAGGGCACTCTCACAGCCATCAGAGCTACATGACTAGACTGGGCCCCTCTCTGAGCCTGGATCCTAGGTGAATGCCTATACTGCCTTATAGGTAGTCTGGCACTGCTTAAAGGACCACTCCACACTTACAGAAAAAAAAATGTTTAGTAGATATACCCCCAATGAATCATACATATATATTTTAATGTATGTATTTATTGGGAGTATAGTATAAAAGAGCTTACAAAAGCTGCAGTTCCTATGACTGCAGCCTCTGTAAGCCCTCCCCCTTTTCCCAGGGAAATTACCAATCAGAGGCATCTCAATGAGAAGCCTCTGACTTGGTCTTGATGTGCGCGGGCGCCAGCTCGTGCACACATGCCCACACCTTTGCGTGTGCGCACGCCAGTTCGTGCACGCGTGCGCACGTCTGGAGCTGAGCAGCTGTCTGAGGTCTGTGAGAGAGAGGGAGGCTCAAGTAGAGCATGCCTGCCACTTCTGTTAGCTATGGGGAGTATTTCTCATAGAAATCAGCACTTTTATAAACTGGGGTTAAACTAGGGTACTCCTCACCCATAAAGCACTTCAGTAAGCTGAAGTGTTTTTTGGGTGGGGAGTGGTCCTTTAATGGACCACTATAGGCACCCAGACCACTTCAGCTTAATGAAGTGGTCTGGGTGCCAGGTCCAGCTAGGATTAATCCTTTTTTCTATAAACATAGCAGTTTCAGAGAAACTGCTATGTTTATAAATGGGTTAATCCAGCCTCTAGTGGCTGTCTCATTGACAGCCGCTAGAGGCACTTGCGTGCTTCTCACTGTGAAAATCACAGTGAGAAGACGCCAGAGTCCATAGCAAAGCATTGAGAATGCTTTCCTATGGACTGGCTGAATGCGCGCGCGGCTCTTGCCGCGCATGCACATTCAGCCGAGGAGGGGGAGAGGAGGCGGAGAGGAAGTGGAGAGGAGGAGGAGAGCTCCCCGCCCGGCGCTGGAGAAAGAGGTAAGTTTAACCCCTTCCTCCCCCGAGAGCCCGGCGGGAGGGGGACCCTGAGAGTGTTTTCCGGGCACTATAGTGGTCCTTTAAGTCAAAATAAAAACTTTGATGTGAAGAATTAAGAAAATAATTAGATTGGAACTAATATTACGTTTGTATTTTGGTTTGTTGTTGTAGACTTTTTTAAATATATTTTTATTCCCTTTATGTATAGTCTAAGAAATGGCTGTATTTCACTGCTATATGGGAACACTATCCGGGCCATTTAAATTGTCAGGAAATAAAAGCAAATTTCAATATAGAGGACAATGTATTATGAAGGGGGGTGGGGGTGGGGGTGGGGGGGGAGGGGGGGAGGAGGTTAAAAACAAGTGAAACAATTACACAGTGACACAGGAACAATAGATAGATGAAGGCCCTGCTCAAACGAGCTTACAGTCTATAGGAGGTGGGGTGCAAATACACAACAGGGCAGCAATGGTGACAGCCACCAAACAAGGTGGAAAGTAGCAGAACTGGAGGTGAGAGTGGAGTGTGGCTCTATAGGAGAGCAAGAGACAGATATGGATAGGTAAGTTACTCTGGGAGTCCAGTTAAACTGGAAGTGTAGCCGAATTGGAGAATTTTTCCACTTTGATTATTTTGACCTCAAATTTGAAATTCACCTTGAAGTCCCAAGTCTTACTTTAGTGAATAACTCTGTAATGTCAGCAGTTGGTAATTCAGTTGGATAACTACTGGAGTTATTACTTTATTGTAACAAAAAAGCTGTCATGGTACTTTGTTTAATGTAATTCCTCACTTCAATGTATCTATATATTGTGCTAGTGAAATCGTTAACCAATGTATAGATTTTTCAAAATATAGCTATGAAAATCATGCACCTCCATCTGTCATTTGGCTATTGGCATAGACTCTTTGCTGATGTATGTTAGCAAGAAAACATGCCTACATGCTGTTCTTTTGCTTGTGTTCAATGCTTGTAAGCATTTACCTCCCCGCGCCCCCCCCCCTGCTCCCCTCAATGCACAAACCTGCAAGCCTTGAGTAGGAATGGAAGAATCCATCACATATCCCTTGTTCAATCGGCTGAGGTGCTGGTAATGAAGCCAGCATATCAGTGTCACCAGAGGAGCTGTGTTAAGCATTACAAAGTGATGCAAGACTTCCCAAAGAAGGGTAGTAACTGTGAGGAAGTTGCAGCCCACTAAGGAAACATAGTAGATGGGTAAAACAAATGTACTCAGAAAGTAGACAGCATAAAAAACTAAATTCTACATACTAAACAAATCACATGACAGGTTCACTTTAATGTAGGTGAGCCATTCCAAGGTTGCCCAAGTGCAGTTCTCAATGGTAACAATGAAACCTGGCTATTACGAGATGCTTCAAGGCATTACACTGAGGATGTCCATCTCTAGTGGCTGTCAATATACTTTATTACAAGGTTTAATAATATGGGGTACAAAAGAAAAGAGGGAAAGCAGGAAAGACCATAAAAGTGGTGCATATTATAAATAGCAAAAATAACCATAATAACAATCCCACAAAATACATAACAAAGTAATAATATCAATCATGATCTCATAATTGTTCACAGTGGTCATACACATGCCATTTTTGAATACTCAGCATGTCACTAGCCCCCCATTCTCTGTTCACTAAGGTCTCCTGGTTGGCATATCTATGAAAGCATCTATATGTATTTATACAAGGACGTAATCAATATATGGAGTTTTCTTTATTTTTTTCCCTTTTTTCCCTCTTCGTTCGCCTTTCCTTTTACTTCTCTTCCTTACCCCTTTCCCTCTTTCCCTTTCCTAATTCACTCCCTAACCTTATTCCACTTCCCCTCATTTCCCTTCTCTACTTTTACCTTCTACTATCATGCTCCATTATTGTTCTGATAGACTACATGCTAAAGTGTCGAGTCAAGGTTTCCAATCCTCTATAAATTTTACTTGACTCTTTGCAGATGCTATAGACATCTGCTCATATAAGTAATACTGCTGTATTTTATCAATCAAATTATTTTGTGTTGGGCAAGTAGCCTGTTTCCAGTTCCCTGCTGTGAGATTTCTTGCTACTAAGCTTACAATAGCTTTCAGATATTTAGAAGCATGTGTCTGTCCAATTGGGGATATAATAAAATTTAAGAAATAAATGAACTAAAGAAATAAATGAACTAAAGAAATAAAAAAGTATATAGATTGGCTGTCATGTCTATTATATGTAATACCCTCAATATAGTTGTAACTTCCATCCGCAATGGTTTAATAACCCTACATTCTCAACAAATGTGCATCATGGTCCCCTTTCCCTTTCTACATCGACAGCAGCAAGGTGGTGTGTTTGAATATATATTTTATGGAGTCAGCTTGGTGTCAGATAACACCTATAAACTAACTTTTGTATGGGCTTCAATATGTGAGTAACAGGAAGTGAGGCCCTTTAGCGCATTCAACGTCTCAATCCAATGTTTCCCTTTTGGCGCCTGGTCCCATTTGCCCTCCATTGTGTCATAAAACTAAATTGGTTTCTAGCATGGTTCTTTAACATAGGGACAACATCTTAACAACTAATCGTATGTGTACTTATGTGATAAATTCTAAATTTAGCCATAGTGAGACAGCCCCCAGCTCTGAGACTGGCACTGATTGGTGGAATTTCTGTGCAGTCTATATAGTTTTCTGAATTTGGTCCAAAATACAGAATGTCAATTACATCATTGGTAATACAAAATGCATCTTATATCGAAATGATTTAGGCACCCACAAGATGTCCACCAGCATGCCTCGGGGGACCCGAACCCTCTCCATGTCCACCTACTGCAGTGTATCATTAGGTGCATGCATATTTACTGCCGATTCTAATATAGAAGCCTGATAGTAAGCCAAATAATGTGGCAGGCCTACACCTCCCTCTTTTATGAATCTTGTAGAAGGGCCAAGGGAACTCTAAGCTAATGCTTATATTACACACGGCCTGTAATTTTTTGCAAAAGGATACCTAGATTTTACCTGGTAACATCGGGAGCATCTAGAGGATTTTTTGAAGTTACACCATCTTTAACACATTAATTTTACCTAGCCAGGGTAATGTAATCAACTTCCATTTAAAAAGATCCTCTCTACACTTCTGCATCATAAGAGTATAATTCAATCTAATAATTTTGACAATGCTATTTTTACTCCTAGATAAGTGATATCTTCTCACCTTGAGAAGGATATTGACCGCGAACATAGAAAGGTGAGAGACTTTGCAGTCCATTTCTATACCCCTCAAGTGCAAGGAGAAGGCCCTCCATTTTGGTTATGGATATATAAGAGAGGATATTCAGGATCTTTCTCATATTATCTGCTCCTTGCTTGCTGTCCACCTGGTCATTATGAATGATTTGTGTTAGTATTTGGATAAGCTATTCACTAGAATGTTTGCATAAAATTTCACAGCACTGTTTAGCAAGGAAATAGGTTGAACATTTGAATAACTGGGATATGGTTTACCCAGCTTTGGTATTGTCGATATATATTGTGGATATATTTGCCTGACGCATCTCTGGAGGTAAAGCACTCTGATTATAGCAATGGTTGGATGCTATTGGAAAATCCATCTGGACCTGGATATTTGTGCGCTGGCAGGCAAGTCACAGTTTGTAACACATCTTGTTGTTTCAATGGTCTGGAGAGGTGATTGTGCTACTCTGGAGACAAGCTGGGGAGTTCCACAGAGGACAAGAACTGCTCGATTTCTTCTCAGGCAGGTGTCAACGTGGACTGTCCTTTAAATTATATAAACCACTGTAGGATGTGGCAAATGAATCCACAATCTGTTTCAGGTTTTACTGTTTCTTGGTGAAGCTAATATGTTTAATAAAAAGCCCCTTAATAAATGCTTTATTTGCTTGCCAAAATAAATCAATTGTGGAGTCAGGGGATTTATTAATCTGAAAATAAGAAGCTAGTTCTCCATGGATTGCAGTTTATATGTTTGGATCTAAAAGGATTGAATCATTCAATCACCATGAACCTTTCCCTCTACATAGAAAGCATTCTGACAGTATCAATGTAATACATGCATGACCATGAGATCAAACCGATCAATAAACAATAAAATCAAAGTCCAAATGCTGAAAAGATCCTCCGAGAAGCGTTTCTATACTCATCTCCTGGTCTTAATATACTACACTAGAGAGACATTTCCTATTTGTGTTTTCTCCTGAGTGTGAAAGAAAGAAAACCGAAAGAGGGAAGGTGTCTCCCTATGCACCCAAGACGCTTGAGATTTGAGCCAGTCCTTTACTTGCCTCTAGACTTGTGAGTTTGGTCTTTTTGTACTTAGGATTCATTCACTAACCCTTGATATACTTCACTATTGCACTTTCTTTATTTTTTGTTTTACATGTAACCTATGTCTGGGATACCTAATACCCCTGTATTGTAGGGGTAAGTTCTACTGCTAGCGCTCCACTTTTGGGAGTTTGTTTCAAGTGGTTTGGTTTCTACCACCCCCTTTTTAACTCTCCTATTTCTACATTCTGTACATTTGGTGGATTTGAGAGATCCAATTTTAAGTGTTGCAGCTGCTGGAAATTATTGCACTTTTCTACTGCACTTTAACTCAAAGAGAAGAGAAAACCCGCACAGCCTATTATTGTAGGGGATGTGCCTAATTAGTAGCAAAAACATAAAAAAGTGCATGCTGCTCTAAAAAATGTAACAGGACAACATCATATTAGAGCAAGCAGTCAGCATTAAGCCATTACTACTGAAAATATATTTTTTACTAAAGCATAATTCTAGTCACAAAAGTCAAATAGCTATTTGTAGAGGAATTAAAGCCCTTGTGATACTTTATTCTGTTGCTCTGCCTGTCGCCTGCTGTTAACCTTTTAATCCCCCTGTTGCTCACCGAAGATGTACAAATTCTAAATGAAAAAGATGGAATATGTAAATAAACATTGATAATTGGTTAATATTTAGATGGAACTAAAAACGTTTGCATTAATCAGCAGTTCGATTCACTTTAACATAGGTAAATACTATGACAACATCTTTACATATTTCCATGCCTCCAAACATTCCCGATTTGGGTGGGACAATCACAATTTTAGGGTGCTTTCTCACAGTACCAATTTTGTTCCTTAGTGTTCAGCTTTTGGGGACACCAATTAAGTTCCCCCAATAAGTGTACTGCGAGCACCGCATTACATGTGCTTGTTCTATGATCAGAGCACTATGAATTGAAACAGTGCTCCTTGCATGGTCCACCATTGGTGGGCCAGCCAAGAAAATCTGCCAGGTATCCAGGTGATTTGGCTTAGTTTGGGCAGTTTTAGTGGTGTAGTACACATCACTGACCCCCTTATTTGATCCTGCCCACTGGCATCCTGCTTCATGGGACACAATTTAGGGGATATGGATTATCCTGAATGAACATCCAAGTGTGCATATGTCCTTATGTGCTGCACGTTGTTACTTTGATGTTGCACAAATAAATGTATTAATTGCTTCATAGGATAGTAGGTGATTTATTTTGCATGTCAGGCATTGCCTTTATATAGGAGTTTAGACTGCCTGTTATGTAGAGGTTTACCAGACCTTTTGTGATCTGTTATTGTGACCAACGTTTGAAAATGGTAAATGTTTGCTGCAGTCTCTAAACTGCTGGCACTCTCTCTGGGAGATAGGGGAAGAACTTCCAGAGACAATGTAGTCTGACTGTGGAGTGATTTTGATTGCAGAAAAGGCACATTTAGCAATCACAGCTGCTGTCACCGAATGGAAGCTCAAGGTAGAGCATGCACAAGTAACCAGCTCCTCTGCTCAATGGAATATGTCATGTGTGGTTGAAAGGATATATTTCAATAGTTGGACTATTGAGGGGCTGCAGAAACCTATTAATTTGCAAGTATCTTTACAAATAAGGATCATATGTCCACAAAATTAATACATTAATCCACAGCACATATTTACTTAAACAATGGGCTTCATGAAAATAGTCCTATGGCTAAAATTGTATACACAAAATTACAAGCTCCTTTTCGCCATTGATTACCCTTATGAAAAAAAATTTCATTCTGCAGTCAGACTTGGTTAATAGTCTCCTTTGAAGTTAAATGCCTTGATTAAATATAGTCCGGTGTGGGCTTTTAGAGAGAAACACACATGAAAGGAATGCTGCTCTAACATCTAAAAACATTTGTGCTGAATAGCTTTCAGAAGCTAGGTCATGAAGACAACTAAGATATCTCAGAAAAGCCCCCTCAGAAGATCACGATATTAGCCCTATTCCCTAAAAGAAATGTCTCCCTTTTAAGGCATGCGAAATGTTAGGAAGGGTAAGAGAATGCATTTGCTTTGTTCTAACTAAATAAAGTAGTAATGTATTTAGTCAATGGGCTACTGGAACAAAAATTACGAAAGCAAGACTAAACATATTTCACATTAGTTGAATTCCCCTTATTACAGTTAATCAGTAAGAAATTATCTACAGTCCCTTATTTGGACCGAATTGAAAGCAGACATCTGTTTTTTCTGTTGACTATTGATCCAAAAGAAGGCAAAAAACCCAGTTCGGAGTGCTTCAAAGTTTGCAAAATACTAGGAAAAACATCCTCTTGACTCCAGACAGCAGTCAGATATCTCCTTGGATCAAGAACCTATTATACCACAAATTAAACATTATATCCTTGAGTATTAGGTTTTATTTCACAGAGTTACATAGTTATCTAACTGAAAGGAGATATGCGTCCATCAAATTCGATCTTTCTCACGAAAAAAACGAAAAAAAAAAAACAGTTTGAAGCACTTCCAATTTTGCAATAAACTAGGCAAATAATCCTTTTTGACTCCAGAATGACAGTCAGATATCCCCTTCGATCAAGAAGATATCACTCCACTAACTAAAAATGATATATATTTTTTCTATGTTAAATGTCACCATCTAAGTGCCCAGTCCCACCGTTCCATATAAATCCCCTTGCAGCAAAGTCATTCGGGACTGTTGGTACTTATGCAGTCTATTTAAGTAACACACATTAGTCTTGCTCTAAATTACATTTTAGTTGCAGAAATTGCTATCAGTAAGTCACCTAAAGTTTCTCAACTCTGCCACTGGTAGGTATGTCAAACAAAAGTGCCTATGTATCTGATTTGAGTACCATTAAATTGTGTGATAGTAACAGCCCCTGGATGTTGGGCTAAGGTATCATCCCCAGGACGTACTTGGAAACCAGAGTAATCTGAATGTACCTTTCCTGGTTAAATACTTTGTTATTATTATTTAATAAATAACTGCCATTTTATTGCACTCTGTCATTATTACACACTAAATGAGTTATTTACAAAAATCTGAATGGCAGATTTAGGGCCAAAATAACCAAATTGGAGTCAGCTATGCTTCTGGTTTGGCTACCTTGGCCTAAAATGTGAAGTTCAATTTCAATTCTCATTTTAGTGAATAGTCCTGTGAGATAAATGGTTATGCAATTATCTTTAGCATTGAAGGGACACTCCATGGACAAAATGCATGACAAATATGTATAAATAGGTTGGATGAATAATGGATGTATGTCTTTCTGTTCCATTATGTTCTCTTTGCAGAAACATTTTACAAAAAAATAGAAGAAAACAAAAAAACAAAACATTAGCCTCAGTGTTCCATAACCACAACAAATAATTATCTATATCTGTATCTAATTTAAAGGTTTATAAAGTTTTAAGAAAAACAAAATTCTTTCACGCATGTAAGGATTCTCAAATGCATTTTCTGGCATGCCATATTTAGTTTTCGTAGAGCTGTACTTGGGCACGACCGAATCTGCTTGATTGAACAAATTAATTTGAATCTTGAGCGATGAAAGGCAATACACTTTTCAATCATATAAAACACCTAACTTTCAAATTAAATGGAACACTATGTATTCCTGACACTAAAGCTCTAAATAACTGTCTTGGCCCCCCATTACCTCTAGGTAAAAAGGTGATTTTTTTAACCCAGGAAGCACCTCTAGTGGCTGTCTGAGTGATTGCCACTTGAGATGTTCCTGGGCAGCAATGTAAACACTGCCTTTTCTCTGAAAAGGCACTGCTTACATTAAAATGTCTGCAGGGGCATTCTATACTCACCAGAACAACTACATTTAACTGTAGTTGTTCTGGTGCCTATAGTGTCCCTTTAAATTGTTGTATGAAAACGCTGGATTATTCTGGATTATTCCATTGATGAATTGTGGAACAGTTGAGAATGTTCTATGAGAATTTTATTATTACAATTAGTGAGCTACTCTCAGAATATTATTTCTGACACATCTGCTACTGCAATTTTAAAAAGTCACCGATTATTCAAATGCAATTAATTTATTTGTAGTACTGAATATTTGCAGTCCTCCCTGAGTAAGATTATTTGCATCTTCCCGAAACAGTAATGGTTTTGCAATGACATTTGGCCCGTGGTCACATTCTCACAGAAACACTACGCATAGCATGAAACTATTAATTAACAGGATGATGAGGCATTTTTGATGAATGATGATGTAGACTGATTAGTGAAGTATTAATTAAAAATAAAAATAACTGGTTTATGGAAACAGTAATGGGACACTCAAGGTGTTCTGTGTTACAGACAGTAGATGACATCTCCCTGAGCTCCTTTTTAATGTAGTCTGGAGGTCAGAATTGTTTCTAGGGAAGATAAAACAAGATGCTGGATCCATCATAGCAAAGCTCATCGATAAATGCATGTTAAGTGGATTTAATATATATATATATATATATATATATATATATATATATATATATATATATATATATATATTAACAATATTACCTTTTTGCAAAGTTACCGGTACTGGGTTGAGAAAAAGAACAAATAATATATAATGTTTAAAGAAGAACTGTCACTTCCAGAGAGGTAACAGTTCCTTGTTTCTTCACCCCAGCATCTACTGGGACAAATTATGTAGTGAAGGTAAAAAAAAATAAAAAATAAAAAGGGCTCACCTCTTGGTGCTGCACTTGGCTGTCCAATGATGCTGTGAGTTTGATCATGTATTTTTATTTTTATTGTCATTTATATAGTGTTAGCGCTTTACAATATTAAAAGAGGGGGGGATTTAACTATAGATTGGACAATTACAAGAAAACTTACAGGAACGATAGATTGAAGAGGACCCTGCTCAAACAAGCTTACAATCTATTGGAGGTGGGATGTAAAACACAATAGGACAGGAAAATGTATTTATGTCCAAGCTTATAATGGAGAAATGCCACACACTCCTCTTTTGATGGAGAACCTCCGGGAACAAGATGACAACAGATAAGTATAAATATTATATAACAGGTTAAAGTGTAAAATAATTTATATAGTTACATGAGGGTTGGCTATGGCTTATAGACACCTCGAAACTTCAGAACACAATATTAAACATTTCAGTGTATGTGGGAGGGATAATGGAGCTAATGTATATATTTAAAAAAAAAAAAAAAAAAAACTTTGTATTTCCCCCCTCTTGCCTTCTTCTTACCTTTGGCCAGGGAGGAGGGGAGACTTTTCAAGCCCTGGTGGTTCAGTGGCGGTGCGTGTAGGCTGACTACTACCAAGAGTACATGTTGGTGCATTGCCATAGTACCGCGTGGCAATGCTCCGATCTGCCTGCTTGTGGGAGGAGTGTTCCACCTCCAGGCCCAGCTCCACATTGAGAGTGCATCAGTGAGTGTGTGTGTATGTGTGTATGTGTGTATGTGTGTGTGTGTGTGTGTGTGTATGTCAGTAAGTGTGCATTTCAGTGAGTGTGTGTGTTTGTCAGTGAGAGTGTGTGCCTCTCAGTGAGAGTGTGTAACTGTCAGTTAGTGTGTGTGTGTGATTACAAAATGAGGTGGGGCTTATAGATAGAGAGGTGGAGTCATTGCCATAGAAACATGCATGTCTGGACTGGACTTTTGCAAACTGAAGGGGTTAGTAAGACGACCATGCACACCTCAGGTATCAAAATAATGTTCTGCATCCAGGTGTCTGTGACGCCAGGATCACAGTTGCCCAAGTTGCATTATAATTTTCTGATAACCTAAAAAAATAAACAAACAATGCAAAATATATAGCTCCAGGCACACATACATTGCTAAAAAAAAAAAAAAAACTCCTAGCATATCAAGGCACCTTCAGAATAATTGACATTCTACAAGTACAGTCCAAAATATTAATCTGATCATTTCTAAAAGGCTGGCTGAACATATGTGCTGGACACTATCGATTGAAAGAAGAAAAATTTATTAAATTTATAAGAAGTTGTTTCTTAAAATGAGTAATGCAATGTAATCTTCTATTACAGTAAACTCTATAAAAGATTGTGTGTGCCAAAAGCAAAACCATTATTCAACAAGGCTGTTTTGGGGTAAAGTTAAAGTCAACATTTTTATAGAGGATCCCCTTTCCCTCTTTTTTTTTCCTTAGGAGCAGGTGTGCTAGAGTGTGTAGAGTTGGTGTTTGTATATAATTTTAGCATTTTAATACAGGGGTGTGTTTTGTATGTAATGTTTGCATTTGCTTTTAGAGGTTTGTTTGGATGTAGTCAGTGGTGTATCTTGGTTTTGTGCTGCCCTAGGCAGGACAAAACTCAGACACCCCCCCCCCCCGCGCGCGCGCGCGCGCCACCCCCACCCAACCCTTCCCCCGCCTTCTAAATACACACACATTCACTGACAGATACGCATACACTAGCTAACAGACACACACAGTCAGACACACACAGTCGGACACACACAGTCGGACACACACACACACACTAACAAACACACACAGTCGGACACACACACACTAACAAACACACACAGTCGGAAACACACACACTAACAGACACACACAGTGAGACACACACACACTAACAGACACACACACAGTGAGACACACACACACTAACAGACACACACTGTCGGACCCACAGTCAGACACACACTAACAGACACACACACACTAACAGACACACACACACTAACAGACACACACACACTAACATACACACACACACACACACAGTAACAGACACACACAAACACACAGTCAGACACACACACACTAACAGACACACAGTCGGACACACAGTCAGACACACACTAACATACACACACAGTCAGACACACACACTAACAGACACACACACACACACTAACAGACACACACACACACACACTAACACACACAGTAACAGACACACACACACACACACACACTAACACACACAGTAACAGACACACACAAACACACAGTCAGACACGCACACACACACACTAACAGACACACACAGTCGGACACACAGTAAGACACACACTAACAGACACACACAGTCAGACACACACACACACACTGACACACACACACACACTAACATACACACACACTATCAGACACACACAGTCAGACACACACACACACACATTAACCATTAACAAAAACACTTTTTTTTAATTTACTTCCCCCCCCCCAGCCTCCTTACCTTTGGGAATGCTGGGGGTGGGGGGGTTCTCCAATTCCCTGGTGGTTCAGTGGCTGCAGGGCGGCACTGGCGGGCAGGCTGGGTGGCCGGCGAGGGAGCTCTTCCCCTGAGCTCTCTGCTCAGCTCCCTCGCGCGCCGCCCGCAGAGTGAGGCTGGGAGGCGGAGCCGGAATATGACGTCATATTCCGGCTCCCAGTCTCACTCTTCGGGCGGCGCGCGAGGGAGCTGAGCAGAGAGCTCAGGGGAAGAGCTCCCTCGCCGGCCACCCAGCCTGCCCGCCCGCCCAGCAACCAGCCCGCCCAGCAACCAGCCCAGCATGTCTGTTAGCCGCAAGGCTAACAAGACATTTGCCCTGGGCATTTGGGGGCGGCGTTTTTTGCCGCCCCCTGGAAAATGCCGCCCAAGGCAAATGCCTTGTTTGCCTCGCGGCTAATACGCCCCTGGATGTAGTGTTGGCTTTAATGCATGTGTGTAGTATTGGTGTTTGAGTGTTTGTATATAATTTTAGGGTTTGAATTCAGGGGTGTTTTTGTATGTAATGTTTGTGTTTGCAGGGGTGTGTTGGCATGTTGTGTTTGATTGCTGGGATGTATGTCACATACATACTTACACAGCTATACATACACATCAACACAGAGATACGCACAAAAGCACTTTACATATACACACATTCATAAACACACAGACACAAAGATACACACTGACACATGAAGACATCTTGACAAACAGATACACACACTGGCGCAGATACACACATATACACAAACACAGACATATACACACACTGGCGCATACACACACTCATATACACACGCACACCTTAACACACAGATACACAGACACACACACTGGCACATACACTCAGATACACACACACATCTTAACACACAGATACACGCACACCGAAAACACTGACCCACAGACACAGATACACAACCTGGCACTGACACACAGATACACACACTCAGATACACAAATTGCCAAATACACACAGGCACATACACTGGCACACACCTTAACACACAGATACACACACACTGTCAGATACACACACTGGCGTATGCACTCTGTGTTTTCTATATGAAGCTGGTAGGAAGTGACCGCCCGTCATTTCCTCCCAGCATCCCATACTGTGCAACAATGCCCATCAGGTGGCCCTAAATGCATGGGCCACCCGATGGGCAAGTCACTGCGGAACCCCAATTTTGTTATTTCGGAACCCTCGGGTTCCGCGGAACACCAATTGGGAAATGCTGGCATAGAGAATGCATACACAGAATAGGAGAAATGTAATAATGTTCCTATTTCCCAATTTCATTTGCAATGTCTGCCTTGACTTTGCCTTGTCTGAACTGGGTTTTGAAAAATTGATAGATCATTACATTTAAAAGAAAAGGAGGCATCATATGAACAAGGCTAATGAAAGTTATAGATAATAATCATTGTTTTATTCAATGGTGCAAATGAAAGTTACCCAGTACTTTAATGCACAATGGATGATTGTGGAATAATGAAAATTTTCTATTTGTGTCCGCTATATGCCCTCTTTGTTTTGTTGCTAGTTGTTTTGGGGTTTTTATTTTGTCTTTTTTTTTTTTTTAAATAAACACTAAAATATATACCCATAACAATCTGAAAATATGTTTATAGTTATTTTGTCTTTAATGGAAAACCTTCAGAGCTCATACCGATCAATGCGCGAACATTTTCTATGAATCACCTGCTTGTAAATATTGATCACTCTTATAGTTAACTAGTTATAAATATAATTGAATGGGATCGTAACAAGGTTATTTGCAGTGATTGACATTATAACACATTACTAAAACATTTTTGCCATTTGTGGGGCACTTTCAGTGGCCCGAATAGATTTCCTTTGTACCTTAATTACATTGAGTGGTTTCATTTTGACAGAAACATAAAAGTTCTCTCCGTTTACATATAGCAAACACCACAATCTAAAGTGAACCAATGAATTGAATGAAATATTTGTGTCTCTGATGACGATAAGATTGTCCATGGTAACTACAACCTCCTCAAAAGCTCTTAGCAGTTAATTATCAGTCTCTACAATGCTTGAGAAATTGGTATTAATGACCTTTATTCACTGTTTCATAAAACATGTCAGAATTAGCGTGTTGCGATGTGTTGTTAGGTTGTTAGGCGCTGTTATTAAGAAATATAGCATTGCATGTTTGTTTTAAAGGGACAGTCTAATGTTAGACATATTATACCAGAAAATATGTATACTATTGTATTATACACATTGCAAGTCACAATTTGAAAAACAGTATTACAGCTATTTTGTGGCATTACTGAAATAATTTTGGAGCAGAGATGCTGTCCCTGGGGTCTTGCAAGTAATTTCTGAGAAACAAGACTGTCGCATTTTGCAGTTTTCATATATTTTTGACTACTAGTGTCATTAACTGAACACTCCAGACTCTTAAAACACTTCAGCTTGCTAAAGTGCTTTATTTGTGAAATGTGTGTCATCTTTGTTTCATTCTACAAAAAGTCCAAATTGCAATAGAAATTAGCGTTTTTATTATAAAATAAATTGTTATAACCCCATGTCTGTCAATCAAACGGTCATGTTACTTTCTGGTTTGGTTAGCTTAGTGGCGCTAAACTCAAGAGGCAGTAATTGCTCAGAGCACCTGCCATGCGAAGACTTCTCATTGAGCTACATTGGGAAGTCTGTGTGTAATGATATTGATGTTACAAAGTTTTGGAGTCCAGTAGCCAGATCAGCAATGTTTTCTGCCAGAGGTAGCCACTCGTTACCCAGGTGGTTGAGCCCCTGAGCCTTGAGTGGCCTTCTGGTCTTAAGCAGAGATGGGAGACTGGAACAAAGAGATGATAATCGTAGTGAGGCAAGCCGAGGTCAGTGGGAAGGAGAAGCAGCAAAGTCAAAACGGTCCAAAATCAGCAACAGGTAGGAGAAACAGGAACAAGCTTGATTAGAGAGTACAGGAACCACAATAATCTGGCAAAGGTACAGAGACAGGAAGTGGCTTTTATAGGCCAAGAACCAGACACATGACCAGACACAGCTGAAGAGACTTGTCACTGATACCAATGCTTATAGAGTCAAGGTTACCAGATCTCAGGTACATTTGCAAAAGGCAGGCTGGTGTAGTGGTAAGGAAGAGGTTTAGCAGCATGTAAACCAGGGTTCAAAACCCGGCAGAGTCAATTCCTCACATTACTCCCACCTCTACAGGTGCAGCCTCTGGATGCCCTATTTCCTGGTTTAGCAGGGTACTGTGCATGGAAAGACTGAAGAAGATCAGGAGCATGAATATTGTCCACTCGTTCCCATGATCTATCCTCTTCACCATAGCCTTTCCAAAGAACCAAATATTGAAGCTTGTTGCGGAATATCCTGGAGTCAAGAATTTTTTCCACCTCGTATTCATCTTCACCATCCACGAGGACTGGTGGTGGGGCAGGCAGGGCTCGACCAGGGAAAGTATTTTCATGAAAAGGTTTAAGCAGTGCAACGTGAAACACCGGATGTATTTTCATGGAATCTGGAAGTTGCAGACGGAAGGTGACAGCATTGATCTGAGCGATGATCTCAAAAGGTCCCATGAACTTTTGACCCAATTTATGAGAAAGAATCCTAAGCTTAAGATTCTTTGTTGACAGCCAAACCTTGTCACCAACATGATAAACTGGGGCCTCCTTTCTATGCCTATCAGCAGCTCTTTTGTAACATTCCTGAGCATCCGAAAGAGTCTTCTTCAACAGTTCTTGGGAATCTCGTAAGGCGGTTAGCCGGTCAGTGACTGCAGGAATGGAAGTAGTAATTGGGAGACTCACTAGGAAGGTTGGATGGTAACCATAATTAGCAAAAAAATGGGCTCAGAGAAGTGGAGCAGTGTTGGGCATTGTTATAGGCAAATTCCGCCGTGGGTAGAAAATCCAGCCAGTCATCCTGCAGGTAACTAATATAGCACCGCAAATATTGTTCTAACGTCTGGTTGGTTCGCTCAGTCTGTCCATTACTTTGTGGATGAAAAGCTGACGACAGATTTACATTAATACCTAGAATAGAACAAAAATATTTCCAAAAATGAGATGTAAACTGCACTCCCCTGTCAGAAATTACTTCATCAGGCACTCCATGCAAGCGAAATATTTCCCGAATAACTAGGTCAGCAGTCTGTTTAGCTGAAGGGAGACCACGAGCTGGTATGAAATGACTCATCTTAGTTAACCGGTCCACAACAACAAGAATGGTAGTGTGTTCCTTAGAGGGAGGTAGTTCCACAATAAAGTCCATGGATATAGATCCCCAGGGACGATGAGGAATAGGAAGAGGCTGAAGCATGCCATCAGGGTATGAGCGAGGAGTCTTATGTCTGGCACATACATCACAAGAGGACACATACTTCTTAACATCCTCATAATATTTAGGCCACCAAAAGGATCGGGTAAGTAGTTCTTGTGTCTTTCGGATTCCTGGATGACCTGCTGGTTTTGAGTCATGGTAGAGGCGTAAAATGTCCAGTCGCACTGATTCGTGAACAAACAGACGTTGTTGAAAAATCCAAAACCCATTAAGCATGGTCATATGATGATCACGAGGAGGATCACGAAAAACTGGATCATCAGCGTAGCCCTTTTTAATGTGAGACATTAGATCAGAAGGAAAGGTAACTCCTAAAAATCTACTCTCAGGCAAGATGGTGGCTTTGGTTACTGTAGTATGGAGGGGGTCAGCTATCCTAGACAAGGCATCTGCCTTGCCATTTCTGGAACCACGGCGGTATGAAATCAAAAAATTAAACCTTGAGAAAAATAGGGACCAACGTGCTTGTCTGGCTGACAGTCTCTTAGCTGATTGAATACATTCCAGATTTTTGTGATCTGCGAGGACAGTAATTGGATGGGTGGCTCCCTCCAAGAGATGTCTCCATTCGGTGAAGGCAGCTTTTATAGCCAAAAGTTCTTTATTCCCTATGTCATAATTTCTTTCTGCTGGTAACATCTGGCAGGAATAGAAGGCACATGGATGTAACAACATCTTAGGTCCAGTCCTTTGAGACAGTATAGCCCCAACAGCTGAATCAGAAGCATCTACCTCTACAGTAAATGGCAATTCTGGCTGAGGATGTACCAGAATAGGGGCAGATGTAAACAGAGTCTTTAATCTGGAAAATGCAGTGTCAGCCTTATTGGACCACTGAAAAGGAGTCCCTTTACGTGTAAGTTCAGTGATCGGTGTAATAACGGCAGAGAAATTCTTAATGAAACGCCTGTAAAAATTGGCAAACCCCACAAATCTCTGAATATCTTTTTCATTCTTGGGGATGGGCCAGTCCAGCACAGCTTTAATTTTACTTGCGTCCATACTTAAACCTTTAGGAGTTATTACATATCCCAGGAATTGAATTTCTGTTTGTTCAAACTCACATTTTTCCAGTTTAATGTATAGGTGGTGGGTACGAAGGCGCTCAAGAACAATGCAGACCTGTTTTCTGTGATTTTCAAGATTATCAGAAAATATCAGGATATCATCCAAATATGCCACAACAAACTGATCCAGGAGATCCCGTAGAACATCATTGATTAGATGCTGAAAAGTTGCAGGGGCATTACAAAGCCCAAATGGCATTACTAGATATTCGTAATGTCCGTACCTGGTTCTGAAAGCTGTTTTCCATTCATCATTTGGTCTTATGCGAACCAGATTATATGCCCCCCGTAGATCAAGCTTCGTAAATATTTTAGCTGAACGAAGTCTCTCCAGAAGTTCAGGAATGAGAGGCAAGGAATAGCGGTTTTTAACAGTGATTTTATTAATGTCCCTGTAATCAACACATGGCCGTAGACTGCCATCTTTCTTTTCTACAAAGAATATAGGAGCTCCTGCTGGAGAAGTAGATGGTCGAATAAAGCCTTTGGCAAGATTTTCTTGTATGTATTCACGAAGTGCTTTCAATTCAGGCTCAGAAAGGGAGTATATACGGCCAAATGGGATAGCAGCTCCAGGTAGCAGCTCTATGGGGCAATCATAAGGCCTGTGAGGTGGAAGCTGATCAGCATTCTTCTTATCACAGACATCTGCAAAATCCCGATATTGTAGAGGAAGCTTAGTTAAGTTTGTATCAACCATTTCATTAAATGTTGTGGCAACAGGTGTTGCCTTAGAGGGTTGACAATTCATTAAGCAGTGTTCTGAAGGAAAGGACAAAGTTCTAGTCTTCCAATCAATCTGTGGGTTATGCAGAGCAAGCCAGGGTATACCCAAAATCACTGGAAACTGTGTTGAGGAAATTAGGTGGAAAGATATAGACTCATGGTGATTCACTTCCAGAATCAATTTTAAGGGCACAGTCTCATGTGTAACCGGGCCTGACGTAAGTGGAGAACCGTCTACTGTTTCCATTAACACAGGTGAAGATTTAGGGATAGACTGAATTTTATTTCCTGCTGCAAATTTGATGTCCATAAAGTTTCCGCCTGCTCCAGAATCTATCATAGCTGTAGTTGAAATTTTATTATCACCATATTGCAAAGTGATAGGCACCACCAAATGAGGATGTTGAGTCATCATACCCTCTTCACCCTGAGCCAGAGAAAACAAGGGTTGTGTGACAGAATCCAGTTGGTCTGAAATCTGGGATTGGTGTTGAATCTGTGCACCCTCAGCAGTCATAGCTATTGTTCTTTTAGACTTGCTAGGGCAATTGATGGCATAATGCCCTGCACTACCACAATACAGGCATAAATTGTGAGTGCGTCGCCACTGTTTTTCTTCATTGGATAATGACCCTCTTATTAGATCTACCTGCATAGCCTCAGGTTCAGATTCTGTAGGTGTTTGTGGGGTCGGAGTAGAAATTCTTGAATAGAAAGTAGGAGTAGCACTTGGTTTAAAAGAGCCCTGTCTTTCCAATCTTCTTTCTGAAAGTCTCCGATCAATACGGATAGCCAACCGCACAAATGCATCAAACTCAACAGGAAGATCAACACGAGCTAGCTCATCTTTTATAGCTTCTGAGAGACCCCTTCTGAAGTGGAACCTCTGGGCTGATTGGTTCCAAGTAGTATCAGCAACCCACTGTCTGAATTCAGCAGCATATTCAGCCACAGAGCGCCTCCCTTGATGTAAATGAAGGAGAGTGGCTTCTGCTGTAGCACAGCGATTGGGGTCATCAAAAACTAGGCACATGGCCTCAAGAAAGTCATTTAAATTTCCCAAGACTGGACTGTCCTGTTCCAGAAAAGGGGAGCCCCAAGCCAGGGCTTCATCTTTGAATAGGGAGAAAATAAATCCCACCTTCTCTCTTTCAGATGGAAAACGGTTAGGTAACATCATGAAATGCAAACGGCATTGATTTAGGAAACCCCTAAATTTTTTGCGGTCTCCTCCAAATTTTTCTGGTAGAGGCAAGCGGGCATCTTGTGCAGGTGTAACAGTAGTAGCAGCAGCAGCCGCAACATCATGTGCCCTGTAGCTGGTAAGCTCACTATGCATTGATCGAACTTCATTTTGCAGTTCAGCTACCTGATCTTGCAGCACTTGAATGGTCTGTGCCTGGGTCTGCATAGTTCTTGCATTAAAAGCAACCTGCTGGGCCAATGCAGAATCTGATCCGACGGTCTTCATGAATGGGCCAGATTATTCTGTAATGATATTGATGTTACAAAGTTTTGGAGTCCAGTAGCCAGATCAGCAATGTTTTCTGCCAGAGGTAGCCACTCGTTACCCAGGTGGTTGAGCCCCTGAGCCTTGAGTGGCCTTCTGATCTTAAGCAGAGATGGGAGACTGGAACAAAGAGATGATAATCGTAGTGAGGCAAGCCGAGGTCAGTGGGAAGGAGAAGCAGCAAAGTCAAAACGGTCCAAAATCAGCAACAGGTAGGAGAAACAGGAACAAGCTTGATTAGAGAGTACAGGAACCACAATAATCTGGCAAAGGTACAGAGACAGGAAGTGACTTTTATAGGCCAAGAACCAGACACATGACCAGACACAGCTGAAGAGACTTGTCACTGATACCAATGCTTATAGAGTCAAGGTTACCAGATCTCAGGTACATTTGCAAAAGGCAGGCTGGTGTAGTGGTAAGGAAGAGGTTTAGCAGCATGTAAACCAGGGTTCGAAACCCAGCAGAGTCAGTTCCTCACATTTATTTAGATATACCCCAATGAAAAAAGTTATTATATATTGTATGAATGGTTTAATTGGGGATATATCTACTAAACAGTTATTTATATTTGGGTAGTGGAGTGTCCCTTTAAGACAGCCACCAATGATTTCTGACACAAAATTTTTTTTTTGTTATTGGATGATCAAGATCAGCATGTAAAGTATGCAGTAACTGCATGCTGTACGTGTCCATTACTTCTCTCTGAAAAGCTTAAGATACTATGCTCCTCACAGAGAATCATTAGTGTGATAGACTAGTGCAATTGCGCTCAAGCATAATTTATTCCCCATGCTTCTCTATAGGAAGCATCTGACTGGGCAAAAGTCAGGCTGCAGCAAAGCATTGAAATAACGTTTTACTATATGGTAAAAAAGTATGTGGATACTTCTACTAATTATTGAGATCAGGTGTTTCAGCGTCACCTACAGCTAACAGCCCAGCAAATACCCTAGTGACTTGAAACATGGAATTGTCATATTACAACATTTGCCATGAGTCAGTTTATGACATTTTCACACTACAAGATCTTCCCATGTCAACTGTATGTACTATTATTCTGATGTGGAAGCATATAGGAATACAAACAACTCAATCACAACGTGTTGGACCATGCACGCAGCACGTAAAAATCACTCTACAGAATTCCAAACTGGCTCTGGAACTTTGCAACAGGAATTTCATGAAATGTGTTTAACCCCTTAAGGAACTTCTGGAATAAAAAGGAATCATGACATGTCACACATGTCATGTGTCCTTAAGGGGTTAAAGGCCCAGCTGTTGTACAAAATCCTCAAATCAACATGCCCAATGCCAAGAGTCAACCGGACACAAAGCATATTAATGCCGATGGTTTTAGAATAGTATGTGATGTGGAGGCGGAGCAATATAATGGTAGGAATGTAGGGCAGGACAGGCTAAGGGAGGACAAAGATGGTTGGCATGCTGCCTTTGGACGCCTGTTTCCATAATGCTGTGTGTCTTGTTGCCACTTGTCCATTTTGCACAAAACCAACATTAGCTCTTGTTCCCGGCTGGCTAATAATGCCCAGATGATGCAGTCAGAGGTGGAATTACAGCTTCAGCAGCAAAGGGGTAAGACTCTGTATGTGCAGGGTTACATACTGAAACGTTGCACATACAGGCCCCAGACACCATAACCAGTGCCTGCCCCCCAATGAAGGGAAATAAAGAGTTTTACTTACCTTTTTTCCATCACAGTATATCATCCCACCTTCACGGAGGAAATCATCAAGACTTATGTTCTCAGCTAGCTCAATGCTTTCCCATAGGAAAGCATTGGGAGGCTAGTGCTCATGCGCAGTAAAATGCCACGCTGTACAAATACAATGGTCTCTATGAGACCATCTGACAGAAATAGCAGAGTTTTACTCAGATTGACAGCCACAAGAGACATACGTGGCTGTCAATGGCAATGTTTAAGGGTTAAATAGACAAAGGCATGTCGCTACATTGAAATGAAGTGGTCTGGGTACCTTTATAGTGTCCCTTTAACAGAGCAGGAGATAAGAGATTCTAGATTAAACACACTATTCAATAAAGGAAGTTTAAACATTAGATCTCTTTACAGGAAGTGTTTAGGAAAGCTGTGTAAGTCACAGGCAGGGGCTGTCTAAACAAAGTGATTTGAGTTGATCACTTCATCAAGTGATGTTGGATCAATGAAATGCATGGTGTAACCATGCATGCACATTGGGTCACAATGCTCCTCTATGAGAAACATTGGATTGGACATTGTTGAAAGAGGCCATGCCTCCTCCATGACATTGCTGGAGGCAAAAATGTATGCAGCACGAGTAATACTCGGAACTGGGAAAAGGTAAATAAATCTTTAATTTATTTTATATTTTTTTATGCATCTGGTTGAGGAGACATTAATATAAGCAGAGCTGGGGACACTGTAATGTTAAGAATACAGATTATAATATTATCATAGGATTATAGTATATTATTAAAGGATTATAGTGCTCCTTAAAATTGATATTAGTTATAATGTAACCTGGAACTTGACATAGGCTGTCTCAGTTTTGTCTTACTCCCTATTCTGTTCTAAATATGTACCCCAATTGTTTCATCCTCTGCCACTTGTGTCCTTCTCAGCTATGCTTTCCTTCCAACCATATCTCTATCACGATGTTGTCACTTTCCATATCCCAGTGGTGTCATTCTCCCTTGTAAGCCAGCTGTATCAGTCTCCCCAATCCCACCTTTTCATCTCTCCCCCAATTAGGTTACCTCACGAAGTATTCCATGCTTGAGTCTACTGCCCACATCTCTCCTCTTTTTTGTCCATCCATTATTTCCATTTGTGATGCCCTGCACCCAACTGATCACCAATTTGTTCTACTCCCCCAGTTGTGTGACTTTGTAAATACAATGAAAAGGTATTGAAGAGGAAATTACATTCCTTCACAGTCTAGCTCTTTCCCGCTACAGGAGCAAGGGTGGAATTAACATGGAGAGCCCACTAAAGACATCTCTCTTCCTATACTACTGGTCATGAGCAGGTCAGATTTATGGAATGAACAATCGATTTCTTACAAAACCCTTAATTGGGAATATTTGATGTGTCATCATCTAGAAACACTAGATTGGCCTAGACACTTACAAATGCTCTACACAGAATAGTGCGAATCTTATTAAGGCTTTTGTTTAGTTCTCCTAGATCAATACCAACAAGATCAGTTCTCAACAGAAAAACATCCATTCAGTATAGGAGTAGAGAATTAGAAATCATCACAGTAGGCAGGAAGGAGAAAGGGTCCTTAATTCATTGATGACATCTCAGCCATTATAGGATAATAGGATAAAAAATAATTTGCACAACCTCTGATCAATAAGAGGTTGCACTCCAGAATATAGAGTAGACCAGAATATGATTGAAGAGATCAGTTAACGACCTTTGTACAGCTATATACGTTACAGAGGAGCCATACTCTAACATTTAACCAAATCCCTATGTATATTTAAACAAATAGAGGTTATTTAGTTACTCCAATAGCCATTAGTTGGAATGCCCACCTGCCATGGCAAACAAGGCAATCCTCTTAGGTGGGTCCTACACTAACCATTGCTTCCTTGAAGAAACTTTTTTTTTTTTTTATTCTTTATTTTATTTGTGCATAGCGTGGACAATCATGTTTGCACTGCCACAATAGCTACCGCAAGCAGGCATGGAAATGTATAGTAATATAAATATGGCATTGAAAGACATTGCACAGTTTTTATATTTAGGCTAGGGGACATGTGAAGGGTTAAAACAGCTTGTATGAATAAACAGTATGGTGAAGCTTAACACATATGGTATGTTGTATACACTAATGATTAATATGCTAGTGCCCTCGGTAACTCGAGTGGAGCAAGGCTAAATACCAGTCGTGCTGTGCACTATACGCAAGAGGGGAGAGTGAAACATATGGCATAGGGCGTTATCAGAACTGGCTGTAGTATGGTATTAAACAGGCCATGTTCTAGCTTATATTGCTACAAGCAATAATAAAGGTTCTAATCGTTTGGCCTATAGTGTTAAAACATTGTGAGAGTAATTAGGAGACCGCAGATCAGCATATTATAACAGTAGAATAACGTGAAAAATAACATAAGAGAAAGTAATGCTGGCTATGGGCCATGTGGTCTGTTCCTGCAGTGTGTTGCAGAAGATGAAGCCTCCCAGCAGCCCATGTTGTTTAGCCTATGCCCCGTCTAGAGGCCCGTAGCATGGCCCTAAGTTTGCTATTACAGGCTACTTGCAGCTGTGTAGTCAGGTCCATGAGCTGTAGTAGTATCTGGTACATGATGCCGTGGTGTCGTGGGTCAGCTTGCTGGGAGCGGCTGCGATAGTCATATCTCAGGCCCCTTAGGGAAGCATGAGGCCATCCGCGGTCTCCAGGTGTGGTAAGTCTCCGTTGGGCAGTGAATTTTCGGGTTTGGCGACTCTGCCGGTCAGAGGATTTGCAACTGCTCAATAGAGGACTTCTCTCCGTGAAATGCTTGTGTCCCCGACTGGGAGCAGCTCCCCGATAGCGTGGGTGATGCGTGGTGGACTGTCCCTGCCCAGGCCGTGACCTAGGATGGCGTACCTTGGCAGCGCCCTTTTTTTTTTTTCGTCGTGGCACTCTCCGAGGCGCTTGCCTCCTCTTCTTGACCCCTAGTGTTGGTGCCATGTCTTGTGGGCGTTTTGCGGGTGGCCTCACCTCAGAAGTGTTCTCTCGGAGGGCAAGTTTGGCCCAGAAGTCCTGCAGTAGGCGGTCGATCCTCTCCGCTAATGGGGGCAGTCTGGTGCTGGTCGCGAGGCTGCACGTGGTGTCCACCATGTTTTTCTCAGGGTGATTCCCTGGTGCTGGGTCATCGCTTGTGTTTGCCGGGCTATCCCCCGCCGGCATGGGGGAGGGGGTTGAGGTAGAGTCCTCCAGGGAGACCTTAGTCCAAGAAGGCTGCTGCTGCGGAGGGATCGGCTGCCTCCTTCACGTCGCCTGCTAAAGACACTTTTTTTCTTTGGTTTTTACTGTATGTATTGAGGCTGATGTGTACTATGGCCATTGCTGCCACCCAAGAGTAGTGGGAGTTTGAGCGCAGGACTTGTTTTTTTGTATTTGTATTCACTTTTGTATCACACAGTTATGTTACAATGCTGACGCCCATCCCATGTATTCCCTATTAAGGGTTAATAAGCATGTAGGGGTGTATATAAAAAATGCCCCTGTCTGTCTCAGATATATATTTGCCAGAAGCTCAAGGAAGCAAGGTTTGCCTTGACGTGGCAGGTGGGCATTCCCTCTAATGGCCATTGGGGTAACTAAATAACCTCTATTTGTTTAAATATACATAGGGATTTGGGAAAGAGTGCAGGTAACTTTTTTCCTATAAATATATAAAGAATATATAGAATGGTAATTTCTTCTGTATAATACACACTTCTCTAAACACTAATGACAAAGAGGTAGGGTCATGCTAAAAGCTCAGTTGAACTCCAATCATTCTAGTGAAGATTAAAGAAACAAACAACAAAGAGGACTGTGAAGTCTTTTATTCAAAGAATTTTATGCAGAGACAGGCTCAGTGGATGTGCCAGAGTGAGAAAACTGGCCAGGCACCTTCAAACATCAATGGACAGAACGAAGAAGGCCAGCAGCCTCTATGTTTGTAGAAAGGGTCTGTTTTCTTTGAGTTTTCTTTTATTCATGCAACAAATGGCTCTGTGATGTAAATACCATATAATTCAGCCACAACTGAATATTAAGATATTTTACTCAAATTTAGAAGGAAAAAAAAACAAAAACAGAGCATATTCCACAACTGTCTGTTACTGTGTTTATATAAGTGTGTTTCAGGGTGTCTTTATTTCCTTCCATTGCCCTGGTACAAGTGATGTGGGGAAGTGACATGGGGCTGTATGAATGGAGGGAATCGCATTAAAAGTGATTAATGACATCACTTTTTTTTTTGGTATTTTATTGGGTTTTGCATACAAAGGTATGCATCCACATCAAGGTGCGGAACGAAATAACATAAAATAAAGTAAAATTAACCATTGCATATAATCATTACTCTATATGTGCATAAGTGGTAATCTTGCAAGAGGTAGTAGTATAGAGTTCCTCTATAGTCCCGTTCAAGAACCTATTGTCACAGGTTAGTCATCTATTACGGTCTATGAAATAGACAGTGGTGGTAAGCAGGCAATTAGAAGCACTATAATGCTATTGAGCCTATCCCCTTAGTCAAAATCAGCGTCTGTGTTCTTGGTGGGTTAGGTCGGGTCAGCGAAGTGCCTTTCCCTGGGTCTCTGTGTGTCTCATCTTGGGTACTCCCTGGCATTTCTACTTTTGCATGTTGAGCCTGCTGGTTTAGGCTCTGGATAAACTTCTCAGGGTCTTCGTCTGAAGATAACTTAAGGGCTTGTCTCTTTGTGGGACTTGTAAAGCACCGTCGGCTCCTCAGCAGTAATGGACCGAGTTGTCCCTCAGCTTCTTAACCACCAGAGGAAATTTACACTTTTCTATGAGTGCAGCAAATGGGATGTCACTGAAGAGTGATACTGAGGTTCCCTCAAACTGAACTTTTCTCAGTGTTCTGGAACAGACCATAACTGCTGTGCGCACTGCAATGTCTCTGGTGACAATAATTGTGTCTCTGGGGGCAGCCGTGCTGTGGCTGCCTTACATACACTAAATGCGGTTAGTATCATGGAGGGGTCTGATCTTCCGTTTAGGCTCATTGAGGCGATCAACTTTTGGGAGTAGGGCAGTAATGCTTCCCCAGTTACCTCCTCTAGGATGCCTCTCAGGTGGATATTGCGTCACCTGTGCCATCGAGGCGACTGCACGGTGTAACTTCTGGACCTTTTGGGATTCATCTGAGGCTTAATCCTCAATCCTCGTGGCTTGCGCCATCTTGGGAGGTGCAGGCGGTACAGGCCACTCGAATGAGAGCCTCATATCTGTTTGGGAGTCTCCCATGAGAAAAGCTTGCGGTACTTGCACCCCATTGTGTTTTTGAGGGGGTGCGTTCATGGTTAGGCTTCGGCTGGTCTTTAAGTCGATAAAATACCAATACAGTCTCGGGGTAGATGCAGAGCTCCCCTGACACAAATCTGATCAGTGATATTATCACATTTTAAGTGACATGGCGAGCCAGGGAACACAATATTAAAACAGCGATGTCCAATAAGCATATTCAAGAACCACAAAATGCAAAGAAATGTGTATGCGTGTATTACAAAGCTATATTAAACAGAGTTTAATTAAAGGGACACTCCAGGCACCCTGACCACCCTTAACCCTGTAAGTGTAATTATTGCAGTTTTTATAAACTGCAATCATTACCTTGCAGGGTTAAGTCCTCCTCTAGTGGCTGTCTATCAGACAGCCACTAGAGGGACTTCCGTGTTCTTAGAACACGAAAAGTATTTTAATCTACGCTGGACGTCTGCACACTGTGCATGAGGATCTCCAGGGTCGCCGAAATCCCCATAGGAAGGCATTGAATAATGCTTTCCTAAGGGGAGATCTAATGCGCGTGCGGCCATTGACGTTCATGCGCATTAGGTCACCCCCGCTGGTTGACGTCGATGGAGAGGAACATTGGGGGCGGAACCTGATCCAGCACCAAGGGACATCAGCGCTGGACTCAGTTTAGTCACTGAAGGGGTTTTAAGTCCTGCAGTGCCCCTCTCCCTTCAGCAACATGGGATGGGGGGTGGGAGGGAGAGGGGCACTGCAGGAACCTGCAGTGCCAGGAAAACAGGTATGTTTTCCTGGCACTAGAGAGTTCCTTTAAAGCACCATAACCATGGTGCCTGATCTGCCATTTTGCCCCCTCATTGTAAGGAGTCAAACCATTTTTAGCAGTATGGCTTCTTACCTGGTGCCCGGCAATTTCCACTTCCAACCTCCACTATCAATGCCAGGAACTTACTTTAGCTCTCCTGAGCTAAGCCCTCCAAAGCAGAGCTTGGCTCATTGGCTGAGAGCAGTCAGCTGACCTTATGTTCTATCTCATATTATATTATATTATATTATAAAATTAGTGGAATGGTTAACTGAGGCAATTTCCACTAGAATAATCACAAAGTAAATATCATGTATAGAAATTGGGGCCAGGCAAAAATAATTTAAAACCAGTGTTCTGTATGCTATAATGTCTGCTAATTCTACTCTTGATTACAGGTTCTGAATGACCATCTTCAAGTGATAGACAGAGATAGCAAAAGCAGGAGTAAAGTTAAGCATATGTGGATTGGGGAAGTACTTTTATGTCTGTGAACTATAATCAATGCGGCTAGAAGAAAATCTGAGCAGGGAGCAAATAGATAAAATTAGAGAATTATTTGGTCCTCAAATAATAAAGGTTGATATTTATAATTTACATCTGTATTATATTTGTTTATGGCTGTAGCGTACTCAACACACGTCAATTTCATAACCCAGAAAGAGCAATTAGCAGCCAGTGGGCAAATAATGAAGAAATTGATGTGTAGGTCAGATGAGATTTAAAACCTCCCCCATAAACTATGATGCCAGATTTGGCTTCAAATTAAAGAACAGTGGGTGCATTGATCACTGTCCACCCCCTGAGCCCCCACAGGAGGAATATTACATTAAATTGACAGGGCAGTGATCCTGTCAATTTAACCATTCTTCATAAAAGCGTATCAATTAAACTGTTAATAGCTCCCAACTGATTCCTCTTCTGCAACTGTCACTAGTCTAATACTATCCTTACCTTTCTGTGTCATTTTAACCCACTCCCTCTAGCATGTAAGCTCATTGAGCAGGGCCCTCAACCCCTCTGTTCCTGTGTCCAACTTGTCTGGTTACAACTACATGTCTGTTCGTCCACCCACTGTAAAGCGCTGCGGAATTTGACGGTGCTCTTTAAATATCATAATAATAATAATAAGGTAAAACATTGTCGTTTTGCATATTCGTCTTTTTTTTCAAGAAAACATTGAGTGGTAAGTATATTTCTTTTTACAGGTATTTTTTTAATACGTTCCTCATCACTATTATTAAGGTAAGGGGGATGGCAGTTGTTTTTTTGTTTTATTGAGAGAGTTGATGGGGGTTTGGGAACCTGTTGCACTGCTTGTTCGCACACTGCCTATGCCGCTATTGCCTCCATCCCATGTGTCCGGGGTCTCTGCTGGCATTCAGCCACTGTGAATCAGGGCCCTCATATGGCTTAGCCTTTCCAGCTCCGTTAACTGATGTGAACATACACTCATCAAAACACAGACATTGCGTGCGCTCTGCGGCATCACATGACAGCCATTTACCAATATTTGTCCTCCTAGTGGAAAAAAAAGCTTATTCTGGTATGTTTCCCTGTGCCATGTCGTGGTTTCCCTTGTGGTTTTCCGAGAGCGCATTATATTTATTGATTCTTTTGTATTTTGACCCTTGCTTGTATCTTGACTATTCTTCCTTCTGTATTCCATGATATCTGGCTGATGTATTCCCTGTCTCCCTTGGCCTAGGCCTCTTATGAACTAGTCTATGGATTAGTGTTAAATCTGGCCATTCTAAGGTTCGAAGATACGCTTTAGCATTCAGGTTATATTTTATTTGTTAACTTAAGTTCTGTGTGTTGGGTATTAATTAAATTTATGTCAGATGGTTGGCCGGGTGCATGTGTATTGTATACCTGGGGAAGAGATGGCAACAGGATGCACTATGGAAGTAGGCAGGTCAGCAGAGGCAGTGTTATGATTTGGGCAATATTCTTTTGGGAAACCCTGGTGTCACAGGAGTCGTACCCCAAAATGCAGGAAAGAGGGAACCCACAAAAGGTGGATCCGAAAGACGTATTACCGAGACTTAGAATGGCCGGACTTAACATATTAAAACAACAAGAAGCAGGGTCAATATAAATTAAGGTTAGGATAACAGAAATACTCAGAGTCAAGACAAAGTCAGGTCAGGATACCAGCAGTCACAAGTCAAATACGAAGCCAAGGTCAAACATAGGAAATCACAAGGGAATCTCTAGGAGCACTAAAAGGGATCTAACAGAAATCATAATAGGTCAATGAATGGAGGCTAAAATAAGTCTTAAATAGGCTCAAAAGAGTTCCCATTCCTAGAAGCTACCTACTGCATGATTAAGCACTTTTACGTTAACTAACATGTTTCTCCAATCTGTTTTCTAACAAAAACAAAAACTGTGCTATTACTTGCTACGCCAAACGGAAAATCACCAATAATTGTTACTACTAAGCTTGTGGATGCTAATGTGGCTAGACAAGCATGTACTGTTAACCTGAGCACGACAAAATAAAGAATAAAAAAAAAAAAAGAGTTCACATTGGTCCACGTCATCTCTGTGAGCCCAAACAGCATTGAGTCACCTAGATGATGTGGTCCCTTAAGGTAAAGACTTCATGGCTTTATATTTTATTTCTAGGGGCTGCAGTCCCAAGAACCAGCAGAGGAAGACATTTGCAGGACCAAAGGTTCTACACAGGCTGTGCGGCCACGTGGAGCATTCGGCCCGCACGGCCTGAGGAGAGGAGCGGCGCGGGCACTGGGTAAAGGTAAGTTTGTGACACCTGGGTCCTGGCATTAATGTGAATGTTACTTAGACACATACCACCTACCTAGAGATTGCTGCAGATCACATACAGTTGCCTCTTTCAGCATGATAATGCACTCTGCCACACTGCAAAAATTATTCAGGAATGTTTTAAGGAGCCTGACAAAGAGTTCAAGGTGTTGCCTTGGCCTCCAAGTTTCCCAGATCCTTATCGGTTATGGGTCCAGAAAAATACAGTGTATTTTACATCTCTAACTGAGTGTCTGAAAAGAAAGAGACCTGTGACAGTGTGCAGCAAATCTCAGTACATTCAGATGAGCATCCTTTTATTACAAGACATCCATGTGTCAATTATGGTGCCAACAACTTATCATTCCACTGTATCATTCAGGCAACTATGTTCTGGGTACCAAATAGTGTTGTCGCGAACCCGAAAATTTTGTTTCGCGAACGGCGAACGCGAACTTCCACAAATGTTCGCGAACCGGTGAACCGCCATTGACTTCAATGGGCAGGCGAATTTTAAAACCAACAGGGACTCTTTCTGGCCACAAAAGTGATGGAAAAGTTGTTTCAAGGGGACTAACACCTGGACTGTGGCATGCCGGAGGGGGATCCATGGCAAAACTCCCATGGAAAATTGCACAGTTGATGCAGAGTCTGCTTTTAATCCATAAAGGGCAGAAATCACCTAACAATGACACCTGTCCTCAAAGCCCCTGATACACACTGACACAGAGCAGAATAGAGACTGTTCCCCGTCCTCAGAGACCATGATACACACTGACACAGAGCAGAATAGAGACTGTTACCCCTACATAGGGTCACTTGGCAGATATGGCGGGGTCGTGGGAGGGGGAGGATGACTTTCACCTCTTCCCCTGTTACATTCCCGTTGTGCTGTGACATCACCCATAAGGTGTGTAAAGCATACTATTTAATTTGATCAGCATGGCCACTTGAGTTTTTATAGTTTTCACGCTGCTTGTAGTTTATATATGGTTCACAAAAATCAAACAAACGATAAAGTAAACATGTAAGGATTCAGAATATTCTTTCAAACCCTTACACATTGTGTGTACGTATTTTTTGTCTTAAGTTTGTGGCTTTAAAGAGGTTTACGTTGTTTCTATGATGTGCATAACATGTTCTTGTAAATGTTTGTTAATTTTTTCCTGGAATTGTAATTTTTGAATCTGAATAAAGATAATCAAATCCCTGATACACACTGACACAGAGCAGAATAGGGACTGTTCCCCCTACATAGGGTCACTTGGCAGATATGGATTGACACCTATCCTAATGATCCCTGATACACACTGACACAGAGCAGAATAGAGACTGTTCCCCCTACATAGGGTCACTTGGCAGATATGGATTGACACCTGTCCTCAAAACCCCTGATACACACTGACACAGAGCAGAATAGGGACTGTTCCCCCTACATAGGGTCACTTGGCAGATATGGATTGACACCTGTCCTCAAAACCCCTGATACACACTGACACAGAGCAGAATAGAGACTGTTCCCTGTCCACAGAGACCATGATACACACTGACACAGAGCAGAATAGAGACTGTTCACCGTCCACAGAGACCATGATACACACTGACACAGAGCAGAATAGAGACTGTCCCCCCTACATAGGGTCACTTGGCAGGTATGGATTGACACCTGTCCTCAAAGCCCCTGATACACACTGACACAGAGCAGAATAGAGACTGTTCCCTGTCCACAGAGACCATGATACACACTGACACAGAGCAGAATAGAGACTGTTCACCGTCCACAGAGACCATGATACACACTGGCACAGAGCAGAATAGGGACTGTTACCCCTACATAGGGTCACTTGGCAGGTATGGATTGACACCTGTCCTCAAAGCCCCTGATACACACTGACACAGAGCAGAATAGAGACTGTTCCCTGTCCACAGAGACCATGATACACACTGACACAGAGCAGAATAGAGACTGTTCACCGTCCACAGAGACCATGATACACACTGGCACAGAGCAGAATAGGGACTGTTACCCCTACATAGGGTCACTTGGCAGGTATGGATTGACACCTGTCCTCAAAGCCCATGATACACACTGGGGGGAGCTACTGTCCTCCCCAACCCCTGCGCGGTGGGTGGGGGCCATAAATCACAATGGGGGGGGCCTACTTACACTAGAAACCTTTTTTCTTTGTAAAAGCACGCTATAGAGACACCAGATATGATTGGCAACTGTCAAAGCACGCTGGCACAGGTCTGCAGAGCACACGCTGAAGGAAGGACTGACAGAGCCGCTTGAAGGACACTGACTGGCTGCTGTTAGCTTACACTAGAAACTTTTTTCTTTGTAAAAGCACGCTATAGAGACACCAGATATGATTAGCAATGTGCACTTGAACAGTTCTGCAGAGCACACACTGTAGGCCTGACACACCCGCTTGAAGACAAGTAACTGCTATTCAATCTATAACAGTGAAAAAAAAATTTTGGTTTTAAAAGCACGCTATAGAGACACCAGATATGATTGGCAATGTGCACTGGAACAGTTCTGGAGAGCACGCGCTGAAGGAAGGACTGACAGAGACGCTTGAAGGACACTGACTGGCTGCTATTAGCTTACACTAGAAACCTTTTTTCTTTGTAAAAGCATGCTATAGAGACACCAGATATGATTGGCAACTGTCAAAGCACGCTGGCACAGGTCTGCAGAGCACACGCTGAAGGAAGGACTGACAGAGCCGCTTGAAGGACACTGACTGGCTGCTATTAGCTTACACTAGAAACCTTTTTTCTTTGTAAAAGCACGCTATAGAGACACCAGATATGATTGGCAACTGTCAAAGCACGCTGGCACAGGTCTGCAGAGCACACGCTGAAGGAAGGCCTGACAGAGCCGCTTGAAGGACACTGACTGGCTGCTATTAGCTTACACTGGAAACTTTTTTCTTTGTAAAAGCACGCTATAGAGACACCAGATATGAATGGCAACTGTCAAAGTACGCTGGCATGGTTGTGCAGGGCACACGCTGAAGGAAGGCCTGACAGAGCCGCTTGAAGGACACTGACTGGCTGCTATTAGCTTACTCTGGAAACCTTTTTTCTTTGTAAAAACACGCTAAAGAGACACCAGATATGATTGGCAACTGTCAAAGCACGCTGGCACAGGTCTGCTGAAGTAGGCCTGACACCCAGACGCTTGCAGACAACTAACTGCTCTTCTATTACAGTGAAAAAAAATTATTTATTTTAAATGTAAAGCTTAACCTATTGTTAAGACAGATATGAGTGGTGGCACTGACTGTGCAAATGGGCAAGGCATCCAACCTGACACAGAAGCTGGCAGGCAGGCAACTGCTCTTCTATTACAGTGACAAAAAATTATTTATTTTAAATGTAAAGCTTAACCTATTGTTAAAACAGATATGAGTGGTGGCACTGACTGTGCAAATGGGCAAAGCATCCAACCTGACACAGAAGCTGGCAGGCAGGCAACTGCTCTTCTATTACAGTGAAAAAAAAAATATTTCCTTTAAATGTAAAGCTTAACCTATTGTTAAAACAGATATGAGTGGTGGCACTGACTGTGCAAATGGGCAAGGCATCCAACCTGACACAGAAGCTGGCAGGCAGGCAACTGCTCTTCTATTACAGTGAAAAAAAAATGTGGAGGGTGTGGAAGGGAGGGAGTGCTGCTGATTGGCTGGAATGTGTCTGCTGACCGAGAGGCACAGGGTCAAAGTTTGCCCAATGATGACGAATAGGGGGCGGATCGAACTGCGCATGTGTCCGCCCGCCGCGGCGAACGCGAACACGCTAAGTTCGCCGGGAACTGTTCGCCGGCGGACAGTTCGGTACATCACTAGTACCAAACCAATCTACATAGGTTAGTAGCTATAATAATCTCTAATATATTGCAGCACATTGACTTGTTGTGGTTTCCTTGTGATACCAATTGCACCTTATTTATCTTTGTGTATTTTCTGGTATTAGATTCAGCTTGTTCTTGACTTTTCTTCTCTTTGATATTTTCAACTCTGCATGGCTTAATGTCTACACTTCAGTGCTGCTTTGACCTCCACTTCTTACAGGACCATTCTCACTGGTTTTGCCTTCCCTAGGCTTGGCATTCAGTACAGCCACCCTAACAACCAGTAAAATGCATGAATCCTTTATCCTTTGTCTCTGGATATTACGGGTTGAAGCCCTGTATTTGGAACTTGCTAGTGAGCTAGAGACTAATTGGATGAAGGTGAAAGGGTGAAAAATATAAAAATTGCATGGAGAAAGATCACTTGAGCTGGGAATGGTGAAGACACAATAGCTATGGATTATGAGCAGAATAGTCATAGGAACTGGAGATTTTTAGTAAGTAACAGCATGATAACGGATAGGAGTACAGGTGAAACACAAGACCTCAGGTGCTGGGTGAGGGTATAGAAAACAGTTGGTTAACATGAGGAGGTTGTTGAGGAAGAGGCTGAGTAAGGAGAAGGCTATAAGAGCTGGAGAGAGTGAGAAGAAACACACACGAAGTGTGGTAGAGGGAAGAGAAAAATCAAATGAAGTGTGGAGACAATATATTTTTATTTATTTATTTGTTTATAAAATATTTTACCAGGAAGGATACATTGATATTTCTCTCGTTTTCAAGTATGTCCTAAAAAATCTATAAATATACAATTGAAATGTATGTAACCCTTTAAGGGCCAGAGGTTCTACCAACCCATTGCCCATGAATGCTCTGGCACCCAAATGAAATGAATTACTACAATACCCATATTACTGCATTTTCTGTTCACATAAAATATGTGAAATATACAACCTTTCTCCTTGTGCGAAAATAATTTATTGCTGACATAAGTATGAGATATATGTTGCTCTATTCCTTTCCCTAAAGCTAAAGAAGAGCTCTGAGAATCCAGAGAGGTGAGAACTAATTAGTGCCAGACTGCCAGTGCCAGGCATGTTGCAGTGTCCTTGGGTTTCCATGGTGCCAGGAACACGCTAGCCTCACAGTATTTTAAAATAAAAGGTTACAAATCGGAGAAGAATTTATGACATTTTAAATTAACTAATATTTTATTCAGGGAACGGAGTACACTAAAAGAAAACCAATTATTTGAAAAGCATGAAAAATATATTAAAGATTTAGACAGAGAAAAAAATTGAGTAAGATAATAAATAAAATGTGTTTGTGGTTTTATGGGTTTAATGTGAACGGTTTCTGTTTTCGGATTTATTTTGTGTATTTTTAAGTTGCTATGGAAGTGGCACAGTTGGCAACAAGGTACTCAGTGCCCATTGTTAGCAGCATCTCTTTTGAAAGTGCCCAGTTATAATCCACTGGTATTTTATTGCTTTTTATATAATGGAAGGTTATTGAGAGCCACCCTTATGGCAAAATGTAGTTTATGTAAGTCTAGTGCAATCATTGTTTATTCCTAACATTATAGAGACTCAACCATCATTTAGGTGACAGTGCCAGCACTGCCAGGGTTAAAAAATATATTTTAAAAATATATTTTACTTTACTTTCTCTCATAGTACTGGTCTCCTCCATAATGCTCCGTCTCTTTGACTGAGATACCATAAAAGAGCATTAGGAGGGTAGTGGGCGTGCATGCCAAAATGACAAGCTGCACCAATCAGATGGTCTCGCTGTGTTTTACGCGGCTATTTTACAGAAGCACCTCTAGTGGCTGTCCTATTAACAGCCAATAGAAGCAGGTTAACCCTGCAAAAAAAAAAAATCATTTCCTGCAGAGCTGGGGCACGTGGACTTAGACCTCTTAATTAAGATGAAGTGGTAAGGACGCCTATTGTGTTCCTTTAAAGCAGCAATGCCATGTTTTGGTTGTGTTTCTTTCAGTTTTCCTTTCCTTATGCCTCTAGTATCTTAATGATTACACTTGTCCCATTGCCACTTGCCTTTATTTACATTTATTATCTTCCTTGTGCCAGATCTCAATACGTGGCTGCCTCCATTTTATTCTCCTCTGATCATGATGTCTGCGGTTTGCTCTCTGTAGAATTCATTTTACTGATGGATTGTAGATAAATCAGCTTAGCAATTGGAATGGAACGTTGCTTATGCTCCAGCCATTGCAAAAATGTGCCAAAGTTCATTCCCACCCAAGAAACAGCAATCCCTACTTTATTTTATATATAAGTAAAAATGAAAAAACTGAGGAGAATTACAAAAAAAAAATATCAAGAAGAAATAGAGGAAAAGGATTAATTGAAAAGCAAATCCTGCAAAGTGACAGAGCCACTTTAAATTGAGCAAAACTTTATTGTATCATACAATGAGTAAATCCCAATGTTTTGGCTTCCACCTTTATTAAATTACACTATATTGGAACACTATGGGAACATTGGTTATTGCATTCTCACAACTGAATGCATTATTGTACCTATTTTGCTACTATGTAGGCATTTCCCCAATTTTATTTTCCTTTGTTTCATGTTTATAGTAACTGAAAATTGTTAAATTTGTATTTGTTCAGGTGAGTAGAATTATTCCCTTCAGGCTTTTTGCAGCAAACACAGATTTTTCAGAGAAAATGCAGTGTTTACATTACAGCCTAGGGATAACTCCACTGGACACTCCTTAGATGGTTACTAGAGGTGCTTCCTGGGGCAGTGCTGCATAATGTGCATCACTGACATTTATTGTCTCCACCCTGTGCATGGAGACACTGATCGTTCCTCATAGAGATGCATTGATTCAATTAATCCCTACGAGGAGATGCTGATTGGCCAGAGCTTTGTTTGGCTTGTGCTGGCTCTGCCCCTAATCTGTCTCATTGGCAGTCTCAGCAAATCCTATGTGAAAGCATTGTGATTGGCTCAGACAACCACTTATAAATAATGTCAGCTAAGCAGGCAGATCGGAATAGAGCTAGACGCTGCAGGCGTGAATAAAAGTAAGCTTTGACTATATTCTTACTATATATTTACTATCTTTAAGGGGGCAACGGGGGCCAGGGGAGGCTAGATGGTAGATTTAACACTATTGGGTCAGGAGGAATACAAGTTTGTGTTCCTCACAGTATAGTGTTCCTTTAAGTGTGATTCATGCACCTGCTGTTTAAGAGTTAAAGAGGCAAGCAGAAAACAGAAAGACTTGTGAGCAGTGTGCACAATTTGTATTGCTCTGTGAAAGAGTCACTTCTGTTCGTTTCATCATAGTTGCTCTGATGTTTGTGGACATTGCATTTCTAGAGCATTGTTGCTCTAGAACAAAACAGTTTCACTGAAATAGTGGTACACTCTGGTTTATTATCCATGTTCACCATGCTTTGATAAAAAAGAGGTGATCCACTTTAGTGATAACCCTGCAACATGTATGCACATCTAAGGATTATTCTCTGGTTAAGGGTTTCAAACCAGTGGAAAGATAAAAGAAGATTAGAGATACACCTTTAGCAATACTTTAACCTGAGCTGTTTCAGTGCTATTTTTAAGCTTGAATCTAGAGACTCTTTTGTGATTGGTGATCACCTCTGCTAATATTTTGACCATAAGGGGAAGTTGGGGATGCGTCATAAATTGATAATGTCATAATGTATTCTGTGATATTATTTTTTTTTTCTCAGTTATGTCTGGAGCACTACTTTATTGAACCACTAATTTTGTTATTAGGATTTTGGGCTCCATGTTGATATGAGCAGATATGTGCACACATGTCATATCACCACTACCTGTAAAGAAGCAGGCACTTAGGGAGAACTTGGAAGCACAACAATAAAGGCAATAATAGAAACAATAGACATTAATGTAACCATTTTTGGGGACAATTTGTATTCCCTTCTAGTAGTGTCTGTCTTGTGGGCTGGTTAAATAGTATTATGTCAGTGGTAAATTAATTCTGTTGATCAGGCAATGGAGTAGTGATTCTGAATCCAGCGTGAAAACGTCTGGAATACAGTAGGCATTTAGACAGAAGGGGAAGGCCAAATAAAGAATGGTTGACAGGTCGTCAAAAGAGCTTAGCTTTGTGCACAGGTTAATCACAACAGCCATGCACTGTTTGGATCTCCACCTGGGAAATGTATGGGTTTGTCCCAGGCTAAAGAACATATGGCTAAAGGAATCCTATAATGCCAGGAATACAAAACTGTATTCTCGCTCCTGCCCGCTGTGGCACGAGAGGGGGCATTTATAATAAACAGCAAGCAGCCAGTGGCTGCTTGCTGTCATAAGTTAGGACTGGCGACTTTCCAGCTATTGCTACCCAGTCACTTTTCCAATAAAGGGGCACATGGCACAGGTCCCCATGCTCCCAAGTGGGGCTATCACATGCTATTAAATATGCTGACCCATAAAAACCTAGTGTCACCCACAAGCCCAACTATTAATATAAAAAATGGACCCAATCACACAAAAAAAAGTAACAAAAAAAAAAAAAAACCATCTTCACCTGTGACAACTCCATGCAGACTGAGCTTCCAGGGTGGGGAAAGCATTAGAGAGCTTCCCCACACCATGCAATTTGAGTCAAAGCACTCTGATTAGTTGGCTTGAGCCAACCAATCAGTGAGCTCTGACAGGTAAATCTTGAGACTTGGCTATCTTCGAAGGAATGAAAGATAAAAAAAAAAAAGTAATGGTAATTTTAACGAAACAACACTAATTGGTAATCTAAAGAGTTTCGTATTTTTAATGGTCCCTGCACTTCCACAATTCAAACATCTTATTTTACTTAAAAACATAACATTAATGCAATATTGCGTCATGCAAGTAAATAATACAGTGACAACTCTATTATTTTATTTTATTACAATAATCCTATTGTTTGGATGCAAATCATTTTATCATGGCACTTCCAAAATGTTTGAGTTTTACCTCTCCAGCTATTCCAATCCAATCCAATCCAATCCAACCCACAAAATCTTACTCCCCAGTCTTTAAAAGCAGTTAATACAAGTAAAGCATGTTGGTCGCAAAACTGAAACGTGTGCAATGGACTTAACTAACCATTTATGTTTAAGAAGTATCCATGAAAATTATTGGCAACCACTGCCTAGAGAATTACACATCCACGTCCATTATCAAGATGAGTAAGAAACATAGTGAGCGCTTAGTCAGATATGCAGGTGCACCCAGCGTTACATTGTCAGAGGGTTTTTTATTCTAAATCACTTGCTTGAAGGATAGACTAATTGTACAGTCGTTCTTTCCAGACTCGATTGGATTACTGCTATTGTGATATACGCTAAATAAAAATTATCGATGTGCAAGGAATGACTGTGATCAAGTGATTCTATAAAGCTTGCATGCAGAGTTCCACGCTGGACTTCAAACCATCTTTGGCAAATAACAGATTTTTTTGACATTGGTATGTAACATATACAGAGAGAGTTGATTTCTTAATTATTAAAGTGCAGTTTTAAAAAATATATATTTTTAAAGAGAAGACAAAGCACATGCCTCCCTTATAGGATATCCAGGATCAGATGCAAACATAATGGATGATGAAAGTAAACATATTGGATGATGAAAGCAGAATGGACATTTTTTAGATCTGCTTGTTCTCTATAGCTTCCTGTTATTTATTATTATTAAAATCAGTATATCACATATATCCCATTCCCAACAGTATGATTGGTAGGCATGGAATTGGGATTAGTTAGTGGGCCCTCAGCAGGGGTGTCACAAATTACAAAACTTGTGTAATTGGTAACACCCATATTGAGTGGGACCACCCTGGCGTGTCAACCTGATGTCAAACAGACAGACAGCTTCCCAGCTGGCCCACTACATAGAGGACTGCAGAGAGTGCTGCCGAAGTGGCCTCAGTATGGTCTTAATGCCTACTTCACATTAGTGCCCACTGTCCGCTCATTATGCGTGGTCATGCTGTGATACACAAGGACAGTTAACTGGTGTCCCTGGCTGCAGGACATCAGGGAACTAAATTCTGGACTTTCCCACCAAAAGTGGGACATTTGGGGGGCCTGGAATCATTTTGTGGATCTGTCACAGGGTGTCTCAATGATTTTAATAATGGCAGGTGGTTCTTTAATTTTACATCATGCCCCAGGAAACATTTAGTAGTCTAAATCACTGGTACTACAATGTCTGATGAGGCACTGACAATACAGATGAACGTCATGACTCTTGTATGTTTTTCACATTTTTTTCTCATTTCTCTTTCATTGTCACTTTCTCCACTATTCCAACTTCCCTGTACCTTTGTATTCACATGCTTGTCTTGCTTCACTTAATTTCTTTCTTTAAAAAGACACTTCACTGCACTAATACAAAAAATAATAAAACACTATTTAGTTTCTGTATCCCAAAAGAAAACATTTAATTAGGCATTTGTCCTTTTTAGCCTACTTACTGTTTATTTCCTCTCCTATTAACTACCATATATTTTTTTTTTCCTGTGACCACTTCCCTTATATAGTTTCAGTCCTCCCTGCAAGGTCCTAGCGCCCTGAATATAGTATAGGCGCGTCTCATGCTCATTTTGTGAATGTTGGAGACAGTTCCATGGTGTCTCCAAAAGCGAGACAGCCAGATCTTAAGGTGGGATGGTGGGACTGGACCTGAAAAGCGGAACTGTCTCAACCAAATTGAGACAGTTGACAGGCATTCATATTGGCATGAGTACATGTACCTGTCACCTGTGGACATTTGGGGAAGGGGGACAGTGCCAAACAGACATGCTGTGAGTGCAGGCTCCTATTTGCTCCCCAAATTTCTATTCTTACTTAATTTCACAAGATAATAGTATTAAATGATTTAACTTCCCATTGTACAATGCTATAGAAAAAGCTAAAACCCTTGTAAAACTAATAAAAGTCAGGGAGGATAAATTCAGCCTGCTTACATGTACATCTTGGAATTATAGTTAAAATGATATATTTATATTTTCTCTCTTTTTCCTATAACCATCTTTACACAAACCCTCTTTCACCAATTTACATGTGCATCATCTGAAAACACCAGTACTGAGCTACCGACATTATTATTCATCCTGCTTCACTTCACATATGATATTTGCTCTGACATTCTCAGGACTGGTGTCATAAAAAGGAAATAAAAAATAAAAAAAATGCACTTACTGACGTCGAATCCTAATAGGGCAATTTTGCAATATGAAACCTGTAGATTGTTAAACAACATAACTTGTTATAAATAGAAATATTCTGTAGCAGTTTCACATATTCAATTATAAATATAAGCATGCACTTATCACAATAGTGTATCCATTGTGTAAAGTAATAAATGCAGACATAATACACAGGCGCTACCTTTTATATCACACATTTTTCGGAAGGTATCCAACCAGAAAATAAAAGGGGAGATAATCCCATTGATGGATGGGAAACGGAGAAATGGAAAAAGCACAATATGGAATTTCGGCATCAAACAGTCAGCCCTGGCAGATAGCTGACATTGTACGCACACACACATGGGGTCAGAGGAATGTGAAGCATGAAAGGCTGATCAATGTGCAGATTTGCGGATACCAGATGATAGACAGCTTTCTCCGTTCTGAGCATCTCCAGGCCTAATAACCATCATGACTCCCTCCCTATACTGTCTGTAATAGGATTGCATATCACTATTAATCTGTTGTTTATTTCACATTTGAGTTTAAGAATTAAACAAGAAGTGGCTATGACCTTGACAAAATAACCAAGTCCAAAAAAAAAAAGCTCTGAATTATTTTCTTTTTATCTGAACTATTTTGTCAAATCAGGTACCAACTCACTGTTTAGTAAATAAAACACCAAGGGGTTTATTATCTAAACAGCAATCCATCATCCATTTAAACATTTTACAACACTTTGGCCAAAGAAACCAACTTCTGTCTAGTTCTCATTGTTTGCTTCTTATGCATGCATTATCTCTGTCCAGAATACCCAACTTCTTATGGAGGTTATTGTGGAGATACATGGGCTATGTAAATGCTTCCCAATAATCCTGAAATGCACAAGGCTAATGTGATCACAGCCATTTCATTCTGCCATCTGTCATTATTAGCACAATAAATTGAGTGTTTTGGCTTATTTGGCCTGATGGCAAATGTCCTCCTCTGTGATAAGTCTCCATATTCTTGGTTAGCTGTTGGTTAACTTTTCTCACACAAATAACAATACTATGTCATCTCAAATGGATGCAGCCTGCACTCAGGATCTTGTCAATATTTAATTAAATAAACTAAAAAATAATCTCCTCCCATTCTCGTTATTTCTCTCTATGTATATATAACTGTCCCTCCTTCTGTAAAAAAAAAAAAAAAAAAAAAACTATAAAATGTTCATCACCAGAATGTACTTTTTCCTGCAGCTCGATCATCCTTCATTGTAGTTATCCAGTTATCAGTGCTGATTACTTTTTGTTCAATCAGATTTTTCTCTTAGAGAAGCATTGTGGACCTATGGTACATCAGCGTTAATTGCAAGATCATAGTCGTTGCTAGGTTCCAAAAACACCTGTGGCTTGAACCCAAAACTTCATGATCCCTACGCAAACAGAGAGGTGTCATGACATGTCCCCACCTCTCTACCCATGAACAGTGTGCTGCTGATGCTCTTGAACATATCAATGAACGGATAGCCATAAACGAGCCAGGGCCGCCATCAGGGCCCCATGTGTAGCGGGCGGAACTGCTGCCGGTGCAACTGCACCGGGGCCCGCACACTGAAGGACCCATCGGGTGGCCCAAGCAGTTAGGGCCTTTTAAAATATCAACGCAACTATTGCTAGGAGGAAGTGACAGATAGTCACTTCCTCACAGCTTACTACGCGAGGGAAGAAGGACAGACAGGCTGTGAAGAGGGACCCTCCTGCAACTAAAAGGTAAGAAACAGGAGGGTGGCTGAAAAATTAGCTGCATGTGTGTGTCAGTGTGTAAGTATGTCAGTATGTATGTCTGTATATGTATGTATGTGTCAGTATGTATGTACGTATGTATGTATGCAGTGGTGTATCTTGGTTTTGTGCTGCCCTAGGCAGGACAAAACTCAGACACCCCCCCCCCCCCGCGCGCACGCGCGCCACCCCCACCCAACCCTTCCCCCCTGCCCCGCCTTCTAAATACACACACATTCACTGACAGATACGCATACACTAGCTAACAGACACACACAGTCAGACACACACAGTCGGACACACACAGTCGGACACACACAGTCGGACACACACACACACACACTAACAAACACAAGCAGTCGGACACACACACCAACAGACACACACAGTGAGACACACACACCAACAAACACACACAGTCGGACACACACACTAACAAACACACACAGTCGGACACACACACACACACACTAACAAACACACACAGTCAGACACACACACTAACAAACACACACAGTCGGACACACACACACTAACAGACACACACAGTGAGACACACACACTAACAAACACACACAGTCTGACACACACTAACAGACACACACAGTGAGACACACACACTAACAAACACACACAGTCGGACACACACACACTAACAGACACACACACTAACAGACACACACTGTCGGACACACAGTCAGACACACACACTAACAGACACACACACACTAACACACACACTAACAGACACACACACACACTAACAGACACACACACTATCAGACACACACAGTCAGAGACACACACACTCACATTAACACATTTTTTTTTTTTTATTTACTCCCCCCCCCCCTACCTTTGGGAATGCTGGGGGTGGGGGGGTTCTCCAATTCCCTGGTGGTCAAGTGGCTGCAGGACGGCACTGGCGGGCAGGCTGGGCGGCCGGCGAGGGAGCTCTTCCCCTGAGCTCTCTGCTCAGCTCCCTCGCGCGCCGCCCGCAGAGTGAGGCTGGGAGGCGGAGCCGGAATATGACGTCATATTCCGGCTCCCAGTCTCACTCTGCGAGCGGCGCGCGAGGGAGCTGAGCAGAGAGCTCAGGGGAAGAGCTCCCTCGCCGGCCGCCCAGCAACCAGCCCAGCAAGTCTGTTAGCCGCAAGGCTAACAAGACATTTGCCTTGGGCATTTGGGGGCGGCATTTTCCAGGGGGCGGCAAAAAACGCCGCCCCCAAATGCCCAAGGCAAATGTCTTGTTAGCCTTGTTTGCCTCGCGGCTAATACGCCCCTGTATGTATGTATGTGTCTGTCTGTATGTATCTTTGTCAGTATGTATGTATGTATATGTATGTATGTGTCTTTATGTATATATGTGTCTGTATGTATGTTAGTGTGTATGTATGTATTAGACATGTGCACCAGTAAAATTTTCATAATCCTGAATTACGTCCATAAACCATTTGTTTGCGAAATTCATTAAAAAATAATTTGCTTTTGTCCAGCACTGCACATTCACAAAATTTAAAAAAGCAAGGAACTTGATGGACGCAAGTCTCTTTTCAGCTATGTAACTATGTAACTATGTAACCAGCAGCCCAACCAGCTCCCTCCTGGTAATAAATAAATAACTATTCCCCCCACCTCCACTCCCCCTGCATTAAAACCTATGGGGGTCACTATCTAAATGGCAACTTTTTATACATACTCTTACCATAGCTCTAAAACGTCTATATAAGATACATTTATATCCAGTTTTAAATGACAGCGAGCAGCCAATGGCTGCTTGCTGTCATAAAACTAAATATAAACCCGTATGGGGGTCACTATGACCCTGGTAGTAATTCATTAATATTCTATGGTAATGTGTTCATGTGAAGTAAAGTAAAATCTAGACACAATCAACCCCACACAGTAATTATCAATAGTTTATGACACAATATGATGTTTAGTTTCGCCTGGGACTGGCAACTGAAGACTCTGAGTCCAATACTCAATGACTGATCTGTGTGCTTGATAGCTGTGATTTTAGAATGATCTCTCCTTGAATATTGTCTTTGCCAATCCATTACAATCCATTACATGCAAGCAAATATTCATGAGTGTAGGGGAAACTCATTCTGTGACCACCTTGAAATGACACAGATTCCCGCTTCTTGCTGCGTTACTTTACCCTCATTCTGAGCTGTATGAATAGTTTGACTTGGTAATCTCAGCACTTCTTCATCTATATAGTATCAATTTTCAGGATAATAGTTTGATTTGGTAATCCCAGCACCTCTTCTTCTGTATAGTATCAATTTTCAGGATAATAGTTTGACTTGGTAATCCTAGCACTTTTCATCTGTATAGTAAACTGTGACAGGACATGTCAATTTCCGTTGCCTCTCTGGGCCTTCCTGATAACATGTTCTTTGAATCAAACACAGACAATGAACTATGCACAACAGTAATCAGCGTATCTTCTTGTGTCAAAGGCTTAATTAGTTTTGTCTAATAATATCTATTTGGTTGTGGTGTCTTAAGTCTATGTTTGAATTTTAGAGGTAGGTAAAACACCCACAAATGTCTCCTGAAAATAGGATTTATTTAGACACTTACGCCACACCTGATGGACAGTTGAACACAAAACCATATTAGTTACTTTATAATTTACTGATGAATACATGCAATAATCAAAAAATGTATACAGGTTTACAGAAAATTATTAGAGATGAATGTGAGTGGGAAAGATGTAAGGGTGAAAAATGTATTTGCAATTGAACGTAGGTGCAAATTCTCATACCCGTAACCATTTAACCCCCATGCGGATAGCCAAATAGAGCAAATAGCATACACTGTCACTTTATTATTCATTCCATCTTGACTCAAGGCAATCTAATGTCCCTATATTCTTCACCTCACTCTAAGGCTATTAATAACAACAACAACACAAAGCAAAACAAAAAAACATCAACGATGGAGAGCGAAAAAAAAAAGTAGATTGAATGCTACAGTTACACAGTTTGGCAGTGTGCAATCTATAGAAAATTGATAATGGTCTGTTGCTATTCAAAGATAAAAATAAAAAATCAGCTTGAGGCTATGTTTGTTGGTAACCAAATTAAATAAAAAAAATGTTTTTACTGTTGTAAACCAACAGAATGTTACACTATCACATCTCTCCAGTGTGATCAAATATAAACCTCACATTGGCAACAATTCACCTAATCTATGAATTTATCATTTTTAATCCAGCATCAAAAATAAATAAAACATAGCTGGCAGTGCAGGCATGCTAAACTAATAAAAACAAAACTTATTTGGAATTTGGCCCACCTGACTGTAATTAATGAATTTAGAGGCTTATCCTTAATATGAAAAAAAATATATAACAATACTAAGGTCCTCTTTAAACTAGAGTGTTACGAAATAATGGTGAGACAGATCAAATATAGAAACAAAAGAAAAACAAGCATACATACATACAGATGTAGAGGACAACAAAAATTTTTTTGGAGTTATTAATTACTGGGGACCCTCAATTGATCAGTCTTTCCCTCCTCTCTCATTTGTTCCCTAAGCGCTTTTATGTCTGCCTCCAATCTCTGTCTGTCTCTTCAGATTCCAGTATATTCTCTATTCCCTTCCTTATTCCTCCAATCATCCCATTTCCGTCTATTGGTCTGATGCTCATCCCATCTATAGTTCCTTTTCCAATTATTCTCCCAATAACTGTTCCTGTCGTCCCCTGGACGAGCCGAGTTACGGCGAAACGCGCGTCGGGACGGGACGCTCAAAATATAGCTAGCAATGGAGTTTTAGATAAGGGACAGATAGAATGATTTTCGATATTATCTCTCCAGCAAAGCTCTAGCTTAGTTTAATCTTTGAGGCAGAGATTGCAGCCGTTTGGGAGTCTAGCCGCAGGGACACTCAACGATTAGGAGTTTTCGTGTTCTGCTCCTAGGATTTTGGAGTTTAGACAGGGGACTATACCGATCTCGTTGTCTCCTTTTTCACTACTTAGACTAGATTTCAAAACGAGCTCCAACAGACAGCTGTTTGAGGTCATTTAGCGGCTGGGACGTGATTTATGTAACAGTGAGGAGTTTTTTGTATCTTATTTTCTCCTGGGTAGTTTCACTATTTAGAGTGGAGAATTCCTAGTATAGTATTGCACTAAACATATTCTGTAGCAATTTTTTCTATTTATGTTTCCGTTTGTACCACTCTACTATACCCACTTATGTTGCTATTAAGTTAAAGGCTATTTAGCCTGCTTGCCATTAAACCAAACAGTCTGCTAATCACAGCCTAATTTCGTTTTTATACATTTTTTGACACATTTTTTGACACATTTTTTTATGTTTTCTATTAAAAGGTATATTTTAATATTCATTAATATTCACTATATATGTACACCTTAAGGGTTGCCTATACGGTACTAGTTCCAATTAGGAATTTGAGAATGAAACATTAAAGTTGATATACTTTCTTCTCCTTCCTTGAGAACTACTACTTTCTTTTCTTCTAGTTATTTCTGTTCCTGTTGTTTCTCCGTTTTTCTCGCCAACTCTGATTTTCCCACTTATCTCTCCTGTTTAGCCTCTCCCAGTTATTATTATTCCAATTATTATTGATTACCCAAGGCTCCTCCCATTTATTTCTCCAATTATCTTCCATTACATTGCTCCCTTTAGCACTTTCCTTATTCCTATGGTCCCTCTGCGGATCTCTCTTTTGTCAAAGTCCTGTTTTTGTCTCCAGTTCTCATTATCCCTCTTGTTCTGGGGTACATCCCACCTCTGGTTTCTCCATTTACCACCTATATCTCTACCAGAGTCGACCTTGAATGTTCTTACGGCTGAAACAGAGCAGGCCTGTTCTGTAAAAGGATACTTGATCCACCACTTGTCAGTTCTAGTTAGTACCATTTCTAAGTCTGCTGGTATTAGATCAAAAAGCCTGACACATTCTTGACATCCCAGGGAAGGGCTTCCATTACTTTAGCAATGTGTTATGGTGAGCCCAACACCAGGAACTGTTGAGGTTGGCGTAGTGTATACCAGAAAAATATCCTATGTGCTGCATCTCTAGGACCATCTGTTGGCCTCATGGTAATATTCACTATTTCTTTCTCTATGCTGAATAGATAGAAATTAGTTGCAGCAATTTTTCCTGTCTGATCAGACACACAGTTATAAAATCCCAATAGTCTACTAGCCAAAGGACCTATAGCATATTCTAACAGTTCTGTCCATTCCTCTAAGTTAAGACCTCCTTTTTCTTAGCTCTATTTGCTCCCCTCATAAATCAATGTGTAAAGTTGTTAGTTGGCATACTTCCCCACCATTTCTGAAAATGTTCTTTGTCTGTCAATGACATAGTCCTTGTCAGCCTAGACAAGCTAGTAGGCATTTTGCTTGCATTAAAGTTTTCAGTTATTTTTATAGGGGCTTGTGGGACACCATTTACAATTGGCACATTCCCCTTGTGTTTTGTTCCCAGCACTGGTTCTGTGCTCTCAGATATATAATAAGACTGGCCTGGGCATACTTTAGGAATATCCTGATCCCATTTATTTGTTTTTTCTTTAGTTTTAATTTTATATTCCATGACTAGGTTTTGGAGTTCAGTGATCTTAGCACTATATGCATCTCTCTGTTGTTCTATTTCCTTTAATTCCTTCTCCAACCCCTCAATCATTGTGTTTGTTCTTAGGGCAGCTATTTAAAAAAATGTTTTCATCAAAAGCATCTTCCATTGTATTAGTGATTATCAAATTACCTTGCTGCAATTTGAGTACCATGCTTGCCAAACCCCCTATTGCAGCAACAACCGCTTGTGCCACCAAGTTTTTCCTTTTCTTAATATGGCACTTTTTGTTACTTACAATCTGCGTCAAAACATCCATGAAACCTTCATATTTTACACAATCGGGTCCTGCAGGTTCTGGAAGCTCATATGGTCCATCATGTTTGGCAATGTCCTTCTTGAAGTACTCTTGTACTTCTGCAGAAAAATACTTAGTACCTAGAAATTACATTTTAAAACAGAGCTCTCCCTGAGTATTTAACCAAAATAGACCAGCAGACTAAGTAAAAAGACAAAAAGCTTTTAACAATGGGATTAATTAAAAAAATAAAATAAAAAATAAACAGAAACTGGCTCCTAAGAGATTGAACCATTTGAGAAACAGAATAACATTAACCTGTTCAAACAAACTCTTGTCTTTAAAAAAAATTGACTTCACAGTCTCAATACAACAATACAACAACAGATAGCAAAACACAAAACCACCCTTCTGCCTTTAAGTGCAGTGGGGTTTTATACAAATAAGCAGAATAATTCAAAGGAAGATCATAGAAACTGGAAGATACCTTACTGTAACTTAAGCACAATGATAATTCCCAACCATATAACCATCTAACATAGGCACCTTCATAATAATATTTACCCCAAGTACAAACTGTTCATTTGCTATTAATATGAGAAAAATATAAAAAAAATGGGAGAAAATAAGAATTTTTTAAATTGTTTTAGTTCTACGTGACATTTTAACTGTGAATGTCAAAATACTGTTTGCTTTTACTGCAATACAATACACATATTTGTATTCAGTGATGTCTCACGTGTAAAACAGTACCCCCTATGTACAGGTTTTATGGTGTTTTGGGAAGTTACAGGGACAAATATAGCATGTTACATATTTCAGTTTTTTCACATTGAAATTCGCCAGATTGGTTACGTTGCCTTTGAGACCATATGGTAGCCCAGGAATAAGAATTACCCCCATGATGGCATACCATTTGCAAAAGTAGACAACCCAAGTTATTGCAAATGGAGTATGTCCAGTCTTTTTTAGTAGCCACTTGGTCACAAACACTGGCCAAAGTTAGTGTTAATATTTGAAAATGCAAAAAACTAATTTGAACGCAAATTTTGGCCAGTGTTTGTGACTAAGTGGCTACTAAAAAAAACTGAACATTCCCTATTTGCAATATCCTGGGTTGTCTACTATTGCAAATGGTATGCCATCATGGGGATAATTTTCATTCCTGGGCTACCATACGGTCTCAAAGGCAACCTGGCGAATTTTAATGTGAAAAAACTGAAACGCAAACCTTATATTTGACTCTGTAACTTTTGAAAACACCATAAAACCTGTACATGAGGGGTACTGTTATACTCAGGAGACTTCGCTGAACACAAATATTAGTGTTTCAAAACAGTAAAACGTACCACAACAATTATATCGTCAGTGTAAGTGCCATTTGTGTGTGAAAAATGCAAAAAATTTCACTGTCACTGACGATATCATCGTTGTAATATATTTTATTGTTTTGAAACACTAATATTTGTGTTCAGCGAAGTCTTCCGAGTAAAACAGTACCCCCCATGTACAGGTTTTATGGTGTCTTGGAAAGTTACAGGGTTAAATATAGTGCTAGAAAATTTAATTCCCTGAACTTTCGGCCTGGGTTGTCAGGCAGGTCCTGCAAATTGTAATTAATAAAATGACCTAATTATGTAAAATTATTACGTAAATATATACGTAGAATTATTATATATATATATATATATATATATATATGTGTGTATATATATATATATATATATGTATATAATTTTTTTATTATTTTTATTTATATATAGGTATATATATATAGTGATATATACGTATATACTTATGTATATAGATATATATATATTATTTCGTTCTACATGTATTTTGATATCAATATATATATATTAATTTTAAAATACAGTTAGAACGAAATGACGCATGTTTATATATTTTTTATCTATTTATTTTTTATTATTTTTTTAATTTTATTTTTTAACATATTTATATATTTATTTATTTTTTATTATATATAAATATATATAATGAAAATTATATATATATTTAATCAATATCATTATACGTGTATTTTGATATTAATATATATATAATTATGTATATAGTAATATTAAAATACACGTAGACAGTGTATGTATATTTATGTGTATATGTGTATATGTGTATATATACTTAGATCATATATATAATAAATATATATGTGATCTAAGTATATATTATTTATTTTTAACACTGATTTAACTTATTTTATTTTATTTCCAGGCAGCAGGGGGAGTACCTGTCTTTACAGGCACTCCCCCTGCTGGCATTGACATGGACGGCTATGCCGTCCATGTGATCGCGGGGTCCTCGCAAGGACCACGCGATCACATGGCCCTGGGGGGCCGAAGAGGACAGAGGGGGACTCCCTGGGCTCCCAGGTAAGTCCCCCATACCGCGATCGCCGGCGTGGGATCGCCGGCGACCGGGTAAGTACAAAAGATCGCAGGACGTTCTATGCCGTCCTGCGGCGTTTAGAGCCACCAAAATAAGGACGGCATAGAACGTCCTGCGGTCTTAAGGGGTTAAACTTAGAATGCAGTGAAGCCACACAATTTAACAAAAAACGATTAAAATATATTCAGTTTCATTATAGTTAGTTGCAACAAGAGAGAGACAATACAGCACATGGGCAATTAAAAATGTCCGAAACATCAAAAGTACCCATGCAGTGCAACTATTCAATCTTCCCCTTTTATCACCAATACTTTAAAACTGTGCAGAAACAAAGTTAAACATATAAATGCTAAAATTTGCAACAAAATATGTTCTGTCAGTCACAATGCACAAATTCAAAAGTCAACAAAACACATGTGTATATTTGTTTCATTCTATAAACTCTCTAGCTCTTAGATTATGTATCAATATGGTAGTTATTACACCTCACAAATATTTGTTTTAAATATGTTTTATTTTTACTTTGAAGATGAGTACAGTGCGGAATTATAGCATGTGGTTGCCTACACAGAGGCATATGAATCCGAGTGAATGCCTAACAATACAATATCATTTTGTACATACTTTGCAGGATTATACATGTCTAACACGTTAGAATGCTTATGACAAATAGTGGTACTGCGCAGTTACACGGCTTGCGAGGCTTTAAATGGTGCGTTGCACTAAAATCGTATCAGAAGTCATACAAATTATTTCAATGCAGGCAGTAAACAGTGCACTTTTGCTTTCACGAGGCTCAAGTAGTAATTGTAGCTGGTCTATTATAGTTAAGAACTATACTATTTGTAATTATTACAGTGTTATTAGAGGCAGTCGTTAAGCAAATAAGCATATGTATAAGCTTAGTACGTTAGTGTATGACGTCCATTTAGCTGTTTAATTTTGCGCGTGTGCGCTGACGTATAGATTGAAGGGTAATGGTATAGGTTAGTGAAGTATGCGCGGGGGTTAGTCCGTCTGTTGAGGTAAGCTGGGCTAAGTTATAGCCTGTGTATAGCTAGTAAGCAAACGGGGATCACCTTCTTGTGAAAGCTAGTGCGAGCATGTGGTTCCCTACGTGGGTGTTCCTGCCCAAGATGAGGTCGTAATGTCAAAACTTAAATGGGGGCCCCCGGATGTGAGGCCTGGGTTTTCATGTGCGGTTCTTATGTTGTGTTGCATTATAGATGAACCGGTCGACTTATAGAGCAGTTAGTACGTTGTGTGGTTCATGTTGCCTCCAGTCCGTGATTGGGGTGTATGTGGTTGGCATGTACCGGGGGGGGTGAGGGTGACCCGCCTAGGGGCCGCCCCCCAGGTGCAGGCGCCTGCTTGTCTTGTGGTGGCGTGTCCTAGGTTTAGGGTGAGTTCAGGCATTGTAAGAACTCATCTGTAGCGATGTGCCGTATCCAGTGGAACCATCTGGTCATGAGCTTTTCTTTTGCCGCTGCCGTTGTGACTTTCAGGTTCTCGAATTTTCTTGTGTCCTCTACCTCCTCCACCCAGCGTCTGAGTGGAGGGGCACATGGTTGTTTCCAGAATATGGGGACCGTTGCTTTCGCCGCATTGAGTAATCGTGGCACCACCGATTTCTTATAGGTCGGGGTGGGTGTGGTTGTGTGGTATAGGACCGTTGCTTTCGCCGCATTGAGTAATCGTGGCACCACCGATTTCTTATAGGTCGGGGTGGGTGTGTGGTGTAGTAGGAAGAAGGCTGGTGACGTAGGTGGAGTGTCGTTGGTCACTGCGTGAATGACTTGGCGTATCATTTCCCAGAATGGTCGGATGAGGGTACAGTTCCACCAGATGTGGAGGAAAGTCCCGTCCTCCTCTCCGCATCGCCAGCACATGGCCGGCACTGAATCGTTGCCATCGTGGAGGGTGGCAGGGGTGATATACCATCTAGTGAGGATTTTGTATGAGTTTTCCTGGAGTCTGGCTGAGCCCAGGGTCTTTTGAACGTGCAGGATGATTTTGTCACAGTCCGCGTCTGTAAGTTCTTCTTCAAGGTCTTCTTCCCATCGTCTGATGCATGGGGGGCTAAAAGGTATCGGTTCGTCGCTAGGGAATTGTAAATCAGGGATATTGTTCTCGTGGGGTTTCATTCTGCCTGCACAGGGTTTCGAACTCTGTGCAGTCTCTTGTCAGGTAGGGGCGTTGGGTTTTGTAGTGTGCATAGTGGGACATTTGTTCCCTCGCCAGCGTGTGTGCGAAAGTGTGTCTGAGTATGAATGGGGGTGAGATGATATCCATCATTCTGAGCGTTGTGTTGCCGTTTGCTGGGTGTGGGATTGGGCCCATGTCTCCCGCCGGGAAGTCCGGGTTGCCTCTTAAGGGGAGTAGTGGGCTGGGGTTGGTCGTAAGGTAGTGTTTGGGCCCATTTTAGTGCCAGATACGTAGGGTGGCCTTCACGAATGGGTTGGCGTATTGTAGTAGTTTGCTGGCTTCTTTCGTGATCCAGGGGAGGGTCGTGAGGTCGCATTTGGTGCTGTCTGCCTCGAGTTGCACCCAGGGCTTGTCCCTGGTCTTTACCGACCAGTTGATTATTCGGGTGAGGTGTGTCGCTAGGTGATATTTCCGAAAGTCTGGGAGTGTCAAGCCCCCTTTGAGCTTGGGGAGAGTCAGTTGGGTGTGAGCAATTCGGGGAGATTTCCCTTTCCAGATGAAATTACGGATCATGGTTTGGATGGTGGTAAAGAATGACTTCGGTGCCTCAATTGGTACTGTTTGGAAGATGAAGAGGAACTTGGGAAGCAGGGTCATTTTCACTGCGTTCATGCGTCCCAGCCAAGAGATGTAAGTTGTGCTCCATGTTTGGAGTTCGGTCTGCGCCGTCCGCAGGAGTGGTAGGTAATTGTGGGTGTAGAGGTCCGCCGTGTCTTGCGTGAGCCACACCCCCAGGTATTTCATCTTGTTCGTGCACCAGCGGAATGGAAAGTTTTGCCTAAGTTCGAGTTGTTGTGAGTGTCGGATTGTTAGGCCTAGGATTTCCGATTTGGTGTCGTTGATGCGTAGATTGCATATCTGGCCATAGGTCTCGAATTTGGTTCTGATTGCCCGGAGCGATCTGGTGGGTTCCTGCACTAGGAACAGAAGGTCGTCCACATAGGCCAAAACTTTGTGGTGTGTTTGGCCTACGGTTAGCCCTCGGATCGCCTCGTTGCTTCGGATTTTGTTGAGGAAGGGCTCTAGGGTGAGTGCAAACAGTATGGGCGACAGGGGCAGCCTTGGATCGTTGGATGGAGCGGTTCATGTGCTCAGCAAGTTGGGAGCGTTTGTGGAGGAGATCTCTGTAAGTTGAGGCATCTAGTGTCCGTTTGTGTTGGTTCTCCAGGTATATATATACGTGCTGAGATCCGTTATTGCTTTCGTGTGCGTCTTCTTCAGTGCCGTGCAGTGCGCGATAAAGTGACCCCGTATGACCACCTTGTGCACCTCCCAGCACGTCAGGGGTGTCGTGTCCTCGGTTTTGTTGGTGGTGAAATAGTCCTGTATGATCTGCACGGTCTTCGACACCAGCGCGGGATCTGTTAAGACGGATTCGTTAAGTCTCCAGGAAATGTGGCAGGGTCTGTATAACGGATTTCAGTCGTATGCGAACTGGGTTGTGGTCCGACCAAGTCATCGGTAGAATAGGCTGTGGTATGGCAGTAGGAGGTAGTCCAGCCTTGTGTAAGTGGCATGTGTCGTGGAGTAGAACGTGTAGTCTCGTAACTCAGGATTCATCGCCCTCCAGCAGTCTGTGAGCTGATGGTGGTGGAGTAGTTGGAGCGTTCTTGCGTGCCTGCCGGGGGTGTCTGGGTGTGTGTCGCTGAGGTGTCCCGGTCATGCAGGGGGAGGTTGAGGTCCCCCCCTACTATCAGGGTGCCCTCTGTGAACCTCATCAGGCCTGTCATTGTCCTGCGGAGGAAGTGGTATTGTTTTGTGTTCGGAGCATATATGTTTTCAAAAGTGTATGTCTGGTCATGGATGGTGCCCTTTGTGAAGATGTATCTCCCCGATGTGCAACGGAGCGTGTCTTGTTCGATGTATGGGATCCATCTGGAGAATAGAATGCCCACTCCCAGTGTGCGTCGCTGTGGATTATTGCTGAAGTATCCGAGTGGGAAGTTGCGGGTCCGGAGCGATGGTGCCCGGAGGTCTTGGAAGTGTGTTTCCTGAATGTATGCAACCGAAGCTCTGTACCGTTTCAGGTCTCTGAGGAGCCTGGTGCGTTTTTCGCGGACGTTGAGTCCATGGACGTTATATGTGAGAATGTTTAGGTCCTCTTTGGCATAGTGGACATTTCTTGGGGCCTGCAAGCCCGGGGCGGCTGCCATTTAGCAGGGGGAGAGGAGGTGGTGGAGAGGTATGGGTAGGGGATGGAGGGTGTATGGTGAGGTTGTCTGCGAGTCTGTTTTGTGTCTAGCTCGGTATGTTCTCCGTTTAGGTTGGGGTTGTGGACAGGTATCCGGGCGGTGGGTCCTCGGGTCCTTGTAGTCTGGGTGCCCGGGGTTACTTCCGGAGTGTGGTGCCCTTCTAGTGTAAGGGCGCCATTTGTCCTATTCCCTTGGGGGCGTCGGTGGCCGCTCGGCCTCCGCTCCCGGCGTTCAGATCTATCACCCGTGCACGCCTGGCTCGGTTTTGGGTCCGTAAGTCAGGTCTGACCGTGGGTAGTTGGCTAGTCAGTGGCCTTGGTAGTGGCTCGTAGTGGTATCTAGGTGTGGTTTGTGGCTGCACCGTTTAGTGGTTTATCAATTTCGCAGTGGGTTGGCATTGTCAGTGAGCTCCCATCTGGGGTATGGGTTAGGTTAGGCGTCTGGTTCCCGGTCTAGGTGTATGTTCCAGGTTTGGTAGGAACGGTGCGTGAGCATTAAGTGGTCTGTGAGGGGGTTGGCTACGTGTGGTTTCTGATGGCTGATGGTCTAGCGTTGCGTGGGCTGCCCAGTGTCTCATCCACTTGTTGGGGTGTTACTCCAATGTGTAGAGGGTATGTGTACCATGGGGTCCGGGTTGGTTGGGGTTATGTGTGCTGGGTCTGGGTTGGCGGTGTGGGTGGTGGCCTCTCCACCTCCCTGTTTCCTCTTTACTGTCGTTTTCATTTGGCATGGGGATGTAGGTTCCCCGGGGCCCTTCTAATTATTGTCTCTTTTTTTTCGTGGTTATTTACTTATTTATTCCCCCCTCCCCCGCGTATGTTCGTTTAGTTCCCACTCCCTTCCCCCCGTCTCGTGGAGTCTCGTTCCCCTTCCCCCCCTTCTCGTCTCAGTACTCAGTAGCGTTTCTGCCCCGAATCCTCTTCCCCCCACCCCCCCCTCCTATTCTGCAGGTTGTTAGCATCCCCCTCCTGTCCTTCCTGGTCCCCCTCTCCTCCCCCCTCCCTCCCTTGTCCTATGCATGTAGTGTTGTGTTACGGTATTATGTTGGTTCTGCGTATTTGCGTGGTTTCCTAGCGTGCCGGGAGTCAGCCGATGTTGTGTGTGTACCTACTATGTGTGTACGGCAGGGCCGGGGGACTTCTGCGGAGTTTGGTGCTCCCGTGTGGGAGTATATCCCGTGTCCCATGTCTCTGTCATTAAATAGCCCAGTTCCAATGATGTTGTGTTGCTTGCGGGTCCCAGGGAGTGCCAAGGTGTAGCCCAGGTCCCCTGTCCCCCGCCCCAACGGTGCTGAATACCCCCCCCCCATTAGTGCTGGCAAGTGCCGTTGTCCCCCTGGTGGAAAGACCTGTTCCTGGGTATGGGCAGGGAGGATTGGTGCCCAGGCTTTTGATGGCAGTTAGTGTGCCCGTCCCCCACCCTCAGTGTAGGCAGTTCCCCCCCCCCCCTCGCAATCTCGTGGGCATGTAGCCAAAGTCCCCTTATCAAATATTATAAAAGTACTCACTGCTGTGTGGTGTGTGGTTTGGCGTGCTCCTGCACCGTTCCTCCATTCTGGCTGAGCTTTTAGTGCGGCCATTATTCTTCAGGCCTGGTCGGGCCTGGTCGCCCTGGGTATCTGCGCTGAGTGTGATCTCGGCTTGTGAATCTGTCTGGCGGTGGAGGCGGAGGGCCTGCTGCTTGCTGTATAAATTGGTGAGTCAGCCAATTCTGTACTCTGGCAGGAGGGAGCCCCAAGGACTGTTGTAATCCCTGGACATCCGCCGGGGTCTTGATGGTGTGTAGCTCTTGTCCCCTACATGCAGAGAGGGAGAAGGGGTATCCCCAGCGATACGGGATACCCGCCGCTTGAAGTGACGCTGTTACCGGTCGAAGGGCCTTCTTGGCTTGCAGTGTGTAGAGGGAGAGGTCTTGGAAGACCGACACTACTTGGTTGTCCAGTCTGATGGTGCCCATACGGTGGGCATTGCGCAGGATGTCTTCTTTGAGGTTAAAGTTATCCAAGCAGCAGATGATGTCACGTGGCTGATCCCCTGGTGCTGGTGTTGCTCGGAGTGCACGGTGGGCTCGTACGAGGCCTAGTCTGGGTTGTTGTCCCCCCAGGGCGAGGCTGAAAACTGTGCGGAGGATCTCAGGTATGTTTTCATTGGGGCCCATCTCCCTCACCCCTCTTACACTGAGGTTCATTCTGTGGCTCCTGTTGTCGAGATCATCAATCCATGTGGTGATATGTGCCAGGCTCGTTTCACAGCCCGTGATCGTGGAGGCCGCAGCATCAGTTTCCGCGCGGAGGGCCCTTGTTTCTGCTTCTGTAGCCGTCAGCCTGGTTAGATCCGCCTTCACTTGGGTCAGTTCGTCGTGGATCACCTTGCTGAGGTGGTCTGAGAGCGCCCTTCATCAGAAGGGTAGGCAGTATGGCCCTGAGGTCTCTCTCGTGTCCCCTGGGTTTTGGGTGGGTCCGATAGTGAGCGCCATGGAGAATTGCGTGGGAGTTGCCGCGGGCAAGTCCGCGGTCGGGTCTGGGACCTCCGTATCTGACTGGGACCCGAGATCCCATGGCGTGGTGAGGTAGGTGCAGAGGAGAGTTCCGTTCCGGACCCCGATGGTCTGGGGGTACCGGAGGGATCTGCCTGCTTCTTATTGCGCCCCATTTTCAGTGGTGGATGCGAGTGGTGAGTCTAGTGTTGCTGCGTTTTGCTGGGACCACGAGGAGCTACAGGATTAGGCAGCCATCTTCTTCGGCAGCTAGGCACGCCCCCCTCACAAATATTTGTTGTATAATTCTCCTATTTAGTGGTTGTCAAAATGTGGTGTATTACCAAATTCTATAAATTATGTACTCATACACATATAAATTCTGAATGTACGAAAGGTATTAGAAGCAACAAGTGCCAAAATACACACAACACTCCCTGTGTATAAAGATATCAAATAATACTTATACATGTACAGATATATGTGGGGGATGTCCCATATAGTCAGTACCTACAATAATAAAAAAGGTACATAGTATAGACTGTACATACAAAGAGAGAAATATGGAGGTAATTGGATACACTCACGGATTTCAGAGCCGTGCCAGGCTCTGTATTTAGTGCCCAAGGGTGCCTCAAAAAGGCTTTGCTGGAGAATCCTGGATGATATCCCCCAGAGGTAGAAGGAACAGCAGCAGAGTGATGATAAAAAAGTATAGATTTATTGTAAATATAAATTAAAATAGTAACTGTGCAGGTCCCATATGGTGACTCACGAAATCACAGTCATGCAGACGCGTTTCAACTCAGTCCGAGTTTTCATCAGTGCATAAAATCACCCAGTTGCTGTTCCGTTTTAAATTCTCCGCTATTCTGATTGCCGGTCACATAGGCGGAAGTTCGGGTGGCCGGCGTCTGACATCACTTCCGGTATTTCGGCACTCATTTTCCAGCTTGATTGTGTTTAGTGCATTTGCCCATTCGAGGCTGGAAGCTCCATCTTGTAAATGGGCATCTGGTATAGTTCTTAGCATGCTTGCATAGAAAGGAACTTGCAGTATTGGAAGTGACATAATTGTATATACGAAATAGCGGTAATAATGCAATGCTATGCATAAAAGAAAGGACATTATAAATACCTAGTGTACAATATCAGTATGGGATTAATTAGTACATTTGTCCAACTAGAGCAGAAGGGTTTCATATTGAGGATGGACATCTGTCATATCTTAAAGAATGTATACATATAAACAGTAATTACTAAAATACAATGAAATAAAAAGTATAATATAAAATAAAATAGGATAAAAGTAAACAATGTTAAAGCAGCAGCAGCAATATAGTAATATATACAAAAAAAATCAGTGAGTGTATCCAATTACCTCCATATTTCTCTCTTTGTATGTACAGTCTATACTATGTACCTTTTTTATTATTGTAGGTACTGACTATATGGGACATCCCCCACATATATCTGTACATGTATAAGTATTATTTTATATCTTTATACACAGGGAGTGTTGTGTGTATTTTGGCACTTGTTGCTTCTAATACCCTTCGTACATTTTGACTTTAGGGTGTTGGGGAACACCTTTCTCACTCCAGTACTGTGTTTTGGTTTTTACTGTGTAAGCGCCATTCACTTCCCTTTTTTTATTGTGTCTATTTACTATTCTCCACAAAGTGTAGGCTGCTCCAGTCCATTAAAAGATGGAATTATTTGAAAAAAGAAACAATTGGCAGGATAAATTGGCCAGAAAATTTCACTGTGAATCAGAACCTATTAAGTTTCGTGAATATGATTTTGATTATACTTGTGATTCATTACAAAAATTATTAATTAAGGAAACAAAAATCAAATGGGAAATTTTCACCATGGAAAAATACCTAACAGAGAACATTACCCCAAGGGGCTTAAGGTTTTTTAAGAAACCTACCTTTGACCAGGACGATGATGAATTCATGGAGATTTGGAATTCAGCATTGGAATCATTCTCTGCTCGTATGATGTCCATCATCGTCCAACAAAGGAAACGTAATCTTGTCAAATTAGATAGGGAAATTAATGAGATTAAAGAAAAACTCCAACCAATACTAGGCACCGAAGAGGTTAATGCCTCCCTTAAAAAAGTCCAAGAAAATATAGATAAACAAGAAGAAGAGGTTGTTTCCATCAAGAAAAGCAAATACATTAGGGATAAGCATGATTATGCTTACAATAGAGTTCGCTCATTTGCTAGGCATAAAAGAAACCACTCCAACCCTGGATTTAAATCTAGTGGGTACAACAGGAATTACAACGTAGATAACCAAAAAACAAATGCAAACACATACAAAAAAACCCTATTATAAGGAGGTTAATAAACCAACCTTTAGAGATTCTCCTAAAACTAGTGGTGCAAATAGGATACAGCTTTCTAAGCGAAACCAGCAATATACCCCTAATTATGGAAGTAGATATAGATCCTTAACAGACGAGACAACAAATGATCATACTACTAAAAGTAAACCCCATGCCTACCATTCATCCCACTCTTTTTTAGTACAGGATCAACCCCCCCGCCCACAAAGGTCCAAAAGACCGTGGGATCAGGGAGAAGGGGATGCCGAGCAGGAAGACCTTTGGACATTGAAAAAAAGAGGGAAAAACCACCATTAGGTATCTTTAACCTCTCAAATAAAGTATTAACGAATAAAGAATTAGAAGTCCTCGATAAGGGCCTAAAATTCGCACCAACTAGTTCCAACAAACCTTTTAATACTTTCATAGACATCCATAAATTCATTCGGAAACTTTGCTTAAAGAAACATTTTTAAAAATTCCCTACTAATGAATTAAGAGATACTAACAGTGACAATTTTATACACACAAATTTGAAAGACAAATCCCAGTTTTTTCCCAAAAACCACATTAGCGGTGAAATGAAGGTTTTTGAGAAATTGGTCACTAATGATGTGAGACAGATATCCAAAAAGAAAAGAAATAACTTAAATTATTCCCAAACTAAAGCTTTGAGAGATCTTCAACAAGATCATAATATTGTTATTAAGCCAGCAGACAAGGGTGGGGGCATCGTTGTGCTGAATGTTGCGGATTACATGGAGGAGGTATACAGACAGCTCAACGATGCCTCCACCTACACCAAACTTAAAGTGGATCCTACTCCAGAAATAAGAAAGAAATATACATCATTATTGAGTAAGGGTATGGAAGATGGAATTCTCAACAAGCAGGAATATAAATATCTAAATGTCTCGGTATGCCATATACCAGTCCTCTACATCCTCCCAAAAATCCATAAGGATACAAAGAAACCCCCTGGAAGGCCTATAGTATCCGGGATAGGCTCCCTACTAAGTAGGTTATCTGAATATGTAGATAAACAACTTCAACCTTTGGTGATATCACAACCATCCTATCTCAGGGACTCCACACAGTTAATAAAGACCTTACAGAATATCCAATGGGAAGAGGATTACTATCTGGTCACATATGATGTGACCAGTTTATATACTATTATTTCTCATGAGTTGGGTTGTACGGCTGTCAAGCATTTTTTGATGCATAGTAATAAGTTTGCTGAGAGCCAGATTGATTTCATCATAGACAGTATCTATTTAATTCTTACCAACAACTTTTTTTGGTTCGATGGTTCCTTTTTTTTACAGCTAGTCGGTACTGCGATGGGGACCAGATTCGCTCCCAGTTATGCTAATCTTTTTATGTCTCACTGGGAGGGTACCTTCCTCCCAGCTCGGGACATCATGGGAGCGGGTCTGGTCCTCTATCGCAGATATATCGACGACATCTTCTTTATATGGAAGGGGTCCAGAATGTCCTTGGATCTCTTCCTGGAGGGCCTTAATGACAATCATAATAACATTGTTCTGACTAGTCAAATTAGCCAAACATCGGTCCAGTTCTTAGATTTGGATATTTATGTCTCACACAATCATATTTCCACCAGAACTTATTTCAAACCAGTGGATGTCAATGGGTACATTGACACCACGAGTTGTCATCACGATCTGTGGTTGCGCAATGTGCCCAAGAGCCAATTCAACCGGATTTTTAAAAATTGCAGTGACATTAAAGAATATGAGGAACAGGCGGGACGTTTGAAAAATTTCTTCATTGAAAAGAAATATGATCCAAGTATTTTGGATCATCAAATTCAGGAAACCAGACAACTAAATAGAGAGTCCCTATTAGAATATAAGGATAAACAAGTAACCAAACAAACAGAGGAACCTCTTTTAATTTTAGATTATAGTGGTGACGCTGAACATATAAAATCTATTGTTCAGAAGTACTGGCACATTCTGAGAACCGATGAGGGTCTTAATAACATCATTGGTGAAAAACCAAAAATTATATATAGGGGTACTAAAAATTTACAAACGCTACTGGTCAAAAACCACATAAAAACACATACCGCTAATACCAACGTTTTTAACCAAAAACATGGTTTCTATCCATGCAAAATGTGCACAGCCTGTAAAAGAACAAAATTTAAGAAAGATACACAAACTAAATTTATCTCCAATATATCTAAAAAGGAGTATAAGATTAATTATATTCTTACTTGCCATTCTAGTAATGTGATATACCTCCTCTGGTGCCCTTGTGGACTCCAGTATGTGGGAATGACTACGAGGACTTTAAAAACCCGCATACTGGAACACTTGGGCAACATACAGAGGGGGTATGCCAAACACAGTGTCTCTGCACATATTTTACAATGCCACAACAGTGACCCTTCATATGTCAATTTCACTGCCATTGCCCAAAAGAAAAAAGATTGGAGGGGTGAAGATAATTTTAAAGAACTTTGTAAAATTGAAAGTAGGTGGATTTTTTAATTGAATACCCTATCCCCCTACGGTCTAAATTTAGATTTCGAGTTGGCTCATTTTTTATAACTTTATAATTTTTCTAATTTTTTTATAGTTTCTTATAGAGACTTTTTTTTTAGCTCTTTTTTCACCCACCAATCTTATTCTATATGGGCTATATTTATACCACCTAGATGGGATCATTTTGTATTATATACCCACATGCTGTTTAATATATACACACATTCTCTCTTTTTTTGTATATATTACTATATTGCTGCTGCTGCTTTAACATTGTTTACTTTTATCCTATTTTATTTTATATTATACTTTTTATTTCATTGTATTTTAGTAATTACTGTTTATATGTATACATTCTTTAAGATATGACAGATGTCCATCCTCAATATGAAACCCTTCTGCCCTAGTTGGACAAATGTACTAATTAATCCCATACTGATATTGTACACTAGGTATTTATAATGTCCTTTCTTTTATGCATAGCATTGCATTATTACCGCTATTTCGTATATACAATTATGTCACTTCCAATACTGCAAGTTCCTTTCTATGCAAGCATGCTAAGAACTATACCAGATGCCCATTTACAAGATGGAGCTTCCAGCCTCGAATGGGCAAATGCACTAAACACAATCAAGCTGGAAAATGAGCGCCGAAATACCGGAAGTGATGTCAGACGCCGGCCACCCGAACTTCCGCCCATGTGACCGGCAATCAGAATAGCGGAGAATTTAAAACGGAACAGCAACTGGATGATTTTATGCACTGATGAAAACTCGGACTGAGTAGAAACGCGTCTTCATGTCTGTGATTTCATGAGTCACCATATGGGACCTGCACAGTTACTATTTTAATTTATATTTACAATAAATCTATACTTTTTTATCATCACTCTGCTGCTGTTCCTTCTACCTCTGGGGGATATCATCCAGGATTCTCCAGCAAAGCCTTTTTGAGGCACCCTTGGGCACTAAATACAGAGCCTGGCACGGCTCTGAAATCCGTGAGTGTATCCAATTACCTCCATATTTCCCTCTTTGTATGTACAGTCTATACTATGTACCTGTTTTATTATTGTAGGTACTGACTATATGGGACATCCCCCACATATATCTGTACATGTATAAGTATTATTTTATATCTTTATACACAGGGAGTGTTGTGTGTATTTTGGCACTTGTTGCTTCTGACAGGTAAACGAAGAGACTGACAGATAATTCTCTAAATTTACCTGTCACACCACTCTGATTGGTTAGCTTGATATCCAACCAACCAGAGTGTTTTGTGTAATTTTGTTCTTGGAATTTTCTTTGGAATTTTCCCATGCTGTCTTATTTGACTCATAACCCTCTAAAAGGTTGTTTTCAGAAAATAAACAGTGTTTCATAACAGTGTTATGAGTCAAATTACACAGCATACGTGTCCCGCCCCCCTAATTTTGGAGGAATAATTTATTAAATCTGTCAGTTTATTTAGTCTGTTGCTTCTTTGCACCTTGCACCTTATATACATAATTTGTTTGACGATGCAACAAATTAAACACTTTTTCAGATCACTTTTGCTTTAGCAGTCTTCTAAAATGGATATTTCTGTGCAAACTGGCATTATTTACCGCAGAAAAAGAACTTAACTTTTTAGATCACTTTTAGAACACTCTAGAGGAACACTATAGCGTTAGAAAAAACAATTAGTGCCCTGGCCCTCACCCTCCTGCCCCAATTTGCACTAAAAATATATTAAAACAATTATTTTACTCACCTTTTTCCAGCGCTGAGACTCCTTTGGAGCATCACTTCCTTGTTGCTGGTCCAATCCTAGAGCATTGGAAGCCTGATATTCAAGTGCATTCAAGTACGAATTCATCCAATATTTCTCATAGTAAAGCATTGAATCTAATGAGCTACAAGGTCACATGACTGAGTTTTATTTGATCATTGTAGCAGAAGCACATTGTGCACTGCAGGGGTTAATTCTAATAAATATAATAAAATAAAATAATGACGCCATTTAATCGTCACTTTTCAGGAAACTTTGTAAATATGCCACATTGACCAAATCTATTTGCGTTGGAAGCCTTTAGTGGCTGGCTGATATTAGGCCACAATTAGGCGTGGAAATAGCAAATATATATTTCTTCAATGATATACTTCTATGTTTATTTACAATACTCCAGAGGCCGCATTTATGCCCAAAATCACTTTATTAAACTGATGTGATTTCAGAGTCTAAAGCATCCCTTTAAATCATAGTGTTACCGCATTTCCTTATCAATTATTTTCACTAAATGACACACTATTACAGTACCTCAACAACACAGCACATTAAATTAATCACACTTGCCTACTATAATTACGCAGATATACCTCTGCGATAATGGACCTGTAATAAGGGTGAGATGAAATACATGTTTTTCATTATTTCATTGTGCGGTTAGTCATGCAAGTAAAGCTTGGTTATAACAGTGATCGTAACAAATACGCTGTGAAAATCTGCAGGAAAACTATGATTCAGTAAAATACAATACAAGAGGTGCGTGACGGGATCAGTTATACAGGAGGATTTTATCAGACCATGTCATTACCATTGCTGCCCAGAGGAATTATTATCTGGAAACCGAGAGATGAAGCATATCATTTAGGTTTTGATTTCAGAAACTGGAAACCAAATTGTTTTATTTTGCTCTTTTCCTGTGTATTATTAAACTATCCCTGGAGAATTCCATTTTCATCTGACAGTATTAAGTCCGGGGAATGTATCATCCCATAGGAAAAGGATACATTTTAAATCTGCTGTGAGAGGAAAAAATAAGTAAGCGTAAGAGGTAAAATTGGCTAATTAGGCTGGCATGAGTAGCAATACATGCTGGGAGAATCTGAGGAAGTTGATATTGCATAAACAAATCCATATGCATCTTAAATTGTTTAGCAGTTTCATATTTTCAGGTTTTTGTTTCTGTACATTTCAATCCATCTGTCATTAAGCGCTTTTGTGTGGAACGTCCACAAACACCATATTATTATTTAGAAATTATGCATACAAATTTGTAGGCACAGACATAACTTTAATATCTGGTTATATTACATAATATATAATCCATTGATCTTGAAAGAATAAAAAAAAATGACCTTAACAGTGGGGTTAAAATGTTCACCTTAGGGGGCGGAGCCTGACAGCCGAGACAAGCGGACGCACAGGCTAAGAGCTCCGGCAGAAACTCGAAGAAAACGAGTAAAATAACCCCAGAAATCCGGGGGGAAAATCCCTAAAACTACCCAAGAAGGTGTACAGCGGTCCCCAGAGCAACATGGGACGGAAAACCAAGAAACCGCCGGCCGAAAAACACCCTCCCGGCCTTACGATAGGCGACATGTGGAAGCAGGCCCGCGGAGCATGTGGACCAGACATGGCGGCAATACACGGCGGTTGCTCCGATTTTTCGGACGACCCATCCGAGGACGACTACCTGCCGGCAACCAAGGCGGTGAGACCTCCACAACTAACCAGTCCCAACCCAGAGACAGCTCCGGTAACAATTGCGGCCCTTACACGGCTGCTTGCGGACCACCACAAAAATCTGCACAACGACATCGAGGCACTCAGGGGGGACATACAAGGGATGACATCCCGATTAAACACATTGGAACACACAGCCTCGGACACCACCCGAGATATCGGAGAAATCAGGCAAAACATACTCGACATCCAACACCATCAAGTGCTCCTTGAACACCGCATGGCGGAACAAGAGGATGCAGGTCGGAGGGACAACTTGAAAATAAGAGGGTTCACTGAAAATATCTCTGACGCAGACCTGGCTCGGGCTGTGGCTCGCCTCATTAACAGCATACTGCCACCCATGCAGGCCAACAAGGTCACCCCCGCAAACATATTCCGAATTCCCACATCTCCCAGGGCACCCTCAGAGGCCACACAAGATATTATACTCACCTTACAATCCAGAGCTGACAAGACAACACTTCAAAACGCCTTGAGGGAGAAGACGCCCTTCCAATTCGAAGGGATGACGTTGCATTTCCTCGCAGACTTATCGAGAGGTATCCTGGCATGGCGGCGATCCCTCCAACCGCTTACCACGCTCCTACGCCAACGAGGCCTCAAATATCGGTGGCAAACTACACACGTGCTCACCGTGCAACAGGGAACATACTCCCATCAGATCAGGGAGCTGAACGAAGCGACACCGCTACTGCAAGCACTGGGCTTACCGCCGGACTCCCTCACACAGACAGCCCGGCAGGGCCCAAAGTCACCCCAACACTCGTGGGACCCAGCGAGATCTATACCATTTGTACCGACGGGCCGAACACCCGACCCCTACGTGACACATACCACTTAACAGGCAGACTCGATGTCTTCGGATTCATCCTTGCGATGGCTGGGACACTCTTCAGTTAGGGAACCAACGGCCGACCTCATATGAACAAACATTTCATGTACACCGAACCTCGCAACGATCAGGAGGCCCACATCTTCCACGACGGCACCCTTTAGATACCTGACTCACAGCCTTGTAACATGTACCCTCGAACAACAGGGTGGCCACGGACTATGACAATCACTTTTATTTTTTCCTTTTTATGCATATATTGGTTTTGTTCTTATTAGTTATTACTGGCTCAATGGCTACAAGACAACGTATTCCTCTACACTTCATCACAGTTGAACACAGTCCAATATCCAGCCAGCCTACATGCTATAGTGACTGACGCAACTAGGAGATCCCAAGACCTTATCAGGTCCATGATTAAATAATCCTAGCGTTAGGAGCATGAATCTAGGCATTAAGCCATGATCCCACAAGATCCCACACATTACATATTACCTTTTAGCTGGCCAACACATAGTAACGCAGCTGCTTGGCTACAACACCCGATACACTAGGCCTGCAGTGACACCCAAGGCTCACACACTCGGACACAGGCCTCCTAACCGGCCTACCAAGTTCCATGGAGATTGACTCTTCCCACACGGATACCACACCGACAGACCACTGATAGGTCGAAGAAGCTGTGCTGGGGAAAACTTAGCTAAAATGGAATTGTTCCTGTTCTTTACAAGACTTATGCAAGCATTTACATTCCGGCCTCCATCTGGTGTAGAGATCGATCTCACCCCTGTATTCGGCATCACTTTAAGCCCATCTGCGCATGAGATCTGTGCCTTGCCACGTATCTAGGGCACATTTTTGATGATGAGTGGACAAGAAACAGATTTCCAAATAATCTTCTAAAGGATAATCCACATACAATGTATCTGTGTATATGTTTAACTCTGTTTGAATCTTTAGTTTTACTGGTGTATAGATACATTTAATATTAAAAGTACATTATACAGAAAAAAAAAAAATGTTCACCTTAGCACTAGTCGTTGTGGAGTACAAATTCAGCCATAGAAAGCAGAAATCCACACCTGGTGAGTATGTCACTGACCCGCTAAGCTAGGCGTGGCAAGCAACTTCTAAGCCTTCGTAATAGTGCACAGCAGTGAAGGGTGCATTATGGGTAAACAAAGCCATTGAGTGATTCTGTAGACATTCCGCTAAACTATAGGATTTAAGCATAATTATTATTTTCTCCTAATACATTCTTTAGTGCTACGAATCTTTTATATTTGGATTAGAGTTCTGAATAAGGCTTCTTTAATCTTAGGACAGGTCCATGCAGTCATAAACCAGTCAGTAGAGAAAGACAAAGAGACCAAGAGCAGAGTACGTCATTATTTTTGCAGAGATGTACAGTTTTTTCAGGACTGGGGTCATAGTCTCCTTGACCTCTCTGCTGCCTTTGACACAGTTGATCATGCTCTCCTCCTTCAAACTCTTCAATCACTCGGTCTCTGTGACTCTGTCCTCTCTTGGTTTTCCTCCTATCTCTCCCAACGCTCATTTAGTGTCTCCTTTTCCAAGGATACCTCCTCCCCTCGCCCTGTCTCGGTTGGAGTTCCCCAAGGCTCTGTCCTTGGTCCCCTTCTATTTTCTCTTTATACTGCCTCTCTTGGAAAACTTATTGCCTCTTTTGGATTCAACTACCACCTGTACGCTGATGACACTCAGATATACCTCTCCTCACCGGACCTCTCCCCGGCCGTCCTGCAACGTGTCACTGCTTGCCTCTCTTCCATCTCTGACTGGATGTCGTCACGCTTTCTCAAACTTAACCTCTCTAAAACTGAACTCCTTGTCTTTCCTCCTCCTAATACTGATCCTCCTCTCTCACTCTCCCTTCAAGTCAGTGATATCCACATAAGTCCATCCCTACAAGCGCGCTGTCTTGGCGTCATACTTGACTCTGGTCTCACCTTTGAGTCTCACATCCAGTTTGTTGCCAAGTCCTGTAGGTTCCAACTCAAAAACATAGCCCGCATCCGCCCCTTTCTTACGCAAGATGCTACCAAGGAGCTTGTCCATGCTCTAGTAATTTCCCGCATGGATTACCGTAACCCTCTCCTGATTGGTCTCCCCAAAAGCCGTACTGCCCCGCTACAGTCTGTAATGAATGCTGCAGCTAGACTGATTTTCCTATCCAGTCGGTCCTCTCACACCTCGCCCCTCTGCCAGTCCTTACATTGGCTCCCTGTATCCTATAGGAGTCAATTCAAAGTGCTAACCCATACATTTAAGGCACTGAACAATTCCAGCCCCTCTTATATCTCTTCACTGATCCAGAGGTATGCCCCTCCTCGTACCCTCCGCTCTGCCCGCGACCACCTCCTGACCGCTGCTCGCACCCGTACGGCCAACTCACGCTTGCAGGACCTCTCACGGGCGGCTCCTCTCCTATGGAATAACTTGCCTACTGCCATCAGACTCTCCCCTAGTCTTCAATCATTTAAGAAGGGCCTTAAAACCCATCTCTTCAGGAAAGCGTATGGCCTCCCAGAGTAATCTCTCCCTTACATACCTGTCGCTTGCTCTCCTATGGGATAGTGCTTTGCTCTCTCCTCCAGCTCTGCTTCACTCCTACTTGATATTTCCTATCCTAATGTTTCTAATACCCCACCTCCTATAGACTGTAAGCTCATTTGAGCAGGGTCCTCTTCAGCCTATTGTTCTTGTAAGTTTTCTTGTAATTGTCCTATTTATTGTTACATCCCCCCTCTCAAAATATTGTAAAGCGCTACGGAATCTGTTGGCGCTATATAAATGGCGATAATAATAATAATAATAATAATAATAGTTGTGTAGGCTGAAAAGAGACTCTTACACACCAAGTTCAGCCTTTCTCACATCTGCTTTAGCTGTTGATCCAAAATAAGGCACAAATCACTTTCTAAATTTGCAACAAACTAGGAAACAATTCCTTCTGCACTCTGCATACACTACACACTCACTGCATCCACTTTACTGACACACACTCTGCATTCGCTACACATTAACACACTCTGCATTCACTACACTAACACACAGTCTGCATTCACTACACACTAACACACTCTCTGCATTAATTATAAAGTAATGAGACGCCTGATGAACAGGATCTATATTGTGTCCACAGAATCTTAGATAGGGGATAACCCTTGAATATATAATAAATGTAGAGACTGGGGGTGGACCCGAGCCCATAAGAGCTCAGGGGCACCAAGAAAGATTCTATGAGTCTACTCTTTGTGGACTGAAAATAAAAAACACCTTTATTATAGGGTACAAATTCCCCAAAAGAAGTAAAGGAAACTTATAAATAATGCTAACACATCTAATAAATTAGTGGGAGGTGGTAATATGTACATCAGAGAAAGGAGTGAGCAATTGAATCTTACACAATCCACTACTTGAAACCGTATAGTCAGGGGTTTCTTTTAAGTATATATGTGGTTAGTGTAGAAGATAGACAATAATCACTGCTTTAGCGGACTACAAGGCCTTTAGGAGAGATAAGAACAAAATAGTATCCCTTATGAGTAGACCTGTTAACTTGGTCACTAGTAGGATTGATACAGATAGACATTGAAGCCTTAGACAAAGTATCAATTATATCCAGAACTTGCAAGTCTTATGTGATAGATCGCTATTACTTCTAATTACTGAGCTTCACCACAGTGCCTGAGATGAGCTTGTCTATGTAAGGGGTTAAATGCCCCAAAATGGCTTAGTATATTGCTTTACAGGCAAGTATATAATAATAAAGTTCTGCAGAGCTTTGGAACTTGTGATCTCTCCAAGTGATTCTGTAGCATAGCTTAAAGCGGCACTGTCATGCCGAATTCCGTTTTTTTTTTAACCCCCCTCCCGCCTCAACTACATCCAATCGACCCCCTAGTCATCCCCAAATGCCCCTATGCCCCCCACATTACCTATTTTTTATTCTTTATTTTCTGCCCCGATCTATATTCAGGGCGCCGCCATCTTTGTGTGGGTAGGTGAAGTCCCTGTGGGACACGTCATCTACCCACACTACACAGACTGTGAGATTCCCGCACATGCCCAGTGAAACATCTGGACATGCGAACGGGAATTTCACCTATTCATTCATTCATCAGACAGACGAATGAATGAATAGAAAAAATCAGACGAGCAAACTAACACTGTGTATCAGTGTTCGTTTGTTTGTTCGGTTTATTACAAGGAGGGAGCTACCGGCGTGCAGCTCCCTCCTTGCAATATGTAAAGACAGAAGCGGTGGGGAGCAGTGCTCCCCACCACTTCATTAGCCCCCCAGGTCCCCCCCTCACTCTATGGGGGTCAATATGACCCCCATAATAGCACAAGGGAGATTCAAATCTCCCCAATGCCCCTACTCGCTATATCGCGAGTAGGGGCATGTCCACTAAACAGTGAGCAGCCTGTGGCTGCTCACTGTAAAAAAAAAAAAAAAAAAAGGGTAATAAGGGGGGGACGGGGGACCTACTGTCCTCCCCCGCCGGCCCCCACCCCTGGACGGCGGGTGGGGGCCATAATGGGAATGAGGGGGGACCTACTGTCCTCCCCTCAGGCCCCCACCCCTGGGCGGCGGGTGGGGGCCATAATAGTAATAAGGGGGGGGGGGGACCTACTGTCCTCCACCCCCCGGCCCCCACCCCTGGGCGGCGGGTGGGGGCCATAATAGTAATAAGGGGGGGGGGACCTACTGTCCTCCACCCCCCGGTCCCCACCCCTGGGCGGCGGGTGGGGGCCATAATAGTAATAAGGGGGGGGACGGGACCTACTGTCCTCCCCCCCCCGGCCCCCACCCCTGGGCGGCGGGTGGGGGCCATAACAGTAACAAGGGGGGGGGACCTACTGTCCTCCCCCCCGGCCCCCACCCCTGGGCGGCGGGTGGGGGCCATAATAGTAATAAGGGGGGGGGGATCTACTGTCCTCCCCCCCCCCCGGCCCCCACCCCTGGGCGGCGGGTGGGGGCCATAACGATAATGGGGGGGGACCTACTGTCCTCCCCCCGCCCCCACCCCTGGGCGGCGGGTGGGGGCACTAAGTAAATTCCCCCCCCCCCCATCAAGGTGACTAGGGGTGCCCAAGCCCCTAGTCACCCACCCCCCACCCAAATAAAAAATGCCCCTACCTACCCCCCTCACCCTAAAAAATTGTGAGGGGGGAATAAAATTGCTAACCTGTAAAGTAAAATTAAACTTACCATTCGACGTCTTCTTTTTTCTAAAATCTTCATTTTTCAGCCCCAAAAAAGGCCAAATAAAAAAACATCATAGCCGTCGAACTAAAAATAAAATAAAAAACCCGAGCGCAAAAAAAAACCCGACGAAAAAGAAAAAACCCGAGCGCACAAAAAAAATAATCCATCTTCACCCATGGAGGGCTCCGCGTATATATATTGATTATTATTAATGTTATAAACGGTTTTGTTATCCTCATATCTATCTGTCCTTATCTTGTTATGGTGCATCTCTGTCATATGGTCTAGAAATGAAAATATACACTTAATGTAGGTCCCCATTAAGCTCATATACTGCCCTATTAGATAATTGGGAGTGTAATTAATATGCTAAGAAAGTGTCACAATACGAGTTAGCTTGTGTTAAGTATTGTAACCCTAATATATCTTTGGTGTAAAGTTATGTCACGAGTAAACAAACTCTTTATACAATTATACATATTTACAAATTTACAATTATGGATATCCTTAAGGTACACTCAACTAATGAAGGGAGTGAATGTGAACCCCTCGTTGAGTCCTTTGGGTGATAGGGTGTCTAGTTTGTGGATCCAGTAGCATTCCCTTCTTTTGGGGCCTGGTCCAGATCACCACCTCACCTGATGCAGTGTGTGTGTTGTGTCAGTGTAAGCAGTGTGTGTGTGTTGTGTCAGTGTATGCAGTGTGTGTGTGTTTTGTTAGTGTATTCAGTGTGTGTGTTGTGTCAGTGTATGCAGCGTGTGTGTTGTGTTAGTGTATGTAGTGTGTGTGTGTGTTGTGTCAGTGTATGCAGTGTGTGTGTGTGTTGTGTCAGTGTATGTAGTGTGTGCATGTGTTGTGTTAGTGTATGCAGTGTGTGTGTGTGTGTGTGTTGTGTCATTGTATGTGTGTGTTGTGTCAGTGTATGTAGTGTGTGTGTGTAAATGTGCAATCTGGGGAGGAGGGGGAGGAAGGGGCATTTTCACATTAAAAAAAAATGAATTTTTTTTAAAATGTAATTAAATGTTTCTCCCCCCTCCCTGCTTACCTGTGTCCAGGGAGGGGGGGGGGGGTCCATTCCTGTTGGTCCAGTGGCATGGGGGGCCCCCGGCTCCCTGTTACCGCAGAGGGGGCCCAGGCAGCACACAGCTTCTTCTCTTCTCCTCTCGTCCAATAACTCTCGCGAGACCCACGGAGCATTGCCATGGCAACCGGGTCTCGCGAGAGTTATTAGCAGAGAGGAGAAGAGAAGAAGCTGTGTGCTGCCTGGGCCCCCTCTGCAGTAACAGGGAGCCGGGGGCCCGCGGCTGCACACATAGATCACGATAGTCGCTATCTATGTGTGCAGAGAGGGAAAGTGGGGCCCAGGACTGCCAGAGCAGTCCGGGCCCCCCAGGGCCGCCGAGCCAGTGACAGCCGTCATGGTTGCCACCCCCTGATGGCGGCCCTGTATATGAGCGTATGTCTCTAGACTCCCCGACCAAAATCAAGAAATTCCAGGAAACATGGGCTGTCCCTGACGAGTTTTAATGATGGCATTTGTAGTACCCCTAGTTGACAGTTGCACCCGGTGTGCCATCTCCCATAGTCTGCCCAACCATCATTATAGCCAAAACATTCTAAACAAGGGGCTGCTCCATGCCGCATCTCTACTCATGGGTAGAGAAACATTTCCCTCTCACTTGAGATACATAACAGGGCCGCTTCCCACGTACAGACCGATAGGGGGGCCACCCGGATCCTTCAGGGCTGGGGCCTAAGTACTACTACTGTGATTGTCCTTTGGACAATTTTACCTCAGACCTAGATGTTCAAGATGTTCATTATGTTGATACATGTTACTTTGTTTATATAATGACGCAATGTCTATATCACTGTATCCAATTGTATGATGCATGGACGACTTCAGATATGTACATGTGACTGTTATCTTATATCTTGTGTCAACTGCAATCATGTACCACACTATAACTATAACATGACTCTGCAATGGATGTGAATGTTAAAACCTTCAATAAAACATAAATATTTTTTTTTAAATCTGAATTCCACTTTTAGCTCCTTAAGTACTTCTGGGTAAATATCATGAGGCCTTCGGGCTTTGCTTACAAAATCAATCTTTAGTTCCCATAGGGAAAGCATTAGATTGGCTAAATTAGGCAAGGAGGCTGGATGGGGGCTGGGCAAAACGCTGTTTTGTCCAATCAGCACTACCTCATAGAGATGCATTGAATCAATGCATCTCTATGAGGAAAATGTAGCGCCTCCATGCAGAGCGTGGAGACGCTGAATGGCAGTGCTACCTACTGTCTAGTAGCCATCTGAGGAGTGGCCACTGGAGGTGTCCCCAGGGGGTAATGTAAACACTGCCTTTTCTCGGAAAAGGCAGTGTTTGCATGAAAATGTCTAAAAGGCAATGATTATACTCACCAGAACAATTACATTAAGCTATAGTTGTTCTGGTGACTATCGTGTCCCTTTAAAGTTCTATCAATAAAGTGAGAATTATTGGGAATTTAAAAGTACATTTTAATCTTAAGACCAAAATAGCCAAGCTGGAAAAAATCTTCAGGCAGTCCCCTTGTCACCCCTTTTTTTGCATATATTATTGATATATTTGAGTGAATTCCTTTGCTTAATCAGACCTCAGGCAATCAGACTTGCGCTATTATGGAGAGAGAAAAATATAATATTACACACTTACATTTGATAAGGGCCAGGAGCTGTTGCTGCTGCTGTGCTCTCTCAGTGTTACTTCCAAGATTGCATCTTGCTTCTCTCTCTTGTGGGCACTGTAACTCCACCCCCTGGTGCTATCAGCCAATGATGGCTGCTGGCTCTGCTGCCCAATGGCAACTTTGGAAATTCCTAAAATTCCTTCTTAAAGGACACTAGGCATGTGCAAAACCTGATGAAATAGGACAGATTTCATATAGGCTCCAATTTTGGGACAAACCTAGATGCTATTAACTAATCCTCTCCAAACAACTACCAATGAGGGGGGAGGGATCTTGACAAACTGAAACCTATTAAAGAATTAAAGGGACACTAATTGTATCCCTTTAATTTTTAATTTTGGCTTACCACTCTACCCTCCAGAAAAATAATCTTAGTGTAGTGATGTCCCGAACAGTTCGCCGGCAACCGTTCGCCGGCGAACATAGCGTGTCGGCGTTTGCGAACACGCGCGATGTTCGGTCCGCCCCCTATTCGTCATCATTGAGTAAACTTTGACCTTGTACCTCACAGTCAGCAGACACATTCCAGCCAATCATCAGCAGACCCTCCCTCCCAGACCCTCCCACCTCCATGACGAATAGGGGGCGGACCGAACATCGCGCGTGTTCGCAACCCGAACACGCTATGTTCGCCAGCGAACGGTTCCTGGCGAACTGTTCGGGACATCACTAGCTTAGTGTTTCGAAACTACTGCAAATTATTCCTCTCTCCACAAGAAAACTAGATTTGTGCTGCTCCAGGTGCCCCTATGGACGAGCTTCCATTTCTCCAAGGCAGCTATACTTATAGTTCAACTACTTTAGCCTTAAACTTGAAATTCACTTTAAATTCCCGACAGTTCTCTCTTGAGTAAATGTATCATGTATATTTTAGGAATATTTTAGGAATGCGGATGTCAACTTTAGCACTGTTTTTGTCACAAGACACATTTGTCATTTGTTTATGGCAATATCACCAATATTTTCAAAATGTAAACCAACTGGTTCTAATTAATTAAATGGACACGCCAATCGTTAGGCAACATACACTTTTAATGCTTTATATGGAAAATACACAGTAAAAATATATATAGTATTTGTGGTTGGAAACATGAATGACCGGTTTGAAACACAAACTTAGGAGTAGTGTTCTGATGTAGAATATGAATATGAATTTAGCAGTAGTCAGAGGGATTCCTTGCAGTGAGAGTAGTGGTGAACTGTGTGTGACATGACTGAGTGTGGGTAAGTAAGAGTCGAGTATTTTAACTTGGCAACACTTGTTCTAGGTGGGTTAAAGTGGTATAGTGGATGGATGAGTAGTTTGGTTCGTTTTAGAGGTTTGTAGAGAAAGTATATAGTGATGTTTAGCGATATCGAATATTTTTAAGCTAGAGATGATGACTCTCTGTCTAGCTACTGTAAACTCTCGTGGTCTCAAAAAACTGTAGAATGCTATGTAAATAGTGGTTTTAATTACTTGATTCGTGGGAATGTCGAATGGTCATGTGTCCAATAAATCGGAGAGGGTTTGGAATATTAGACCACCGATTGGTAACCTGAATGAAGTAGGGAGTCTATCTGTTTTATTAATACCCTGTAATATGCTTTTAATGGGAGAGGACGTGAGGAAAGGTGTGTGATTCCTATAAGTGGTGAGTATGTGATGTTGAATCCCTGTGAGATAAAGATTCTATGGAGCTACCATGGATTCTATGGAGAAATACTCTTGGACATGGCAAACCTATGATAAACTTTTAGAGCCTTATCATAAGCTGCCTATGTGTTATCAGAGAGTGCAAAACATGATAGTGGCCGGGCGTGAGACAGAAGACTGGCTAGTACATCACAAGCTCTTGGAATAGTGGCGTTCTGGACAGGAGCCTGTCTGCTGTGAGGTTCCTCTCGCCTCTGGGGTACACGGAACATATGACATCCCTGTAGAACCTAAAGGCGAGTACGAACTCGGGGATTGAGAGTTTCTTATTAAGACTGGGGTCCCTGGCTTTAAGTAGTACTGACAAATCCCTGTATACATAAGTCCTGTTCTCTACAATGTCCTGCAAAGCAATTAGTAGTGAGAGTAAATTAACATCCTTATCCTCAATAATGTCTTTCCTGATGGAGGTGCGGATGAAATGTGCAGGTGTGACAATGTGAGACATAGAGGGGAGGGGAGAAACGGTGCACAAGCTACTCTGTGTAATTCTAAACCACCAGACCAGTCAAGCATGTATAAGTGAAAAATATAACATATACCCCATGTGTTTAATACTTGGATAATAATGTACCACAGTGAACAGTTGTGTAAAAAAAAGAACACTGTGGGTACATATAAATGACCAGCTAGAGTTAGCTCATATGTAAATAATGAATAGAGAGCCATAATAACGAACAGTCTATAATTCTCATTTACCAGAGCTCAAACACTCGAACATCAAGGAGAGCAAACAAAATATCAGCCAACCGAACACGAAACATGACTAACTGTAACTTATGTGAACGAAGAGCAGTTTGTGAAACATACAAAATGTAACGGGCCAAGTGCTGAACAATGATACTCATACAAATGGGACAATGCTATGCGAACGTTCAGTTGTTAGAACGTGTGGGAAACATACAAAATTATCTCAAAAGGCTAGTTTCAGCAAAATGCAGACAAAAGCACGAAAACTCCTATGATGAGCCGAACACCGTACATATGGATACAAAATACAGAGGGCGCTCGGGAGAAAGCCTTGCGTTACCTGTAAAGACCAGGAGACAGGAACACGGAAGTGAACCGGCAACAATGCTCTGATGCGGTTAGAGTCAGCTGTTAGTCCGGAGCAGTCGGATCTCGTGGCTGAAGGTGAGTACAGAAAAAAAAAATTGGCGGGAAGAGCTGAACCCGAAATCCACATGGTAACCAAGGTAATGTATCACCTGAACGAGAACAGCCCAGGTAAGAGGGTAATCAGGGGTTTTATAGGATAAGATAGATTCAAACTCCTCCTACAAATACAGGCCTTAAAACATATATATATATAGAGAGAGAGAGAGAGAGCTTAGAAAAACGGTCCACAACCATGAGAATGGTGGTATAACTGTTAGAACTAGGAAGTTCAACAATGAAGTCCATGGACAAGTGGGACCACACAAACAGAACAAGCCTGCACATATTCCTTAACATCCCTCCTGAGGGAATCCCACCAGAATGACCTCATGATAGCAGAAGTGGATTAATTAATACCTGGGTGACCAGCAGACACATTGTCGTGAAACACCTTCATGATATTAACCCTCTCCCCCAATGGAACAAATAGTTTGTCCTGAGGTTTACCGCAGGGCGTCTGAGACTGAGCCTCCATGATGGAGCCAAGCAGTGGAGAGGACAATGAAAGGACAGTGGACGCAATGATACATTCCGGGGGAATGATATGGGATGTTTCTTGCTCTAGTATAGCCTCAGTATCAAACTGCCTGGACAAGGCGTCGGCCTTGCCATTTTTAGAACCAGGTCTGTAAGTGATAAGAAAATTAAAGCAAGAAAGAAATAGAGACCACCTAGCTTGTCTAGAAGATAATCGCTTAGCATCTTCTATGTAAGCCAGGTTTTTCTGATCAGTAATGATCAAAAGGGGGTCCTTGGAACCCTCTAAAAGATGTCGCCACTCCTTGAGAGCTAGAATAATGGCCAACAATTCTCTATTGCCAATATCGTAATTGCACTCAGCAGGAGACAACTTTCTAGAAAAGTAACCACAAGGATGTAACTGAGTTTCCTGGCTCTCCCTCTGGGAGAGAACTGCCCCTACCCCTGTCTCTGAAGCATCAACCTCCAGTATGAAAGGCTAACTGGTGTCAGGATGTATCAATATGTCAGCGGAGGCAAATCGCTGTTTGAGAGTTTCAAAGGCTTCAATAGCCTCCTTAGACCATATCGTACTACTAGCCCCCTTGCATGTCATATTGGTGATGGGGGATATTACTGAAGAAAATCCCTTTATAAATCTTCTGTAATAATTGGCGAAACCAATAAACCTTTGAATAGCTTTCAAACCAGTTGGTAAAGGCCACTGTAGAACAGACTCTAGTTTTTTAGAATCCATCTGAAACCCCGAGGCAGAAATATTATATCCTAAAAACTGTACTTCAGACTGGTCAAAGATACATTTTTCCAATTAACAATAAAGTTGTTGTTTTTTTTAAACAAGGTTTGTAGAACTTGTTTAACATGATAGTGGTGAGACTGGAGGTCAGGAGAATAAATAAGGATATCATCCAGATAGACCAAGACAAACGAATAAATATAATCCCTGAGTACATCGTTAATGAAATCTTGGAACACGGCTGGAGCATTGCACAACCCGAATGGCATCACTAGATATTCATAGTGTCCACTTGTGGTATTAAATGCAGTCTTCCACTCGTGGTTTTCCTTGATTCTCACTAAATTATAAGCACTTCTAAGATCAAGCTTAGTAAACACTTTAGCACCCTGGAGTCTGTCAAATAATTCAGCAATAATTCAGCAATAAGAGGAATGGGGTAGGCGTTTTTAATGGTGATTTTGTTCAATGCCCTGTAATCGATACATGGGGGCAACTCACCATCCTTTTTAGATACAAAAAAGAACCAGCAGGCGAGGATGATTTTCGTATATGGCCTTAATATATTCCTCCATTACACTACTCTCCTGAGGAGATAGAGCATAAACTGCCCCCTTAGGTGGCATAGCGCTGGGTAGTAAGTTAATGGAACAGTCATATGGTCTATGAGGAGGTAGAGTATTAGACTGAGTCTTGCTGAATACTTCTTTAATGTCACGGTATTGTATAGGAAGCTCAGGATTTTGAGGTGTACTAGTGGGTAATTCGATAACAAGAAAAAGGAAACTCAAAAGGCTGGAAAGTGGGGGGGGGGAGGAAAAGACACTCCCGTATCCCACTGCCGAGCCTCCAGAGTATAGAGGTCACCTGGACTGGTTAAAAGGGGGTAATCCTGGAAATTGTAGAAAAAAGGAAGAAAAAAAAACCAAAAAGGGATGTCTTATATAAAGACCGCCCAGGGCCGGCCTTAGGCATTTGGGCGCCCTGTGCAAAAAATCTTCACAGCGCCCCCCCTTCCCGGCCCCCCCTCCCCCACTCCTTACCCCTTCCCACACACACACACACACGCGCAGACAGTCACACACACACGCGCAGACAGTCACACACACACAGGCAGACAGCCACACACACACACTCACTAACAGACACACACTAACATACACAGACACACACACTAACAGACACACACTAACATACACAGACACACACTAACAGACACACACTAACATACACAGACACACTAACAGACACCCACTAACATACACACTAACATACACACACACTAACAGACACACACACACACTAACAGACACACACACACACACTAACAGACACACACACACACACACACTAACAGACACAGACACACACACACACACTAACAGACACACACTAACATACACAGACACACACTAACACACACACACTAACATACACACACACACACTAACATACACACACACACACACACTAACATACACACACACACTAACAGACACACACACACACACACACACACACACTAACAGACACACACACACTAACATACACACTCACCCACATTAACACATTTTTTAACATTTATTTAGACCCCCCCCCCCCCCAGCCTCCTTACCTTTGGGAATGCTGGGGGGGGGGGTCTCTTCCTCCCTGGTGGTCCAGTGGCTGCTGGGCTGGGCAGGCGGCGCTGGCGGGCGGCTGGCGAGGGAGCACTTCCTCTGAGCTGTATGCTCAGCTCCCTCGCACGCTGCAGAGTGAGGCTGGGAGCCGGAATATGACGTCATATTCCGGCTCCCAGCCTCACTCTGCGGCGCGCGAGGGAGCTGAGCATACAGCTCAGAGGAAGTGCTCCCTCGCCAGCCGCCCGCCAGCGCCGCCCGACCGCCAGGCATGTCTGTTAGCCGCAAGGCTAACAAGACATTTGCCTTGGGCATTTGGGGGCGGCTTTTTTTGCCGCCCCCTGGAAAATGCCGCCCAAGGCAAATGTCTTGTTAGCATTGCGGCTAACAGACATGCCGTGTGAGCTATGCGGCCGCAGGGCGCCCCCTGCACCATGGCGCCCTGTGCGGCCGCACAGCTCGCACACCCCTAAGGCCGGCCCTGAGACCGCCCAGAGGGTAAATACCCAGTCCAATCTCAACAGTAGTGTAGTTGCCAAAAAAATTAAAAAGCCTTTATTGAAATCTATTAAAAACCTGGGTTATCAGTGATGGACAGAATAATATAGGGATAAATATGTATGGTAGGAACAGGGCTAGTCAGGAGCCTAATAGCCAAAAGGAACCCTCACAAAAAACGGAGAGGGGATAGAAGGCAATATGTATCCCCATGTTACACCACACCCCCACAGCCCCATTCGCAGGAGGACCAGAGCAGCTTAGACACAATCACAGGTGATTACAATAAAGCTTATGAGCTTAAGGTATAAATTTACCACCCGGACAGTTTCTGCTCACTGCTGATACCCCTGAGGACGGCGTGTGGTCACGCCAAAACGTACGTCGGGTTCTTCTGTGTTTTTAATACTCTTTGAGCACTTTGCTCTGAGCACCTTTTTCATTTATGTTTTTCTAGCATGTGTGTGTAACCTGGGGATTCAGATGTTATGACAGCATTTAGATTAGAACACCCACGAAGGTGTTTTATAGGAGATAGGGTATTAGCATAGCACTACTGTTTGGTTGGGAGTGTGTGTTTCTCCCTTTCCCTGTTCTCTCCTACTGCTTTGTTACCTGAGTTATGTATGGCGGTACATATTGCCTTCTATCCCCTCTCCGTTTTTTGTGAGGGTTCCTTTTGGCTATTAGGCTCCTGACTAGCCCTGTTCCTACCATACATATTTATCCCTATATTATTCTGTCCATCACTGATAACCCAGGTTTTTAATAGATTTCAATGAAGGCTTTTTTATTTTTTTGGCAACTACACTACTGTTGAGATTGGACTGGGTATTTACCCTCTGGGCGGTCTTTATATAAGACATCCCTTTTTGGGTTTTTTTTCTTCCTTTTTTCTAGTGGGTAATTCGATAGTGCCCACTCTTTTGGTGACATGCAATATACACCTTTCATTACACTCCTTACCCCATTCCAATATTTCCCCATTAGCCCAGTCAATGTGAGGGTTATGCTTGCTAAGCCATGGAAATCCTAATATGATAGGACATGAAGGAGATGCAGTCACCTGAAATATAATCTCTTCCTTATGTAAGGCACCAATGGAAATATGTATGGGTAAGGTTTCATGCGTTATTAATGGTTGTGAGAGTGGTCTCCCATCAATAGCTTCAACGGCTAGGGGTGATAGTCTCTCCTTGATAGGTATAGTATTATCCTTGACAAATTGGACATCAATGAAATTTCCAGCAGCCCCTGAGTCCATCAGGGCTTTGCATGAAAAGTGCTTTTTGTCAAGAATAATCGAAATATCAATGAGAAGTCTATATTTATTCTTTTCAGAGGATGTCTCCATTAAACCTAAGACCTGTCTCCTAAAGGCACTTAGGTGTGGTAGTTTATTCGGACAAATGGGACAATTGTCTCTCATATGTCCATTACTACCGCAGTAAAAACATAAACCTTAATTTCTCCTATATTGTTTCTCGGCCTCTGACAGTCTAGTGACCCCCAACTGCATGGGTTCAGGTTCGGACTGTTTAGGAAGGTCAGGAACAACAGGTTCGAAGAGACAGGGTTTTAAAGGCATAGTCATACGCCTGGTCTTATTTCTAGTATTCTCTCTGGTTCTTAGTCTATTATCAATTTACATAACAAATGTGATGCACTCGTTTATTGGGTAGATCTTTAGCAGCAATCTCATCTAGCATATTGTCAGATAGTTCCTTTTTAAATGCAGAGAGTAGCCCACTGCTAGTCCAGTCTACCTCGGAGGCCAGGGTACGAAATTCTATGGCATAATCCGAGATAGACCGGTTCCCTTGTCTGATGTGCATCAGAGCAGTGGAGGCATCGTCCTCCCTGCCTAAAGGTTCAAACGTAAGTTTAAATTCTGTAAGAAACTCCTGGTAATTGTGTGCCACACTCCTATTACTCTCCCGGAATGGATTGGCCCAAGCTAAAGCTTTACCTTTTAACTAATTCATCAGGTAACCAATTTTAGCTCTGTCTGTGGGAAAAGATCCTGGTGAGGCCGCAAAATGATACTCCATTTGGTAAAGGAATCCCCTGCATTCTTGAATATTACCATCAAAATGCAGGGGAGGAGATAGGGAGATAGTAGGTGCCTTGTGTACTATAGGTGGAGGTACATAAGGTGGAGGTGAGGCCGCAGGTTGCAGATGCGCTGTTCGAGTAAGAAGTGTACTGAAGGCCTGGGCAAATTGATCCATGCAGTGATCATTTTCCTCCAGTTTCATTTCGCAAGCAGCTATGTGCTTACACAATTCTACAGGATCTATGGCCATGTCGTAATGTCAGGATTACAGAATGATCCAGCACGTAGAATTGTGTAACACAGAGGACTGATAGGTAACGTATACCGGACCTTAGAATGTCCGGACTAACGTACCAAAGAATAGTCAGGAATAGCCGAGGTCAAGGGATACAGAAAGAGACACAACGATAAGGAAAAGCCAGGAGTCAGGGATACCAGAAAACAGGGAAGTCAAAAACAATGCCAAAGTCAAATAACCAGAAATACCAGAATAAATAACACGCTCTTGGACAACCACAAGGGAAACCACGACAGGGCACTGAGCAGGATGAGAACTGGGCCTAAATACCCCTCCTCTAGATCTGATAGGCTGTAACCGGCCTTTGACCCCAAAGTCATTTACCAGGTTCCCATTTGCATAATTGCTGCTCAGCATTAACCCTTCTGTGGATTTGGTTGCTGCTCGGCACAACCTTTCCTGTGTGGATAGTAAATGTCATTAACCACATTTATAAGCGGATGAATACGTGACAGTAAATTACTGTGGTTGTATCCTTGCACTCAGGCTGAATTTGATGTGGATGGGTTCCAGTCCCAGAGGACAAATGTTGCATAAAGTTCAAATGTTAGAAAGACTCACAGTCTTGTTGAATAGAATACATTTCTTTATTGAGGGTTCAGGGATCAACGTCTTTCATCAGGATAAGGATAACATTACAATGTAAAACAATAATTTATATAGGAACAGTAATGAAGGTCTGCCTTACCACAGGTGTGCTCAGTGCAATTCCCGGCATCTGCGTGTGCCCTGTGCGCATGCGTGTACATAGCTCCGCCCCCGGTCGTGACATAGTACTGGTAGATTAGGTATAATAGGTAACTCCTCAGGTGCCATACAAATCCTATGATGATTTGCCAGCTGTGGGTCTGCTATTTACCCATTCTTGCAGGATTCTATTTTTAAGTAGTATCTGTGAATGTAGGCATGATTTTGTAGGAAGTATACTTGTGAGAATGTTTGTGTGTTTGTGTATAATGCTGATGTTTGAATGTCGGGGGTTTGTTTGTGTCTAGTGCAGACATTTAAATATTGTGGGGGGTATAGTGTTGCTTTCTGAATGCAATATTTCTTATGCAGTGTTAGTGTATGAATGCATGGTTATGTTGGCATGTGAATGGAGGGGTGTCTTTGTATGTAATATTGGTAATTGTAATTTACCATTAATGACAAGTCTCTGTACTCTATCGTGAAGTCAATGTTCTACCCAAGAACAAGATTTTTTTATATAAATCATCTAATTTATTTTAGAACACTAACCCTATATGTGGAACAGTATCAAAGTAGATTACACCCTATCTATAATTATACTTCTATTTATTTATTCATTGAAGAACACTAATTTTCATAATATTACTGTGATTTTGATTATTTTTTTCATATTGAGACAATCATCTCTGTGTGTGAGGGACAGGGGTACCAATTGCTTTCTCGGCTGTTAGCATGGAGGACTGGCAAGGTTTTTTTGATCTGAATTCTTCTGAAAATAAAAATAGTTGAAGGTTTGTGTTGTGTATTTTGCAGGACATTTGCTAGTCCAGCACTGTATGAGTTTATGTTTTGGCTGATGGCCCACAATATCAATGTTCTCTAGGCCTGGGTAGACCACGTGGGATGTTTTCTTCCTGGTGGACTGCAGTGTCTTATGTTAACCAGACTACCAGCCTACCATGAGTTTCTATGATGTCCATAGAGGTGTGAGAAATACTCTTAGGCATGCACAGATTGATGCATGTTGCTGGAATATATGACAGCACACATTGCAACTCTAGCAACTATCTGTCAAATCTATATATCACATACTCCATGTGAGTACGGCCATCCATACTGAGCTCTGTGAGTTAAGTGCACAAAATAAGGCCATCTGCTTATACTTGCCCTGTAAGCTAAACATTACCAGACATCCATTTTGGTAAAGGTACTAAAACAAAAATGATTTTGGGGGACACTGGAATTAATGCTGCCCAATTTAAAATAGTGATTTTCTTTTACTATGTTACAAGGGCAAAAGCAGGATGCAGGTTAAAAAAATATTTGCAATTGGTTTGGTTTTGTGCTTAATATGAAAAAATAAATAAATAAAACATATGTTTGCAAATTAGTCTCTTGAAGAAATGACCCTCTGCCTTGGTCATTTATATTTCTTTCAGTATAAATAGTACTATTTTAATACATATAAATAAAATATGTTTTGACAGAGCAGTTGAAGACAAATCCCTTCTTTTAAGCTTACATTTTGTTGTAACATGGGGTCTACTGTACTCAAATGTGTCTACTGACAGCGCATATTTAGGCTCTTGCTTGTATATATATTCTTATCTCATCTGTATATACAGATCATTAACATTTATTTTTCCTATTACAGATCAGAAGCAACAAAATGCCATTTCTCATCCCAGCATTTGCGTAACATAACTTACCACGTAAGCCAGTGATACCGAACTTGGGAAATTATGTGGTATACAAACCTCAGCGCATCGAAGAACGCGACAGACATTCATTCTGCTAGCCTCGGACTGGTACTGGGGTGCATTTCATTTTTTACTGTTATCTTGAACATTTTGGTTTTGTATGCAGTTAAGATTGAGCGGACACTTCACACTGTTGGTAACTTATACATCGTCAGTCTATCCATTGCTGATCTTATTGTGGGTATGGCTGTCATGCCACTGAACATTATCTATCTTATCAATGACAAATGGGTCCTGGGAAGGCCAGCCTGTTTATTTTGGCTCTCAATGGATTATGTAGCAAGCACGGCCTCTATATTTAGTCTTTTCATATTGTGCATTGATCGCTATCGCTCCATTCAGCAGCCATTGCAGTATTTGAAATATCGGACTAAGACCAGGGCTTCAGTGATGATTTCTGGAGCATGGCTTCTTTCTTGCATGTGGATCATCCCTATTTTGGGTTGGCATGTATTTGCAAATGGTGGAAACAGATCTGTGCCTGAACATACATGTGAAACTGAGTTCCATAAGGTGACTTGGTTTAAAGTGCTCACTGCCATATTGAATTTCTATATCCCTTCCTTGTTAATGTTGTGGTTCTATGCTAAAATTTATAAAGCAGTAAGGGAACACTACCAGCATAGAGTTCTTATCAATGGCTCATTCCAGTTATATTATGACAGTAAATTTGTGAGAAATGTTAAAGTGCTGAAGAAGACAGAGGATTGTATTCATAACCAGTGTTCTAATGGGATGCTTATGGTTCCCAAAACAAATTGTCAAACTCATTACACGGCAGTCTCAAAGGTTTTCACTCAACAAAGTACTTTGCAAGACCATTTCCGGCTGGAGGGCTTTGAAACCCAGCAGGAGTTTGACACATGTGACAATAAAGTGGTCAAATTGCACTGTTTTCCTCTCACAATCCTGCAGACTCACCCAGAGGAATGCAGGAATTATGTAACTGTCACTAGGGGGAAATTAAAAGACCATCACTGTTGTGAAAACCAAGAGTTGACAGATATATCTGAAGAACATACGTTTGCTGAAGCTCCTTCGTGTATTATGGAAACCAGTCGGATAGAGGAATCCAATGATGTGCCATCCGAGAGGATAGATGGTCCTGTATCAGGGAACCTTAGCTACCTGAAGCACACTTGGCAAAGGATTCGCTCTCATTCCAAGCAGCACATTCAAGGACTTCACATGAACAGGGAGAGAAAAGCCGCCAAGCAATTGGGCTTCATCATGGCAGCTTTTATGTTGTGTTGGATCCCATATTTTGTCTTATTCATGGTAATAGCATTTTGCCAAAACTGCTTCAATCACAATTTCCATATGTTTACTATATGGCTGGGATATGTAAACTCAACACTGAACCCCCTGATTTATCCTTTGTGTAACGAGAACTTTAAAAAGACATTTAAAAAGATATTTCGTGTTGAACTGTACTGTACTGTGTGCAAGAAAGAAAAATGTACGTCCTGCACCTTGAAATGAACACAATTAATAATTATCATCATCTTCTCCTACTGTTGGAAAGACGGGTGTGACTGATTTGAATATATATTAATATATTTATAGAGTATCGTTGGATTGTGTTTGAGATTTTGTTCATCATCAATACATGTTCTCAAATCTGATGAAAGTCTAAAAAACGCTACTTGAGCCATTGTAACTATGTGTGATATTGAGAATATGAGTGAAGTTAAGAACCAATTCCCTAGTGTGTGGGAAGAACATTCAGTTCCATCAAAACTGATTTGTTGCATCCCATAATATAAAGGTTTGATGGTTTCCAAAAGTAATGAGTTTGGTGCAATATTTATCTATACATGAGAAAGAGTGGCCAATTGACTATACTATGAGATATGGGACAAAATACATGAAGAGAAAGAATTATATTTTATATATAATAGAGGAGTGGTTAAGGTGTTTGCTTTTTGCACATTACATTGAAAGAAATCCTTACTTATATTAACTCATGAAGCATATTATTTTTTGTTTACGTGCTTTAACCACAACTTGTCTTCCCCATCTGTTTAACCTTTCCCCATCTTGTAAGGTTGTAGCTCTTAAATAAAATATTTTAATTATTGTCTTATCAAAATGGTGCCCAGTATTAGTCACTTAAGTTCTGGACAGATGTTTAGCCAGAAAGACTATGAATGTATCTTGTGTGGACTTCCCTATATACACCTTGCAGATTTCTTGGTTGTTCAGATTAAATTACTTTGGTGATATCATTAACAACAGATATATGAAGCATGTATCCTGTATGACAGATTGTCAGCTCAGTCAGCCATGTTTATTTCTCATGGACATTATCTTTAGAATGCCAGATCTGCTATTAGCCCCCCAAAACTGAAAACAAGTTAATTCATTATGTAATAAGAATATATAGTACTACTGTTTTATTCATTGAAGTCCAACCACTGCCATTTTCACCTTATGTAAATATTAATACACACTGATTGAAGAAATCACAAATTAGCATATACTTTAATGGATCTGTATCATGTGCATTGTGAATTTTCAACGAGAACAAGCAAAATATAGGTGATTTTCTATGTTTTTTCAGTGGTTTAAATTCCAGAGAAGTGACAGTTTTCCTTTCAAGGTTTAAAAAAATGACGGGTCTAGAATAAATAGTATCATTCATGTAAGTAAATCGAGCCACCTTGCAGGTTATATATGATATAGAATGTTTTGGGTCCCAAAGAATCAGAGTTGTTTTAAATGATTTTTGTGTTTTTTTAACGTAATAAAGGCAGTCAGACAGCAAATTTACTAATGCAGTTTCACGTGTGCCTACGCAGAGGCTAATTAAATCATCAGAAAGCAAATTAATATATCCAAATAAAAAGAAATAAGTATGTATAAACAGAACTGCTTCCGATAACCATATACAGCATTAGGTAGGTTGTTTATTTCAATGGTTAAGAATCAGAATTGTTTATAATACTTACCAAGTAAACCGTATAAAATATATATTAGAATTGCATTTTCTGTGCTTTAAAAATGTGATTTAATACAAAACTGTTGCTATGGAAAAATATAAAGTTGTTTTTTTTAAGAGTATTATGGAGGTGGACTATATGTGTAAAAAGATAACTGCCAATATGATGGATATATTTGTATAGCCATTTTTTTTTTTTAATTCATTATTTTCTGTGTGCATGGAATAACATAACATCTTACAATGCCACAACAACATTAGTAAGTAAAGCAAGAACATAGAAGGTCACATTTGTGGCTTTGAGAAAACGGCACATTTTTTTAATTATTATTCAAACAATACATTCAACTGGTGCGCTGACTGCAGTGTTGAGTGTAAGCTTAAAGATTAGCAAAATGTTAAGATTCAATGCAAGCAAGACATAACTGCAACTGGTGCATTGAGTGGTGTATGGTAGATTACATGCAAGGCTGTACTCGATTGGGACAGGTTACTTATTAAACGTTAGGTTACATGCTAGACAGACATGTTATATAACAGAGACCACTGGAGTCGGGCTAACTGCTAAACAAGTACTTATGTCCATGTAAGTCCATGTTGGAGAGGTGAATAGGCGAGAGCAGGAACAGAGACCAAAGATGGCTGCCGGGGTCGTTAGAGATACCTCGCTCAGTTGCTGTAAGTGATATCCCATATGCTGCATGACACTTGTTGTGTGTGCCTCTGTGATGATATGGAGTGCCTTGAGGATGTCGCTGGAAACGGTGAGTCCAGTTAAGGTTTGCAACTCAGGTCTGTTTAGTGAAGTCCCACAGTTCTCGGCTGGTATCAGCGGGTTTTGGTGCTTGATTAAAAATGTATACTTCACGGTTGTGAGGCTGTCAGGGGAGCTTAGTGGCTGTCTGCGCTGTTTAAGCCTAAGGCTTAAACAGCGCAGAGCTCTCAGCTTTCAGAGCTCTCTCCAACAGCTTTGCGGTCAGGCGGATTGGTGAGCAGCACAGCTTCTTTCCCCTTGGTTGCATGAGACAGGGGCCTTGGTGTAGGGCTCCACGTTGCCGCCATCTTGGGAGGTAGGTTTTTGGGAGTACCGCGCTTCTCAGCCTTCTCTCCTGCCGAGCTCTCTGCAGTGGGGGCCGGGATAACCCCCCCCCCGGCCCACGGGGGGGGGGGAAACGGGACCGGCAGGCGTCACAGATAGTCGGCGTGTGGTTGCCGCGGGGGGAGACAGGGCAGCGGCTGTCTACCCCTCTCCCCTCTCGAGTAGGCCGCAGTCCCCGAAGCTTTATTCGACCCTTCTGGGTCCCAAAACTCCCAATCTCGGGGTCCGCCACCTTTCCCACCACCGTATGCTTGATTGTTGGGCTCTTTGCGGGCATCAGAGCTGCAGGATTTGCCTAAGAGGCCAGAATTCTCTGGAGCCTCTCCTGCATGCGACCGGTCAGCATGGCGGTCCGGCCCCGCCCCATTTGTATAGCCATTTTAACTGCAATTAACCAGAAAAAAAAGTGTTTCACAATCAAAATATATTAGTTAAGACAAAAGTTTTCACATTTTGAATAAATGGAACGCTATGGCATTTCAAATGATTTTGCTTCACCCTACATTTAAATAATATCAAGCCGTTTAATCAGAAAACACAATTACAATCCATCCAAATAATCAACTCTATTGAATTAAAAAAATACTATCGTAAAAATATTTTTGAATGGTATGCTGTAGAAATTAGTTATTTCATGAATATATCTTTTGTTTATGTGGTATTTTTCATTTGTACATTAGAGGGAAACATCTATAGACAATGTATGAAATGCGTGTTTTCTTAGACCCAGACTTCCTACTGTTTGGGCAATATAGTTAGAAAAGATTTGAATGGGTTTTTCAAAACGGACTTACCTACATAAAAGGTTTTATGTTTCGTGTTTAGACAGCAATTCTCGGATAAAGTTTTAAAAGTAGAGTGATCACCATGGAAACCAATGGAATGATCCTGCTGTTTGTTTCATTCGTACAACTTTGCCACAAGAATTTTCTATATATGTAATTTCCTGCCTTCTAAACAAGAGACATTTGCAAAGAACACTTTCAAGAATTTATAATATTTTGTTGCAATCTGTCCTTTATAGAGAGGCAGATATTATTTTACAATTATTAGACTGCACTTAATAATTAACAGAAAACTACGATTCTTTGCAGAGACCACTTTTCTGAAACAATGTGTAGAATACATTCTTTTTATTTTGATAAACATCTGTATGTGTATATATATGTATATGTGACATTTAAAAAAAATATTAATATATTCAAATTATATGATCTGCCGGGAAAATAATGTTATCAAAATTCAGACTCTACAGTGGGTAAGGTCATCCAAACATTATTATATTTACATTATTATTATAAGTAATAAATAGTGTAATTGAAACAGTGCACAATTATTAGCACTAATTTTGAGGAGCAGTGGGACATATATGTCCTGCCCAAAATTAGTGGGGGTTCTGCCCCCGACAGAAGCTTCTCTTTGACGCTATAGTAGTTTTTATTCAGAGCTCTCTCAGTAACCTTGTTATGTGAAAGGAAGGCTCTCCTCAGATCCTCTGCTGGCATATCACTATTGGGAGAGGAGGTAAACAGGCAGCGGAATAACTGTAATCAATCTCAGTCAGACATGCCATGGTGCTGACTTGAGATTGAAGAAACCTTAACAGTAGTCCTAACCCTAATCAGTAACCCTAGTCCTAATCCTAAAATATATATAATATATACTTTTTATTTCCTGCACTACACTTGAAAGCATCTAAAGCTTGATTTTCAGGAGTGACCATCACATGACAAAACCTCATTAATAAATAGAGGTTCTGTTCCTGTAACTATGTGTACACACATGGTGCAAATTTCCACCTACCACACCATCATCTGATGTTGTGACTTTATCATTCAGGAGGTTCCTGTACACTGTGCCAGCATGCTTGAAATATTTATGTATTATCCACCTTAATCCAAAATATACTGTTTTTGTTTTTGAACTTATGTATCAAATGTCAATTGCCCTTTTCATTTGTAAATGCTGAATTGTATAGTTGTGTACTTGTAAGTCATAAAATTGTGTGTTTTGTAGTACTTGGTGTAAGTGCTTTAATATGTTATGCTGCATGTTCAGTCCTTATAATCCTATGATACAAGCCTTGAACTATGAACAGGGTGTTTTGTCATCCTGATGTAGAAATACATTAACAAACATGAAGGGTAAAATAAAAATGGACAGGGCAACACAAGAGAATGGCCCTGATTAGTCAAGGACACCAGGGCTGAACAGAATGATAAAACTACCTGGGTCATGGGTAATGGAACTCTAGATCAGAAAATGAGAATGCCTGGTCAAGGAATAAACGTTAATCAGAAGAGAAGGTAAGCCAAGCCTGGTCAAAAACAAATAAAAACAAGTATTAGCAAAAACAGAGCACCATTCAGATAAAACCACTACATATGGGATCAATAGTCTTATATAGTGAAGAATGTTGTTATTTCACAGCTCTCACATGCCAAATTATCCTTCTGTGCATGTCCCATGACTTCTGTAGAGAGAGAGGGTCTGCGGGAGAAAACAGTGTTGGACTCAGACCCTCTGGTAACTACTGCAGACTTTCTAACATTATTATTAGTAGTAGCAGTATTATTGACATTTATATAGCACGAACTGTAGCGCTTTACAATAATATGAGAGGAGGGATGTAACTATAAATAGGACACGTACAAGAAAACTTACAGAAACGATAGGTTGAAGAGGACCCTGCTCAAACGAGCTTTCAGTCTATAGGAGGTGGGGTATAAAACACATTAGGACAGGAAATATCAATCAAATAAGGTGGGAGTGAAGCAGAGCTGGAGTAGAGAGTAAAGTGCTGCCCTATAGGAGAGAGCAAGAGACAGGTATGTAAGGTAGAGGTTACTCAGGTGAGGCCATAAACTTTCCTAAAAAGATGGGTTTTAAGGCACTTCTTAAAGGATTGAAGACTAGGGGAGAGTCTGATGGAGGTAGGTAGGCTATTCCATAGGAAGGGAGCCGCCCGCGAGAGAGGAAAATCAGTCTGGCGGCGGCATTCATTACAGACAGGTTAAATACAGGTTACTGGCTATGGGAGGATAATGCATAATAAACACGTTACTGGCTATGGGAGGATAATGTATAATAAACACAGGTTACTGGCTATGGGGAGGATAATGTATAATAAACACAGGTTACTGGCTATGGGGAGGATAATGTATAATAAACACAGGTTACTGGCTATGGGGAGGATAATGTATAATAAACACAGGTTACTGGCTATGGGGGGATAAGGTATAATAAACACAGGTTACTGGCTATGGGGGGATAAGGTATAATAAACACAGGTTACTGGCTATGGGGAGGATAATGTATAATAAACACAGGTTACTGGCTATGGGGAAGATAATGCATAATAAACACAGGTTACTGGTTGTGGGGGGATAATGTATAATAAACACAGGTTACTGGCTATGGGAGGATAATGTATAATAAACACAGGTTACTGGCTATGGGGAGGATAATGTATAATAAACACAGGTTACTGGCTATGGGGAAGATAATGCATAATAAACACAGGTTACTGGTTGTGGGGGGATAATGTATAATAAACACAGGTTACTGGCTATGGGGAAGATAATGCATAATAAACACAGGTTACTGGTTGTGGGGGGATAATGTATAATAAACACAGGTTACTGGCTATGGGAGGATAATGTATAATAAACACAGGTTACTGGCTATGGGGAGGATAATGTATAATAAACACAGGTTACTGGCAATGGGGAAGATAATGCATAATAAACACAGGTTACTGGTTGTGGGGGGATAATGTATAATAAACACAGGTTACTGGCTATGGGAGGATAATGTATAATAAACGCAGGTTACTGGCTATGGGAGGATAATGTATAAAAAACACAGGTTACTGGCAATGGGAGGATAATGTATAATAAACACAGGTTACTGGCTATGGGAGGATAATGAATAATAAACACAGGTTACTGGCTATGGGAGGATAATGTATAATAAACACAGGTTACTGGCTATGGGGGATAATGTATAATAAACACAGGTTACTGGCTATGGGAGGATACTGTATAATAAACACATGTTACTGGCTATGGGAGGATAATGTATAATAAACACAGGTTACTGGCTATGGGAGGATAATGTATAATAAACACAGGTTACTGGCTAAGGGAGGATAATGTATAATAAACACAGGTTACTGGATATGGGGGATAATGTATAATAAACACAGGTTACTGGCTATGGGGGGATAATGTATAATAAACACAGGTTACTGGCTATGGGGGGATAATGTATAATAAACACAGGTTACTGGCTATGGGGGATAATGTATAATAAACACAGGTTACTGGCTATAGAGGATAATGTATAATAAACACACAAAACAAATAATAAGAAAAAAAGAATGCAAATGTAAAGAATTACTTCACTAATATAAAGTTGGTATATAAGAAATTGTAAAAATCACATTGCAAGGTGCCTATGCTAGTGGGGAAAAGGAAAAAGTCTGAAAAATTCACAGAATGTAAAGAATTATGTCATTAATATAAAGTTGGTATATAAGAAATTGTAAAAATCACATTGCAAGTCACCTATGCTAGTGGGGAAAAGGAAAATGTATATATAAAGATGTTTTGTTTTTTTTATTTATTTTTTTTATTCTTGGCACTACTTGGTGCAATCCCAACAGTTAAATTGGATATAATGGTTGGCATGAGTTGATATTGGTTTGGAAAAGGAATAGGATACAGTCTGATCTCACTAATATAAAGTTGGTATACAAGAAATTGAACAAATCATATTATAATTTGTTTCTTTCAGATAGGAATAGCTTAATGCATACATAAATGTGAGTGTTTTTTTTTTTTTCTTCTTTCTGTCGATACTTCTTGGTGTGATTATGATAGTGGAATTAAGTATTATTCCCTACACAAGACTTGTTTGCAAAATGCACAGATTGCTTAGTTGGATTATATTAACATAAAGCGGCTAGATAAAGTCAATAGTTAAAGGTGCAAATCAGGGTAGTGATGCTATTACATTCTGTTTTGTCGTCACTGCTCTTCTAGCTATACGCAGTTTGCCTAATCGAAGGGAGCAGAATGCAGGATGGTTGCATATCTGACTCTTGACACTGATTTAGCGACTTAAAAAGTTACTTAAGAAATGGAAGTGACTATAATGTGACCTGACTATATTCTAGACTATGTTAGAGGAGAGGAGCTTCTTCTTTTTTTTTTTTTTTTTTTTTTCTCTCTCCCTCTCTTCCTCTCCCAGTTATAAGGATTATATGGACTTCCTGCGACACTCTCGAGGAGGGTTCCCTTCATGCTCCTCCAACTAACTCCATATTTCTTTTTTTGGAGTTTTGGATGCATACCCAGGGTTTTGGGATGCATTGTCTGTCTTCCACTAAGTGGGAGTGGAGATGGAAGTTCTTTTTAATAGTGTGGATGTGGAATGGCTCATGTCTGAATTACATGAGGGCATTCGAATGTAACTGTCGTATGTGTTTTTTTAGTTCATGTTTTTGTCTCTTTGCTGAGGGTCATAGTCGCGAACCACAAACGGATAGTTTATGGTTAAATTTATGACAATAAATAAACAACCCAATTAAAAGAGCCATGGTGTTTCAATATATTAAAAAGGAAGGTGCAAAAGTTATATTACTTCAAGAAACCCATTGGCTAAGGAGAGACATAAAGCGCTTTATCCCCAAAAACTTTAAAATTCAACTCTGCTCTTCATTGGAGGATAAAAAGAAGTGTGGAGTAGCTTTTTTAGTAACAGATGATCTAGATATTCAAGTCACATACCAGGACAAAGATAAAAATGGAAGATTAATTTTAGTTATATGTAAAATACAAGATGAAGAATTTACTATTGTAAACATTTATGCCCCTAATACTAATTCTGTTCAGTTTATACAAATGGTTTTGAGTAAACTAGAAAAAAATCAAAAAGGGCAAGATTATTATGGGAGGAGATTTTAACTGTATCTTAGATGGAACGCTGGATAGGAATTCATTAACAGGGGTCATTCAAGATAAAAAGGGAAAGAAATCATCAACTCAATTTTCAACTTTGATAAATAAGTACGGATTATTAGATCTATGGAGGATTAATCATCCACTAGAAAAAGATTTTACCTGTTTTTCTAAAGCGCACTGTACTTACTCTAGATTAGACTTATTTTTAGGTTCCTCAGAGGTTTCATATAGGGTCAAAAAGGTCTTGATTCAAGAAGTAACCTGGTCAGACCATAATCCATTAATACTTGATCTAACTATTTCACCTGATATTAAGATTAGGAATAATTGGAGACTTAACGAATCACTCCTGAAGGAGGCTCAAGATATAAATTCCATAAAAGATCTAACAAACCGTTTTTTTGATGAAAATAAAAACAAAGGTACACCAGATGCTATAGTTTGGTGTACATATAAGGCTGTGTTACGGGGACACTTTATTAACCCCTTAACACCGCAGCCAAATGTACAAGTTGTGAACGAAACAAAATGTAAACAAAACCTAGCATTTGCGCTATATGTCTGTCAAACCGTAATTCACCTCTTTCATATTAAATGCACCCCCCTTATTATATATCATTTTATTCAGGGGAAACAGGGCTTTCATTTAATATCAAATATTTAGCTATGAAACATAATTTAATATGAAAAACATGGGAGAAAATAAGATTTTTTTTGATTTTTTTAGTTCTACATGACATTTTAACTGTCAATGTCATAATACTGTTTGCTTTAACTGCAATAAAATACACATATTTGTATTCAGCAAAGTCTCACGTGTAAAACAGTACCCCCTATGTACATGTTTAATGGTGTTTTGGGAAGTTACAGGGTCAAATATAGCGTGTTACATTTGAAATTGAAATTTGTCAGATTGGTTACGTTGCCTTTGAGACTGTATAGTAGCCCAGGAAATAAATTTACACCCATAATGGCATACCATTTGCAATAGTAGACGACCCAAGGTATTGCAAATGGGGTATGTCCAGTCTTTTTTAGTAGCCATTTGGTCACAAACACTGGCCAAAGTTAGCGTTAGTATTTGTTTGTGTGTGAAAAATGCAAAAAACGCCAATTTTGGCCAGTGTTTGTGACTAAGTGGCTACTAAAAAAGACTGGACATACCCCATTTGCAATACCTTGGGTTGTCTACTATTGCAAATAGTATGTCATCATAGGGGTAATCTTCATTCTTGGGCTACCATAGGGTCATAAAGGCAACGTAAGCAATCTGGCGAATTTTAATGTGAAAAAAATGAAACACAAGCCTTATATTTGACGCTGTAATTTTTGAAAACACCATAAAACCTGTACATGAGGGGTACTGTTGTACTCGGGAGACTTCGCTGAACACAAATATTTGTGTTTCAAAACAGTAAAAAGTATTGCAGCAGTAATATCGTCCGTGTAAGTGCTGTTTGTGCGTGAAAAATTCAAAAAACGTCACTTTTACTGGCGATATCATCGTTGTAATACATTTTACTGTTTTGAAACACTAATATTTGTGTTCAGCAAAGTCTCCCGAGTAAAACAGTACCCCCCATGTACAGGTTTTATGGTGTCTTGGAAAGTTATAGGGTTAAATATAGTGCTAGCAAATTAAATTCCTTATACTTTCGGCATGGGTTGTCAGGCAGGTCCCGCTAATTGTAATTAATTAGGATACCTAATTATGTAAAATTATTACATAAATATATGTGTAGAATTAATATATGTATATATATACATATGTGTATATATACGTGTATATATATATATTTTTTTAAATATTTTTATTTATATATAGGTATATATATAGTGATATATACGTATATATTTATGTATATAGATATATATATTATTTCGTTCTACGTGTATTTTGATATAAATATATATATATTAATATCACAATACAGTTAGAACGAAATAAAACATCTATATATTTTTTAATATTTTATTTTTAATTATTTTTTTTATTTAATTTTTTTTACGTATTTACATATTTTTTTTATATTATTTATAAATATATATATAACAATAATTATATATATATTTAATCGGTATCAGTCTACGTGTAATTTGATATTAATATATATATATAATTATATATATATATTAATATTAAAATACACCTAGACGGTGTATGTGTATGTGTGTATATGTGTATATATATACTTAGATCATATATATATAATATATATATAATATATATATATATATGATCTAAGTATATGTATATATTTTTTTTTACACTTTTAACTTTATTTTATTTTATTTTCAGCCAGCAGGGGGACCAACTGTCATTACAGTTGGTCCCCCTGCTGGCAATACAGAAGCCAGCTATACCGGCCTCGCAAGGACCTCACTCTCACATGACCGGGAGGGACCGGAGGAGGCAGATCTGCCGCGGGGCGGCTCCCTGGGAGTCCCCCCAACCGCGATCGCCGGCGTGGGACCACCGGCAACCGGGTAAGTTAAAAAAAAACGGCGGGCGTATATTTACGTCCTGCGGCGTTTAGAGCCGCTTTTAAAAGGACGTAAATATACGTCCGCCGGACTTAAGGGGTTAAAGTAGGTTCAATTAAGAAAAAACATAAAGAAGCTTCCCTGACAGAATTATATGTATCTCTCTACAAATTATCAAATTCCAATAAAAATAATCCAAACATAGAGATAAGCGAGAAAATATCAATAATAAAAAATAAAATTTATAAAATTTTACTTTTACAAACTTCAAAAAAACTGGAATACTTAAGAATAAAATGGTATTATAGAGGTAACAGAGCAAACAAAATGCTCACAAACAGAGTCAAAGGTGAGAAGTCGATTAAGCTAATACAAAAAATTATTACAAAGGATGGGACCCAATTAACACCTGAAAATATAGGTAAAGCATTTAATTTCTTTTATCAAAAATTGTATAACTTACCTAATTACCCTTGCAATCCAGAAATATATTTCCAAAATAAAAGTCTAAAAAAACTATCAAGGGAACAACTGAATTCTATTAATGAGCCTTTCTCAGAAACTGAAATAATAAGTGCAATTGACTCCCTAAAAAAAGAACAAAACACCGGGGCCGGATGGTTACCCAAATATATTTTATCAGCAATTCCAGGAAGTTCTAGTAATACACCTTAAAGATCTCTTTAACAGCATAGTCAGAGAAAATGATATACCCAATGAATTACTATACGCCAATATAATTCCCATACAAAAGCCAGACAAACCTACGGAATTTGTAGGGAATTATCGTCCCATATCTTTATTAAATTCAGATATAAAAATTTATGCAAGCATCCTAGCAAAAAGATTACAAAGAGTTCTCCCGTCCATAATTCATGGAGATCAGGTTGGTTTCATGAAGGATAGACAATTGAATAACAGTATAAGAACAATGATTGATATTCTGGAATACGCTCATGAATCGGGTACTCCATTGCTGGCCCTGTCATTGGACGCGGAGAAGGCCTTTGACAGGGTCAGATGGGACTTCCTTAGGGAGGCCCTGAAAGCTTTCGGCTTTGAGGGCTGGATTCTGAGCGCTATAATGGCCCTGTACAGTTCCCCAATGGCTAGAACAATTGGGAGGGGTATAATTTCTGAATGGTTCAATATAAGAAACGGGACAAGACAGGGTTGTCCCTTGTCCCCATTGTTATACCTGATATATATAGAACCCCTGATTTGCGACATTAGACAGAATGAGAAAATTAAGGGAATTACAATAGGCCAAGAGGAATATAAAACGTTACTTTATGCAGATGACGTCTTAATCACTATATCAGACCCTATAACATCAACTGATGAACTGTTAAGAGTGATTCATGAATTTGGGCAGTATTCCAATTTTAAATTAAATGTAGACAAGACAACTATTCTCGCCAAAAATATAAAGAAGGTGGAGAAATCATACATTAGAGCGAAATATACTTTCCAATGGGCAAAAAAATATATTAATTATCTGGGTATAAAGATCTCTAGTAATCCTGTCAGGATTCTAGAATATAATGTCTTGCCTTTAATGATGCAAATTAATAAACAACTGAAAGATATGAGAACAGCAGAGATATTTTGGATAGGCAGAATTAATGTTGTAAAGGCTTACCTAATCCCCAGATGGAGTTATGTATTCCGTATGTTACCATTGAAAATGCCTAAACCATGGCTTATAATGATTCAAACAGCCTTAGATAAATATATATGGTTGGCGAAAAAACCTAGGGTCAACAAAGAAATTCTGAACCTAAAGCCTAAATTAGGAGGGATGGGAGTTCCCAATATTACGGATATATATGAATCTTGCTCATTGGCGCATATTATATCCTCTATGAAAGAGAGCTGTAGGGGTGAATCCTGGGCAAAAATCGAGGCTAGAAAAGTACAAGTTCCGGAATTAATGGCTCTATTTTGGAATGTACATAAGTGTGAGAGAGTCGATATGGGTCTAATTTGAAATAACTTATTGGCCCAATGGAGAACCTGGAAAAAAATATTTAAAATTATAGACAAAATTATTATTGATTTACCCCTGTACGTACTATCCACTAACATTGAGGATCTTTATCTCGAACCTTGGTTAAGTAAAGGCATTAATAGAATAAATCAGCTATTCCAACAACAACAGATTAGACCTTTTGAAGAGATCAAACAAGCTTTCTCCCTCTCATATAGAGAAAGTTTTACATACTTAAGGATAAAACATTTTTTAATGAGGCGTAGAATAGTGGAGCTATCTGAGGAATTACAAATTTTCTTGAATTTACTAAATATCAGATACAGTAAAAACGTAGTCTCTAAATGTACGAAAATTTGCAGCAAATATAAGTCAACCCCTGAATTTCCAGCCTTAAAAGCATGGGAAAAAGACCTACAAATTAGTATTACGAGAAACGAATGGCTTAAGGCCAATTGCGCAGTAATGAAAGCTTCACATTGTTTAAATCTATCAGAAAGTCATTATAAGGTTATTAATAGATGGCACTATGTCCCAGCTAAATTAGCAAAAATATATCCAGGAATGCAATATTCCTGCTGGCGGTGTGCTTCCTCTAGAGCAGACTATGTGCACATATGGTGGTCGTGTCCGATTATATCTCAACTATGGCAAAAGGTAGCGAAATTCTGCAGGGAAGAAATAGAGGTGGATCTCGATTTTACTTGTAGTTCTATGATATTACATATTGGTTGGCCCATAATTCCAAAGGATAAAAAAGAAATAATTATCCACATCCTTATAGAAACTAAAGCCACTCTTGCAAGATTCTGGAAAACTCCAGACTCCCCGTCCTGGGAGATGATAAAACACCAGGTCCTGAATAATTGTATAATGGAAATAGGGATATTGAGACGAGATAATTATTTTAATCCACGAATTGAACTATGGCAGAAATGGATTGTAAAACTAGGAAGAAGAAGTGAGATTTAACACACATTAAGGTTTATACGTTTGGGAATTCTAAATGGGGTAGTGGAACCTGTGCATGTACTTCTAAGAAAGCAATAGTTGTTAGGAGCCTGTTGGGTAGAAAGAATGATTCTTAAGTTTTGCTTTTTTAGGCTCCCAGGAGTAATACGTGACTAACTCTCAGCAAGGAGCAATGTTTTTTTTTTTTTCTTCTTTCTTTTGTGTTTTTCTTTCTTTTTTTTTTTCTTTTTTTTTTAAGATTAATATAGGCAGGTAGGAAATTTTATCAAAAATATAAATACATAAGGAAGAGACATGTTTGAAGGAGAGAGGGGAAAGAGAAAGAGGAGAAATTAAGGGTTTTTTTTTTTTTTTTTTTTTAGCAATTATGGTATTCATTTAAAACTTTTTCTCCTCTCTGTCCTGAAAATTATGGGATTGTGATTGAATTGTAATGTTTCTACATATACCTCATGTCATCGCCCTTTTAATTTATAAATGTTCAATGTTTAATAGCAAAAAAAAAAAAAAAAGAAAGGGGAAAGAGAAGGGGGAGAGTTAAAGGGAGGGAAAAAAGAAAGAGAAATTTCAATTTCGTATGGAAAGGGATCTGGCTAATTGGTCAACATTATAAAAAAACAAGACGCTTATGAGTCTTGGCTGAACAAAATTTAAAATCAATGTAAATAGTATATAAAGTATAATAGATAATTTCGAACTATAATATAGAGGAAATAATTCCTGATCTGTATGGTCTTAAATGTAAGTTTATGTTTTAATTTGGGGTGGTTAATTCATATACTCAGATGTTTGAATTCTCAAACAGAGAAATAAAATAAGAGTAACATGAACCAGAAAGAAAGAGATGAAAAATGATATGTTGTACAACCCAATTATGAGAGAAAAAAAAAATAAAAGAATGCAGCTTCAAAATTAATCTAAATTGTATGCTGTCTAGGAGGGGGAAGGGTCTGCTTCTGATTGGCTGGAATGTGTCTGCTGACTGTGATGTACAGGGTCAAAGTTTACTCAATGATGACGAATAGGTGGCGGACCGAACATCGCATATGTTCGCCGTCCATGGCGAACGTGAACATGCAATGTTCGCCAGGAACTATTCGCCAGCGAACCGTTTGGGACATCACTAGTGGTAGTGGAATCATAGAGTGAAAGATTACACAGCAGATTAAAATTACCTTTTTTTTGTCAAGGAGTCCAGGCTTTGTGCTTCTAATACAAGTTTATGCATTTCCATGCATTGCTTTTTATTTTCAATAGAATCCTTTTGTTGTGATAAGGTCAATGAAGTTCCAGTTCAGTTATATATTACATTTAAGAATGTAAGAAATGCTTAGTCAATTAGGTATTTCATTTTGAGACTGTATTTTCGTGTCAGTTTAATGTATACTTTCTCTCTATTCCAGTATGTGAGATACAATCTCTGCCCCATTTTGATGACGCTGATTGCCTGTGAATGACATATTCTTTCATTATGTTTGAGACTTTCCCATGACATTAAAATTAAAATTAAATGATTTAGAAGATTTTGTGACTAATGCACCAGTCACTCATACAACTATTTGGAACTCTGTTAGTAACTTTGAAATTGTGTATATTAAAATATTAGTTATCTGAGCTCTTTTATTATTCACACATTGTACACATACACTACTGTAAATTACTCTAGTTGAATCTGTCTGTCATTCTAATTTAGAAACTTGAAAAAAATTCTGTAGTGTTTCCAATATGTTGTAAAACCCTGTTGATTTTAATAGCAGGTAAAAGCATAGCTAATTTACCAATTGAATCTGTTCATTTTCTATCTAAAATCAAAGGCATTATGATTTATTTTGTTTCTCGTCAGAACATCTATATATTAATTCCAAGGCTTCCTGAACTCTTCCACTCTATTTGTCTCTCTACCACCTTGACTGGAAAGCAATTCTTCTCTCTGTGTATAAGATAAAGTCTAGAAAAAAGTTTGAAAGTTTTGTATAGATATATAGATATGCTTTAAATCTATATATATTTTAAAATCTGCCTACCTACCCAAAGCATCATAAAAACTGCATGTCTGTAAATAATAAACATAAAGCACAAGAGCATATTTGTTACATTAACTATACTAGAGAGACATGAACAATCATGTAACAAACAGCACTGCCACGTTTAAAAATGATGTTATATGCAGTATAAGTGAAAGTGTTTCTGTTTAAACCTCATCGTTTAACTGTGAAGGTGACAAATATATTGATAAAAAATAGCTCTGGGTGAAAATTCTAAAAAGTAAGCAATTACTATGGAAACCAATAAAATAATTCATTCTGATGGCCAGTGGTGTATCCTGGTTTTGTGCTGCCCTAGGCAGGACAAAACTCAGGCGCCCCCCCTCCCCCCGCGCCACCCCCACCCAACCTTTCCCCCCGCCCCGCATTCTAAATACACACACATTCACTGACAGATACGCATACACTAGCTAACAGAAACACACACACACTAAGACTCACTCACACTCAGTAACAGACAAACACACTCACTAGCAGACACACACTCACTAACATACACACACACTCACAGGCAAACACACACTAACAGACACACACACACTAACAGACACAAACACTAACAGACACACACACTGGCACACACACTAACAGACACAAACACTAGCAGACACACACACTGACACACACACACTAACATACACAAACACTAACAGACACACACACTGACACACACACACTAACAGACACACACACACTAACATACACAAACACTAACAGACACACACACTGACACACACACACTAACATACACACACACACTAACAGACACACACACTAACAGACACAGACACACACTCACCCACATTAACACATTTTTTTTAATTTATTTTTAACACATTTTTAACACATTTTTTTAAATTTATTTTTAACACATTTTTTTTTTTTAACACATTTTTTTTTACCACTTTTTTTTATTTATTTAACACCCCCCCCCCCCCCCAGCCTCCTTACCTTTGGGAATGCTGGGGAGGGGGGGGTCTCTTCCTCCCTGGTGGTCCAGTGGCTGCTGGGTGATCGGGCGGGCGGCTGGCGAGGGAGCACTTCCCCTGAGCTGTCTGCTCAGCTCCCTCGCGCGCCTCAGAGTGAGGCTGGGAGGCGGAATATGACGTCATATTCCGGCTCCGCCTCCCAGCCTCACTCTGCGGCTGGCGAGGGAGCTGAGCAGACAGCTCAGGGGAAGTGCTCCCTCGCCAGCCGGCCGGCCGGCCGCCCGCCCGCCAGGCAGTGCCGCCCAGCAGCCCATCAGTCCATCCGGCATGTCTGTTAGCCGCAAGGCTAACAAGACATTTGCCTTGGGCATTTGGGGGGCGGCTTTTTTTGCCGCCCCCTGGAAAATGCCGCCCAAGGCAAATGCCTTGTTTGCCTCGCGGCTAATACGCCCCTGCTGATGGCTCCATTCTTTAGAGTTATGTAAAAAAAAAAGTGTCACATTCTCTTTTGCTTGTATTAATTTTGTGTGCATTCACTATATCCTTATGTATAAAACGATGTCTCCATCTTTTATATATTAGTGCCTTTTTCTATATTTCTATTGTACACCAAAATAATCCATTTTATGCCAGTTTTTATTCCTCTTTGAGATTTTGTGTTCCTAGTTTCCTGTTCGCGCGGTAAGGCAAATTAATATTACGAGGCACATTCTTAATATGAAGGAATTTTTATACATTCAATAAAAAGGAAGAACGTGAAAGATGTTTATTTATCACGGAAATCTCACAAATCTAAGCTTTTGCACCTCTTTCTTATACATAGGAAGTAAATAATTTATGAATCAGAAAAAAAAACTAAAAAGTAATCATAAATTATGAAAATGTACAATGAGGAATATTTTAGTGTACACAAGAATGTTTTTTAAATATAACCTCCTTGGTGTTTTGTCTCAGAATTACTCTTATATAAATATTCTGAAATGTTAGGCACCTATCATTAGTATGGAGGAAAAACTTGTATTCTGAATTTGTGTAAAACTTTTATATTCAAGATTACTACAACCGTAACCCTGCAACCATCTCGGGGTCAACAGTGACGGAGACATATGCATATCAGTTTATTTCTAGCAGAGAGTTATGTTATAACTTTGTCTTCCAAGTAAAACACTGACAGAAATATTTGCACTAGAGGAGGCTTATAAAGATTAATTTTGGCATCTGGCTATAAATTATTTTGATTGTGAGTTATATTTGTTTAAATCAATTGTTTATTTAAATCGCTGGGCTTAGCAATACTCCAGTATTTTATTGTAGCCAAGCATTGAATTAACACGCTGCTTATGTTAACCCCTTTGTTTTCGTTTTCTCACAAAACATTGGTTATTAAACTTTTTCACTGCCAGAAATAATTTTACAATATTTAGTTTAATTGATAAATATTGAGAAATAATTTTAAAAATATGGAATATTGTAGATATTTTTAGGGATAAACTTGAAACTTTCTGTATGAAAACAATTATGAGCAATCAATGTCTTTCAGTCACAATATGCAAATAACTCAATTCCTTTACACAAGTTTCATTGTATATATTAACAATGGGATTATACGATGGAAACTTTGTTTAGCTGCATCCTCATGATCTTGGGTAGGGGTACATACTGGCCTAGTGTGGCATATCCAACAGATGTATGTGGGTATCACCAATAGCATCACAAAAAGGAGTGAAGAATTTTATTCCCTTAATATGACTAAGAATAAATTTGAAAATGGAGATATAAAAATTATTCTTACCTTCAGGTGAGAAAATAAAAGAGTCTGGCAGTATCGAATAACTTTCCAGAATTGTTTAGGAGCTGAATGAACTAGTCACTTTAAGAACCAAATGAAAAAGACTGTCTCTTTAAGTGAGGATGTTTGCACATGCACAGATCGTTCGAGAGAACGCTGAGCCGTTCGCACCTTTTTTCTAGATCAGTTTGCGCCAATTATGAGAACCAGGTATAAACAAACTGAAGCTAGCCTGGAGAATCCATTAGAAAGGAAACAAATGCCATATCATTCAAATGGAAGAAAGAAATGAACTAAACAAAGCGAAAGAACAGAGAATCACTTACCATATGCTAGGCTTACCACAGGGGAACATGAACAAACTCCCGAACAAAGGGTTCTACTGAACACGTGGGTACATGAATTGAGGAGAAGAAAAACTCCTGAATGAAGAAGAGAAAGGTCTATCTCCCATTGCCTCTAGGTTCTATAAATGGAATATACAAGGCTTCTGATTTTATCAACGGAGCCATAATCCTCAGCATGATATATGGTTTTCAAGCAGATTTAAATTACTAGTTTTGAATCTGACCCAGTTAGTCATGCTCATGCACGCTGTTTACTGGATCCTTCAGGCACAGAGAAGCTCAACTGTGTGTGGGTGACCCATGGTACACATGGGAAGGTGGCCCCAAAAACATGATTGTTAAATAAAACTTTAACCTGTCTGACTGGTTAAGGGCAGAGCTACCCATAAGTGATGCTGCCATGATAAATAGCCAGGAAAAAAAGCATTAGCATATGTACCTGGTCAAACATGAAACTGTCACTCAAAGGTTAATACAACGAGTTACCCAGGAATAACTTACATTACAATACTGCCAGAGATGGTAGTTTTCATTGTAAGGAATTTTTAAAAATCGACATCAGTCAGTTAGAGAGGACAGTAATGTTCACTTGAGAATAAGACATCCAGGTCAGTTGTTAGAATGTGGTATAGGTCTTTGAAGATTTGACGATGAAAGAAAAAAACATGGCATCCTGTGGATCCTCCACAGAGGAACAAAGGCTTCACAATTTAAATATAAAACTACTGTAGTTATGGGGAGTACATATCAGAACGTAAGTTGACATTAGAGTTGAGCCACTCAGTAGTTCTTTTCTGATTTTTTTTTCTGAGCATACTATTCTAAATAAATATGAGAATTAAAATACAAGTCATACGAGTACCAGTCATAAATTATCGTCATACCAGCGGTTAAGGTCTGCATTCGTTCAAAATACTCAAAAAAATGTCCTTCCTATCATGGCTCCCTATGTGTGTACAATACTAAAAAAAACACCACTACATTCATCCAAGCTATAAAAAACTATTCTATCAAAAGAAATTGCACCTCAATTAAAAAATCAATAGTTCCACTTGATTCTAAAAATATCCCAATATACACAATTTAATTCAGAATAATTCATATTTCATTTTTTCAGAAAACAACTGGCAGAGAACACAATAACTTATCTATGTGGGAAAAGTACACTTATCGTTTACTAGTTTCCGAGTTTTTGTTGGGTTATTCATGGTATTATTACACAATTATATAGTAATAATTCTATCAACTTCATCCCATTAGAAAACAAACATGGTTTGAACAGATATAAGAAGTACTGACCTTTCTCATCAGATATTAACAAATATTTACATTGCACTAATCTCAGTTGTTCTCTAAACTCTAAAATCATTTAGATTTAATCAAATTGCTGGTATTCAATACCAAGAACAACCTTCTAACAAACAGGTTTAAAAGATATGTTATATAGGAAAGCATTGTATTGTCTGAAATCATACATTCTGATGATGTCAGCAAAGAGGTGGATTGGGGTGATGCATTTGTAATTCTGAAAGTTGAAGTCATTTGATATTTATCGGCTCTCAATATGCTTTATATTTCTTATACTCGCGAGTCCTGGCTTTCAGAGCATTACCGTGTTTACCGGGGCTTACAAAAAGAGCATTCACCTAGCAGAGGTGAAGGCTGAGATCCTCTAGAGTGCTTCTCTCTCAGTCTCTCTCAGTCACGGCAGGACTCAGCCCCACTCCTGCCCTACCAACTCTCTCTTTTACACTACACAAACACAATTAATCCCTTCCCACACACACACAATGCATCCCTACAAACACACACATACAATGCATCCCTACACACACAATGCATTCCTACACATACACAGAAAGACACAATGCATACCTAAACAAACAAAAAAAAACACTATGCATCCCTACACACAAAAATAGACAATGTGTCCCTGCGCACACAAAATGCATACCTCACACACACAGAAGAAATACACAATATATCCCTTACACACACACTTTATTCCTTGCACTCACTTCAACCCTCCATGCATCCCTTACATACAGAAACACACAATGCATCTCTTACATACACAGACACACACATAATGCATCCCTTACATACAGAAACACACAATGCATCTCTTACATACGCAGACACACACATAATGCGTCCCTTACACACACACAAACACATACTGCAATGTATGCTTTACACACACACACACACACACACACACACACACAGACAGACAAACACGCAATGTATCCCCTGCACACATACACAGACAGCCACACTGCATCCCTTGTGATCTTGTGGGCATACTCACGGTCAGGCTCTGGAGGCTCAGACCTTGTACTGTGTAAGGGGACCCAAAAAATGGAGCTGCTTCCTGTTCCCCAGGGTGTTGATTTTTTTGACAGCACAGTTACAACAGCCTCTAGAGAGCCTGTTCTACACCAGACCAGTGGTATATTATTAGTGGCACTAATCTCTAATTTATCTCACATTAAAGGTATACTATAGTCACCAGAAGCACTATAGCTTAATGTAGTGGTTCTGGGGTATATATCATTTCTCTGCAGACTTTTTAATGTAAACACTTTGCCTTTTCATAGAAATGACACTGTGTAGCGCACTGGTATTTGGTCAAATGGCAGGTCATATGGGTGGGGAATTGTGATGTCTCATGGCAGACATCCCAACATGCAAAAATGCATTTCAGTGAGATGTCTTCACAAGCTAGTGCCCCCCCCCCCCCCCCCGCCCGATGCGCGTTCCCCCCAACCCACTTTCACACACACACAAACACATGTACTGGCATATACGCACACAGATGCGCACACTGGTGCATACACACTGACACACTGATACACACACTAAAACACCTATACACACTGGCACTAACACTCAGATACACACACTGACATACGATACACACACTAGGACACACACTAAGACACGCACACTGACATACAGACACACACACTCAGATACACACACTACCACACACACTCAAATACACACACTGACATACAGATACACACACTAGCACACACACTCAGATACACACTGACACACACACTCAGATACACACACACACACACACACACACTCAGATACACACAGTGATACATACTCTCAAATACACACACTGGCACACAGATACACACACAGAAACACACACTGGGACACTCAGGTACACACACTAGCACATACATTTAGATAAACACACACTCAGATAAATACACTACACATACTCAGATAAACATACTGACATACAGATACACACACCCAGAGCATATGGGGGGCGGCAATTCTTTTTTTGCCTATGGCGGCAAAAATCCTTGCATTGGCCCTGCTGATACTAAATTACTCTGAACCATTAAACAAATTATTAGGAGCTAATAATTTGCTGTTACACCTTATCGGTCAGTATAAAAATACATATGCATTCATGTAGATAACTATATCAATATCACAATCCAGTTCAGTCCATGCACAACCTGGGCACAAACTGGACTGAAGGAGAAACAGCAGCATTTTATTTATACTCATTCTTATTTCATGACAGATGCAAAGGGCAGAGCTTATAACAATGATTGATAGGAAGCCAAGATGGAGGCATTTAAATACAGGATAGAGGTATTAACAGTGTGGATTTCTAAATGTAATTGTCTTTTTCATACCTCCCAAACACATACCAGTTGAATTCATGGAATAAGTAAACACAATATAAAAAATTCTGTTAAGTGACAATCACCCTCTAATATTATCATTAAAGGGAAACTGTAGGCACCCAGACCACTTCAGCTAATTGAAGTGGTCTGGGTGCTCTTTCCCTATTGCATTTAGTGCTGCAATGTAAAACATTGCAGTTCCAGAGAAGTGCAATGTTTACATTGCAGCTCTAAGTCTGTTATCTGGCACTGGATGTCCTCACGATCTGCATGAGGACCTGTCATTGCGAGCTGCCATTGCGGCGCATGTGCATTAGGTCTCCCTCACCAGCTGGCGTCGGCAGAGGAGCATGGGCAGAGCCTGACCCAGAGCTGAAGAACATCGGCGCTGGATTCAGGTAAGTTGCTGAAGGGGTTTTGACACCTTCAGCCCTGCGGGAAGAGGGGGTGTGAGGGAAGGGGGGGGGACCTATTAAACCTATAGTGCCAGGAAAATTGCTTTGTTTTCCTGGTACTATAGGATCCCTTTAGCCCATGGTTTTATCACACATACAATTTCACAAATCCTCTAATTGATGGCCTACCTATTTATACAGTAAGTAAACTACATTTTCAAGAGTTTTATTCAACTGCTAATTAGAAGCATGCAATGGATCATATATATACAAAAGTAACAGCTAAATTTGGCACTGTAGATGTTTAAGAACTACATTTTCCACAATGCTCAGTTCATATTGTGTAATGTCCAGATTGTATACCATTTAGCAAGTAGTTCTAGTTAATATGTTTGAAGAATGATGAAAGCTATCATTACTTGAGTCTGTTCAATGTCCTTGAGCACTCTAATCAACTATTGATCTGTATAATCTTCACAGAGTGCGTTTATTGTATCTCTATGTGACTTTAAAAAAAATCTAATCTATCTAAAAAGCGTGAATCATAACTGCAACAAATAAACACCCAAAGCAAACTAATTATAAACATAGCCGGACAGAAAAATTGCTAAATATTTAGACATATAAAGTCTGTCACGTTCTACAAATTATTCTGTGTGCTTACAAATCCAAGTCTGATTGATTTAAACCAAGTCTGATTGTATTCAGCTCTCTAAAATTTTATTCTGCGATCCTTATGGGAGTAGAATTCCATTACTGCTAAAATATATAGCAATTATGTGCAAGGTAGGATAATTTTCCTCTAATTCAATGCGAGGGAATAATTCCCGACGTTTCCGTATCTCCAATCCATTCCCTCTGGGTATAATCAGAGCTACGAGGAATCTGGTGTTTTAATTTTCCTTAATAGCTCTTCGGTGACATTTTCCTAAATAAACACAACATTTTCCTTTTCAAATGATACATGAATTAAAATATAGTTTTGATGTGCATGGTACTACGCAGCACTTTTTAAAGAAACACAATACATATTTCTCCTCTTTCTCCAGCCATGTCTGTGACATGAACATTGTGATCCCAAAAAACGTTTGTTAAAGTTCATACCTCCCAACATGGCACTGAAACAGGAACTTTGAGTAGCGCTCTATTAAACTATATATAAAGTACAGAACTATATAATAAAAATGACACATTTTTAACTAGTTGAATTAAAAAACAAATAATAACATAGAGGTGTAATGTCATTGAATTATTTAGCTGCCCTCCTCAACATGGTCATTTGATCTTCCGCTGTTATTTGAGGAATGCAGAACTAAGTCTCCAATCTCTTCCTGGCCCTTAATTTTGACTAACATTCTAATGACAATGCTCACTTTATTATACACATATACCCATATTAATTTGTTTTGCTTACCAACACATATGTAGGTCTAGATGTAATTTATGTTTACACAACACTATCCCAGAATTGTCAGCTTGAGATACAAATGCACATAGACATGCATCATGTATCAGATTTCACCTGCATTTCTGCAGGTACCCTTAGCAATTAGACACTGTGCTGATGAGAAACAAAAGGTTAAAACTCTATAGTCCACAGCTAATTTCTTCTCACTGTTCCTTCTAAACCATCAACATTTAAACGATAAGCCCCTCTTTTTCTTCCGTATATATATTTTTTTACCATGAATTTAAATACCGTATTTATCGGCGTATAACACGCACCGGCGTATAACACGCACCTCATTTTTAGAAAGAAATTCCAGGAAATTTCCCCCCCCCCATAGTATTCCCCCCTCATCCTATAGTGTTCCCCCCCTACCATAGTATTCTCCCCCCCTCCCCTCCCATAGTATTCTCCCCCTCCCCTCCCATAGTATTCTCCCCCCCTCCCCTCCCATAGTATTCTCCCCCCTCCCCTCCCATAGTATTCTCCCCCCCCCTCCCATAGTATTTTCCCCCTCCCCTCCCATAGTATTCTCTCCCTCCCCTCCCATTCTCCCCCCCCCCTCCCATAGTATTCTCCCCCTCCCCTCCCATTCTCCCCCCCCTCCAATAGTATTCTCCCCCCTCCCCTCCCATAGTGTACTCCCCCCCCCTCCCCTCCCCTCCCATAGTGTACTTCCCCCCCCTCCCCTCCCATAGTGTACTTCCCCCCTCCCCTCCCCTCCCATAGTGTACTTCCCCCCCTCCCCCTCTCCCCTCCCATAGTGTACTTCCCCCCCTCCCCTCCCATAGTGTACTTCCCCCCCATAGTGTACTTCCCCCCCCTCCCCCCTCCCATAGTGTACTTCCCCCCCCTCCCCTCCCATAGTGTACTTCCCCCCCTCCCCTCCCATAGTGTACTCCCCCCCCCTCCCCTCCCATAGTGTACTTCCCCCCCTCCCCTCCCATAGTGTACTTCCCCCCCTCCCCTCCCATAGTGTACTTCCCCTCCCATAATTACTTACCTGTCCTGAAGCGTGGGCCGGCTTCACAGCTTGCACCGCGGTACAGGAACTTTAATTTCATGTTCCGGTTTCCGGCGGGACTGAAAGGAAGTGTGCACACTATTGTGCACACTTCCTTTCAGTCCCGCCGGAAACCGGAACATGAAATTAAAGTTCCTGTACCGCGGTGCAAGCTGTGAAGCCGGCCCACGCTTCAGGACAGGTAAGTAATTATGGGATATCGGCGTATAACACGCACCCACGATTTTTACCCTATTTTCAGGGGGAAAAAGTGCGTGTTATACGCCGATAAATACGGTAGTGTAAAGAATAGGGTGGATAGAAGAAGTACCTTCCTACTGGAGGATGATTCTGTTAATCCGAACCTAGAATCTAATGGGGAGGTTAATATTCATAAATTGTTCTACGAGTTGGAGAAAAATCTAAAGACAGAAATTAAAGATTGGTGGGACAGTGTTCTATTGAAAAAAAATATCTTGAAAGTAAATTCATCCCTAGAGGACTTGGATTTGACAAAAAACTTTTTTTCAATGACAATGTTCCATTAGAACAAGAATGGTTGGGAGCACTTGATTATTGTTCCTTTATATTGATGGGAATTTTAGTGAGATATAGAGAATCTAAAATATTGATTACTGAGAATAAAATAGAGGAATTACAGTTCCACAAAGAATACATCACAAATCTCCCAATTAGACGATGCCACTAATCAACGTTTGAATCAAAATTTGAAAAAGAGGTGATGACACATAAAAATAACACATTTCAGAGGGATAAAGTGGATTACCAGACAAATAAAGTGAGGAGCTGGCAACGTAAGAAAGGGTCTAAACAACCCCACAATGGAGGTCCCTTTAAAACAGCCCATTCGGCCAGAATTAGACATATTGATTCAAGAATTCCAATCAATGGCCATCAAGGGCAGAAACATAGAACGTATGTATCACAGATGTAGTCCAAAACACTACCCACATTCATCACCCCTCATATCCTCCATATAAGAATAGACCAGTCAATGGAAGAAACAATAGTTCCCTGTGGTCTGATCATAAACAACACAAATGGGAAGTAAATAATAGTAACCTTATCCCCATAGAGAAATCACCATGATTCAGACCTAAGGAACATGCGGCACATATAATGAATAAGGACGCAGTTACAGATTTGGGTGCCAGACCAAAGCTTAAATGTATCAGGGAAAGATAGTGCTTCAGGAGATCATGATAATTTTTTAGGGATAGCTTTGACTACAGCATCCAAAACATTCCCATTATTCAGGAACACTTACACAAAAAGAGGGGTGTACCCATAGAGGAATTAGAGGACGAGGTAGACAGCCCGTCCAACGTAAGATGCCTGTGAATAGAGGCATACTTAATTTATCCTAATATACCCTAAATCCTGGGGAATTATTCCTCCTTAATACGGGTTTAAAATATGCACCTGATAGAATTCCGGTTATGTTTGAACTGTTTAAGTATTTAAATCATTTCGAGAGAAAGCTCACGGTTATTAGATCCTTTAATATAAAGGACACTTTTGATACTGAAGAATGTCCAAAAATCTTCAGTAACCCACAGGATAAAGTTGAATTTTATAATCTTATCTCCCTCCTGGATGAACAGGATACACCCCCACCAGATATTGATGCCCTTCAGGTAATTGAGGCCAATATATCTTCAGGGTTAAAACCACCTTCTACATTTTATCCTCAAGCAGACAAAGGACATTACATACAAATGTTTTATGATCTGGTGCTAAAGGACCCAAAAGTCATATGTACAGAGTTTCACAACAAAAAGCACGAAATCCAGAATAATTTAAACAGTAAAGAATTATTACAATAAAATGGGTGCACAATGTGGGGGTGATTAGGGACTGATGCTCAAACACCTAAAAAGTGGTATCCCCTACACCACTTAAAAATACATAGTATACATACATAAAAAGGTGGAGCTCAATGCAGCAAATATTCTGAAAAACAAGATAATGCAGCAAAATAGTGTAACACAGTATATGTAAAATTGGTTTAAAAATATATAATGGTGTCACTCACAAGCCTGGAGTCATACCGTCATATGACTCCGGTAGTATATGCCTCTGGACCATTCACGGTTGTCCAAACCCCTTCTGTGTAAGGTGTTTTCCTTTAAAGTGCTGTAGTTCTTCTTTCCAGTGCTTTGGAATAATAGATACACCAGGTCCAGGATAGTGAATCCAATAAAATGCTTTATTTCTTTAAAATCAATGAGTAAAAATAAATAAACGAATCTGTGCCAGGTAAATACCTGGATAGACTAAATAGTCCAATATCAAATGTCCAAAACGCGTTTCGCCTTGTTAAAAGGCTTCCTCAGTTGGTTGTTCTGTCTCTTCCTCCTTTTTCCTGTTTTTTAAATCGCCCGCTTCAGGTTGTTAATTGTTTGTATTTCCGGTCTCTCATTTCCGGTTTTTCGTTTCGTGGAACGCACGTGCGTTCCACTGTGCGTCCTTGCTTCCTGAATCATCATTTTGGTAAAACGCACCTTGTGTTCCGTTTCCGCTTCCGGTTTCGCGATCAGTGGAACGCACTTGCGTTCCAGCGAGTGTTGTCACGGACACTTTTGTTTTACCTTCTAGACAATACTGTATGAAGTTTTAATTCATATGTGGATAACACCATCTTTAGTGGTAAACCTTATTTTTACAATGTTACTATTATCCCTAATTTTGTATATCTTTCAAGGGTGACTTCATTCCTATTCATATATATTCCCACTATTGCATATACATCCACTTTTAAATATATTTTAAAGAAGAAAACATTTAAAAAGACCTTGTCAATAAAAGCAATGTTAATATATATCCTAAAAATATATATAGATAAAATCAAATGATAATTTAAAACCCATTTCTTTAAAAAATCATTAATAAAAATGCACCATGTTAATTCATAAAATGGCATAATTCAAAATCATTATTTAACCCATATGGCGTCATCGTATTAAAATTGTAAATGAATTTCATCTCCTCCCTTCCAATCTTTTTAATAAAATCGCCACCTCTCCAATCTTTCTTCACTGTTTTGATTGCCATAAAAGTTAGCCCTTCAGGGTTAAGGTTGTGAACTTTTTTAAAATGATTCGAGACACTATGTGTCTCTATCCCATTTCTTATGTTCCTTATATGTTCTGCCACTCTTGTGTTTAAATTGCGGATTGTTCGGCCTACGTATAAAAGGTTACATGGGCATTTTAAAACATATATTACCCCCTTTGAGTGGCAGGTTAAATGGTCTTTTATTTGAAATTTTCGGTTTATGATGGGCTCCACATCTATTATGTGACGTTTTTTGCTTTTAGTACTTCTGCATGCCAGGCACTGCCCACACCCATAGAAACCATTGCTCATATTAAAAAAGGTTTTATTGGTTTGTGTTGTGTCCTTGTTGCAACTTTTTACCAGCGTGTTTCTTAAATTCTTTGCTCCTCTATATATTATTTTTGGTTTGTCTGGTAGAATGTTTTTAAGGACAGGGTCATCTTTCAAGATGTGCCAGTATCTATTTACAATTTTGTTTATCTTCCTATTATTTCCATTAAAACTACATATAAATGGGGTGTTGTGCCCGCCCCATTTTGGGTTCTTCTTTTTGTCTTTATAAATTAAAGTGCTCTCTCGTGGGATCTTGAGGACGTCTTCTAAGGCTGCTTGGAGTTTTGTTTCCTCGTACCCCTTTTGCAAGAATTGTTTTTTAATCTTATTTGCTTGTATTATGTAATCGCGATCCTCTGTACAGTTGCGTCTAATACGCAAGAATTGGCCTTTTGGGGCATTCATTAGCCAGGGTGCGTGGTGGCAGCTTTCCTTACCGATGTATCCATTGGCATCTACCTCTTTGAAGTGGTTTTTTGTTATGATCCGTGAGTCCATTATGTTAATTTCTAAATCTAAAAAATTAATTTGTTTAGTGCTAATCTCTGCAGTTAAAACAATGTTCCATTCATTGGTGTTCAAGTGTGTGATAAATTGGTTTAAATCCATGTTGGTGCCTGTCCAAATAAAGAATATATCGTCTATAAAACGGCGGTAGCACACCAAGTTCGCCCCCCATGGGTGTCCTTGGTATACAAACTGTTCCTCCCAATAAGCCATAAACAAGTTGGCATAGCTTGGGGCGAACTTGGTGCCCATCGCCGTTCCCCTAATCTGTAGATAGAAGGTCTCGTTGAACCAGAAAAAATTGTTGGTTAAAATTAAATGGATGCCTTCTAAAATGAATAAAATTTGTTCTTCTTTAAAATTATTCTTCTTTAAAAAATATTGCACTGCTTCCAAACCTTTTTCGTGTGGTATAATGCTGTAAAGAGAGGTCACATCACACGTCACTAAAAAATTACCTTCTTGCCACGTTATTGCCTCAATTAGCTGTAGGATGTGTATGGTGTCTTTCAAATATGCTGCATTTCGGACCACTAGGGGTTGTAGTAAGTGATCGAGATACTCAGATACTTTTGCTGAGATAGAATCTATCCCAGATATAATGGGTCTCCCTGGTGGATTATCCTTATTTTTATGTACCTTTGGGAGGTGATAGTACACTGGAGTTTTGGGGTGTGGAGTAGATAAATACTTAGCCTCCTTAGTGGTTAGTATTCCCTTCTCTAACCCTTTTTCAATATAATCATCAAATTTCTTTTTGATATTTTCGATTGGGTTCTTCTCTAATTTCTGGTATGTCTGTGAGTCTGAGAGGATCCGTTCTGCTTCCTGTAAATATTTGCTATTTTGCATAACCACTACACCGCCCCCTTTATCCGCCTGTTTAATCACTATCTCCTTATTTTGTTTTAATTCCTTCACTATTCTTTTTTCTTTACTAGACAAGTTTTGATGGTATTTGTTCAAAGGTTTAATTTTCTTTATTTCTTTCATTACCATTATTTCAAAAGTTTTAATCTCGTCTGAGATAAGATGTTTGGGGAAGAAGTCCGATTTTGATTTAAGATCAGTATGTATGTACTCGGATATCCCTTCCTCCTTTTGTGGTTCTTCCTTGTTGTAAAAAAATTTTTTTAAACAGAGGTTTCTAATGAACTTGTTAATATCTATGAAAAAATCGAACTTATTAAGATCAGAAGTTGGGGCAAATTTTAAGCCTTTCTGTAAAATTTCCACCTCCCCCATGGGTAGTTCCTTCCCAGTTAAGTTGAAGATTCCATCTGTATTTACCTCTTTCCTCTCTTCTCTTTGTGTGCTTCTTCTTCTGTTTCTATTTCTCTTTCCTCTGTTAATGATCTCTGTCTTTTTCCCGGTGACTCCCATATTTTGATTGGGCGTATCTGTTTCAGCCTCTCTATTGCTGGGTCCTTCCGAAAAGGGATTGAGTGAGGTTCTTCCTCTGTCCTTTCTATTCTATTATTCCACTTCTCGGGAGATCGTCTATAATTTCTTTTTCTTCTCTCCTCTTCATCCCGTCTCATGCCTTCCCTTTCTGATAGGTTTGATCGGACTACTTGGCTGTAGGTTCTATAGTTAGTCTGTCTTGGTGGGGGAGAATGGTTTCTCCTATAGTTTCCCCGTTGAGGGTAGTTTTGTCTTAATGGGTTTAGAACTTCCTGATCTCTTCTAACTTTTGTGTTAATTTCTCTTATTAATTTTTGTCTAGGTGTTACGGTTATTGTCTGCCCTTTATGCCTATTAAATTGTCTAGTTACAGAGGGTGATCTAGTCCTTCTTGCTAGTTTATTTCTGGGGGGTGATTTACTTCTTCTTCTTTCTATAGACTTCCTCCTTTTCGGGAAATCGTATTGCTTTTTGTATGGTACCTTTTTATAGTTCTGGTTTTTTAAAGTGTTTATATTGCCCGTTTTATAATCGTTCATATCTCTCAAATATTTACTCCTTTTTATTTCGATTACTTCTTTTTCAATTTTTTCTACTTTAGTTTTTATATCTCTCATTATTTGGCTGTATATTTCGGGGTTAGTGGTTTCACTTATTTTTTCTTTCCAGGTTATTATTTCTTTGTCTATTTGTGACAGGGTCTCCTCTCGCCTGGAGACGATGTACCCCATAGTGCTGAAGGAAAAACCCTCCAGCATTTTGTTCCATCCTGTCATGAAACCCTCATCTTCTCTATCAAAAGAGGGGCTTTTTTGGAATCTCAACCCTCTTGGTGTGATCCTTTCTCTCACGTATTTTTTCAAGGTGGCTATTTCCCATTTGATTTTCATTTCTCGTATAAGGGTTTTTTCTAGATTATATTTACATTTTTCTGAATCTACATATGGAATTTCATTAGGTAAATTCTCTGTTGAAGCAAACATTTGATCTATATCATTGGTTGAATATTCCCTATTTTCGTTTGAAGCCATATTATGGTGTTTCTTAATACCACCACTTTGTGCTAGGGGTTAAGTAATACAAATAATACAATAAAATGGGTGCACAATGTGGGGGTGATTAGGGACTGATGCTCAAACACCTAAAAAGTGGTATCCCCTACACCACTTAAAAATACATAGTATACATACATAAAAAGGTGGAGCTCAATGCAGCAAATATTCTGAAAAACAAGATAATGCAGCAAAATAGTGTAACACAGTATATGTAAAATTGGTTTAAAAATATATAATGGTGTCACTCACAAGCCTGGAGTCATACCGTCATATGACTCCGGTAGTATATGCCTCTGGACCATTCACGGTTGTCCAAACCCCTTCTGTGTAAGGTGTTTTCCTTTAAAGTGCTGTAGTTCTTCTTTCCAGTGCTTTGGAATAATAGATACACCAGGTCCAGGATAGTGAATCCAATAAAATGCTTTATTTCTTTAAAATCAATGAGTAAAAATAAATAAACGAATCTGTGCCAGGTAAATACCTGGATAGACTAAATAGTCCAATATCAAATGTCCAAAACGCGTTTCGCCTTGTTAAAAGGCTTCCTCAGTTGGTTGTTCTGTCTCTTCCTCCTTTTTCCTGTTTTTTAAATCGCCCGCTTCAGGTTGTTAATTGTTTGTATTTCCGGTCTCTCATTTCCGGTTTTTCGTTTCGTGGAACGCACGTGCGTTCCACTGTGCGTCCTTGCTTCCTGAATCATCATTTTGGTAAAACGCACCTTGTGTTCCGTTTCCGCTTCCGGTTTCGCGATCAGTGGAACGCACTTGCGTTCCAGCGAGTGTTGTCACGGACACTTTTGTTTTACCTTCTAGACAATACTGTATGAAGTTTTAATTCATATGTGGATAACACCATCTTTAGTGGTAAACCTTATTTTTACAATGTTACTATTATCCCTAATTTTGTATATCTTTCAAGGGTGACTTCATTCCTATTCATATATATTCCCACTATTGCATATACATCCACTTTTAAATATATTTTAAAGAAGAAAACATTTAAAAAGACCTTGTCAATAAAAGCAATGTTAATATATATCCTAAAAATATATATAGATAAAATCAAATGATAATTTAAAACCCATTTCTTTAAAAAATCATTAATAAAAATGCACCATGTTAATTCATAAAATGGCATAATTCAAAATCATTATTTAACCCATATGGCGTCATCGTATTAAAATTGTAAATGAATTTCATCTCCTCCCTTCCAATCTTTTTAATAAAATCGCCACCTCTCCAATCTTTCTTCACTGTTTTGATTGCCATAAAAGTTAGCCCTTCAGGGTTAAGGTTGTGAACTTTTTTAAAATGATTCGAGACACTATGTGTCTCTATCCCATTTCTTATGTTCCTTATATGTTCTGCCACTCTTGTGTTTAAATTGCGGATTGTTCGGCCTACGTATAAAAGGTTACATGGGCATTTTAAAACATATATTACCCCCTTTGAGTGGCAGGTTAAATGGTCTTTTATTTGAAATTTTCGGTTTATGATGGGCTCCACATCTATTATGTGACGTTTTTTGCTTTTAGTACTTCTGCATGCCAGGCACTGCCCACACCCATAGAAACCATTGCTCATATTAAAAAAGGTTTTATTGGTTTGTGTTGTGTCCTTGTTGCAACTTTTTACCAGCGTGTTTCTTAAATTCTTTGCTCCTCTATATATTATTTTTGGTTTGTCTGGTAGAATGTTTTTAAGGACAGGGTCATCTTTCAAGATGTGCCAGTATCTATTTACAATTTTGTTTATCTTCCTATTATTTCCATTAAAACTACATATAAATGGGGTGTTGTGCCCGCCCCATTTTGGGTTCTTCTTTTTGTCTTTATAAATTAAAGTGCTCTCTCGTGGGATCTTGAGGACGTCTTCTAAGGCTGCTTGGAGTTTTGTTTCCTCGTACCCCTTTTGCAAGAATTGTTTTTTAATCTTATTTGCTTGTATTATGTAATCGCGATCCTCTGTACAGTTGCGTCTAATACGCAAGAATTGGCCTTTTGGGGCATTCATTAGCCAGGGTGCGTGGTGGCAGCTTTCCTTACCGATGTATCCATTGGCATCTACCTCTTTGAAGTGGTTTTTTGTTATGATCCGTGAGTCCATTATGTTAATTTCTAAATCTAAAAAATTAATTTGTTTAGTGCTAATCTCTGCAGTTAAAACAATGTTCCATTCATTGGTGTTCAAGTGTGTGATAAATTGGTTTAAATCCATGTTGGTGCCTGTCCAAATAAAGAATATATCGTCTATAAAACGGCGGTAGCACACCAAGTTCGCCCCCCATGGGTGTCCTTGGTATACAAACTGTTCCTCCCAATAAGCCATAAACAAGTTGGCATAGCTTGGGGCGAACTTGGTGCCCATCGCCGTTCCCCTAATCTGTAGATAGAAGGTCTCGTTGAACCAGAAAAAATTGTTGGTTAAAATTAAATGGATGCCTTCTAAAATGAATAAAATTTGTTCTTCTTTAAAATTATTCTTCTTTAAAAAATATTGCACTGCTTCCAAACCTTTTTCGTGTGGTATAATGCTGTAAAGAGAGGTCACATCACACGTCACTAAAAAATTACCTTCTTGCCACGTTATTGCCTCAATTAGCTGTAGGATGTGTATGGTGTCTTTCAAATATGCTGCATTTCGGACCACTAGGGGTTGTAGTAAGTGATCGAGATACTCAGATACTTTTGCTGAGATAGAATCTATCCCAGATATAATGGGTCTCCCTGGTGGATTATCCTTATTTTTATAGTGGGAATATATATGAATAGGAATGAAGTCACCCTTGAAAGATATACAAAATTAGGGATAATAGTAACATTGTAAAAATAAGGTTTACCACTAAAGATGGTGTTATCCACATATGAATTAAAACTTCATACAGTATTGTCTAGAAGGTAAAACAAAAGTGTCCGTGACAACACTCGCTGGAACGCAAGTGCGTTCCACTGATCGCGAAACCGGAAGCGGAAACGGAACACAAGGTGCGTTTTACCAAAATGATGATTCAGGAAGCAAGGACGCACAGTGGAACGCACGTGCGTTCCACGAAACGAAAAACCGGAAATGAGAGACCGGAAATACAAACAATTAACAACCTGAAGCGGGCGATTTAAAAAACAGGAAAAAGGAGGAAGAGACAGAACAACCAACTGAGGAAGCCTTTTAACAAGGCGAAACGCGTTTTGGACATTTGATATTGGACTATTTAGTCTATCCAGGTATTTACCTGGCACAGATTCGTTTATTTATTTTTACTCATTGATTTTAAAGAAATAAAGCATTTTATTGGATTCACTATCCTGGACCTGGTGTATCTATTATTCCAAAGCACTGGAAAGAAGAACTACAGCACTTTAAAGGAAAACACCTTACACAGAAGGGGTTTGGACAACCGTGAATGGTCCAGAGGCATATACTACCGGAGTCATATGACGGTATGACTCCAGGCTTGTGAGTGACACCATTATATATTTTTAAACCAATTTTACATATACTGTGTTACACTATTTTGCTGCATTATCTTGTTTTTCAGAATATTTGCTGCATTGAGCTCCACCTTTTTATGTATGTATACTATGTATTTTTAAGTGGTGTAGGGGATACCACTTTTTAGGTGTTTGAGCATCAGTCCCTAATCACCCCCACATTGTGCACCCATTTTATTGTATTATTTGTATTACTTAACCCCTAGCACAAAGTGGTGGTATTAAGAAACACCATAATATGGCTTCAAACGAAAATAGGGAATATTCAACCAATGATATAGATCAAATGTTTGCTTCAACAGAGAATTTACCTAATGAAATTCCATATGTAGATTCAGAAAAATGTAAATATAATCTAGAAAAAACCCTTATACGAGAAATGAAAATCAAATGGGAAATAGCCACCTTGAAAAAATACGTGAGAGAAAGGATCACACCAAGAGGGTTGAGATTCCAAAAAAGCCCCTCTTTTGATAGAGAAGATGAGGGTTTCATGACAGGATGGAACAAAATGCTGGAGGGTTTTTCCTTCAGCACTATGGGGTACATCGTCTCCAGGCGAGAGGAGACCCTGTCACAAATAGACAAAGAAATAATAACCTGGAAAGAAAAAATAAGTGAAACCACTAACCCCGAAATATACAGCCAAATAATGAGAGATATAAAAACTAAAGTAGAAAAAATTGAAAAAGAAGTAATCGAAATAAAAAGGAGTAAATATTTGAGAGATATGAACGATTATAAAACGGGCAATATAAACACTTTAAAAAACCAGAACTATAAAAAGGTACCATACAAAAAGCAATACGATTTCCCGAAAAGGAGGAAGTCTATAGAAAGAAGAAGAAGTAAATCACCCCCCAGAAATAAACTAGCAAGAAGGACTAGATCACCCTCTGTAACTAGACAATTTAATAGGCATAAAGGGCAGACAATAACCGTAACACCTAGACAAAAATTAATAAGAGAAATTAACACAAAAGTTAGAAGAGATCAGGAAGTTCTAAACCCATTAAGACAAAACTACCCTCAACGGGGAAACTATAGGAGAAACCATTCTCCCCCACCAAGACAGACTAACTATAGAACCTACAGCCAAGTAGTCCGATCAAACCTATCAGAAAGGGAAGGCATGAGACGGGATGAAGAGGAGAGAAGAAAAAGAAATTATAGACGATCTCCCGAGAAGTGGAATAATAGAATAGAAAGGACAGAGGAAGAACCTCACTCAATCCCTTTTCGGAAGGACCCAGCAATAGAGAGGCTGAAACAGATACGCCCAATCAAAATATGGGAGTCACCGGGAAAAAGACAGAGATCATTAACAGAGGAAAGAGAAATAGAAACAGAAGAAGAAGCACACAAAGAGAAGAGAGGAAAGAGGTAAATACAGATGGAATCTTCAACTTAACTGGGAAGGAACTACCCATGGGGGAGGTGGAAATTTTACAGAAAGGCTTAAAATTTGCCCCAACTTCTGATCTTAATAAGTTCGATTTTTTCATAGATATTAACAAGTTCATTAGAAACCTCTGTTTAAAAAAATTTTTTTACAACAAGGAAGAACCACAAAAGGAGGAAGGGATATCCGAGTACATACATACTGATCTTAAATCAAAATCGGACTTCTTCCCCAAACATCTTATCTCAGACGAGATTAAAACTTTTGAAATAATGGTAATGAAAGAAATAAAGAAAATTAAACCTTTGAACAAATACCATCAAAACTTGTCTAGTAAAGAAAAAAGAATAGTGAAGGAATTAAAACAAAATAAGGAGATAGTGATTAAACAGGCGGATAAAGGGGGCGGTGTAGTGGTTATGCAAAATAGCAAATATTTACAGGAAGCAGAACGGATCCTCTCAGACTCACAGACATACCAGAAATTAGAGAAGAACCCAATCGAAAATATCAAAAAGAAATTTGATGATTATATTGAAAAAGGGTTAGAGAAGGGAATACTAACCACTAAGGAGGCTAAGTATTTATCTACTCCACACCCCAAAACTCCAGTGTACTATCACCTCCCAAAGGTACATAAAAATAAGGATAATCCACCAGGGAGACCCATTATATCTGGGATAGATTCTATCTCAGCAAAAGTATCTGAGTATCTCGATCACTTACTACAACCCCTAGTGGTCCGAAATGCAGCATATTTGAAAGACACCATACACATCCTACAGCTAATTGAGGCAATAACGTGGCAAGAAGGTAATTTTTTAGTGACGTGTGATGTGACCTCTCTTTACAGCATTATACCACACGAAAAAGGTTTGGAAGCAGTGCAATATTTTTTAAAGAAGAATAATTTTAAAGAAGAACAAATTTTATTCATTTTAGAAGGCATCCATTTAATTTTAACCAACAATTTTTTCTGGTTCAACGAGACCTTCTATCTACAGATTAGGGGAACGGCGATGGGCACCAAGTTCGCCCCAAGCTATGCCAACTTGTTTATGGCTTATTGGGAGGAACAGTTTGTATACCAAGGACACCCATGGGGGGCGAACTTGGTGTGCTACCGCCGTTTTATAGACGATATATTCTTTATTTGGACAGGCACCAACATGGATTTAAACCAATTTATCACACACTTGAACACCAATGAATGGAACATTGTTTTAACTGCAGAGATTAGCACTAAACAAATTAATTTTTTAGATTTAGAAATTAACATAATGGACTCACGGATCATAACAAAAAAACACTTCAAAGAGGTAGATGCCAATGGATACATCGGTAAGGAAAGCTGCCACCACGCACCCTGGCTAATGAATGCCCCAAAAGGCCAATTCTTGCGTATTAGACGCAACTGTACAGAGGATCGCGATTACATAATACAAGCAAATAAGATTAAAAAACAATTCTTGCAAAAGGGGTACGAGGAAACAAAACTCCAAGCAGCCTTAGAAGACGTCCTCAAGATCCCACGAGAGAGCACTTTAATTTATAAAGACAAAAAGAAGAACCCAAAATGGGGCGGGCACAACACCCCATTTATATGTAGTTTTAATGGAAATAATAGGAAGATAAACAAAATTGTAAATAGATACTGGCACATCTTGAAAGATGACCCTGTCCTTAAAAACATTCTACCAGACAAACCAAAAATAATATATAGAGGAGCAAAGAATTTAAGAAACACGCTGGTAAAAAGTTGCAACAAGGACACAACACAAACCAATAAAACCTTTTTTAATATGAGCAATGGTTTCTATGGGTGTGGGCAGTGCCTGGCATGCAGAAGTACTAAAAGCAAAAAACGTCACATAATAGATGTGGAGCCCATCATAAACCGAAAATTTCAAATAAAAGACCATTTAACCTGCCACTCAAAGGGGGTAATATATGTTTTAAAATGCCCATGTAACCTTTTATACGTAGGCCGAACAATCCGCAATTTAAACACAAGAGTGGCAGAACATATAAGGAACATAAGAAATGGGATAGAGACACATAGTGTCTCGAATCATTTTAAAAAAGTTCACAACCTTAACCCTGAAGGGCTAACTTTTATGGCAATCAAAACAGTGAAGAAAGATTGGAGAGGTGGCGATTTTATTAAAAAGATTGGAAGGGAGGAGATGAAATTCATTTACAATTTTAATACGATGACGCCATATGGGTTAAATAATGATTTTGAATTATGCCATTTTATGAATTAACATGGTGCATTTTTATTAATGATTTTTTAAAGAAATGGGTTTTAAATTATCATTTGATTTTATCTATATATATTTTTAGGATATATATTAACATTGCTTTTATTGACAAGGTCTTTTTAAATGTTTTCTTCTTTAAAATATATTTAAAAGTGGATGTATATGCAATAGTGGGAATATATATGAATAGGAATGAAGTCACCCTTGAAAGATATACAAAATTAGGGATAATAGTAACATTGTAAAAATAAGGTTTACCACTAAAGATGGTGTTATCCACATATGAATTAAAACTTCATACAGTATTGTCTAGAAGGTAAAACAAAAGTGTCCGTGACAACACTCGCTGGAACGCAAGTGCGTTCCACTGATCGCGAAACCGGAAGCGGAAACGGAACACAAGGTGCGTTTTACCAAAATGATGATTCAGGAAGCAAGGACGCACAGTGGAACGCACGTGCGTTCCACGAAACGAAAAACCGGAAATGAGAGACCGGAAATACAAACAATTAACAACCTGAAGCGGGCGATTTAAAAAACAGGAAAAAGGAGGAAGAGACAGAACAACCAACTGAGGAAGCCTTTTAACAAGGCGAAACGCGTTTTGGACATTTGATATTGGACTATTTAGTCTATCCAGGTATTTACCTGGCACAGATTCGTTTATTTATTTTTACTCATTGATTTTAAAGAAATAAAGCATTTTATTGGATTCACTATCCTGGACCTGGTGTATCTATTATTCCAAAGCACTGGAAAGAAGAACTACAGCACTTTAAAGGAAAACACCTTACACAGAAGGGGTTTGGACAACCGTGAATGGTCCAGAGGCATATACTACCGGAGTCATATGACGGTATGACTCCAGGCTTGTGAGTGACACCATTATATATTTTTAAACCAATTTTACATATACTGTGTTACACTATTTTGCTGCATTATCTTGTTTTTCAGAATATTTGCTGCATTGAGCTCCACCTTTTTATGTATGTATACTAAGTAAAGAATTATTAGCTATCAAAAGTTTGAAAAACAATAAGAACCTAATCATTAAAGGGGCAGACAAGATTGAGGGAATCGTTTTATTGAACAAAAAAGATTATCTAATGGAAGCAAATAATATATTACGGAACAGAGAATATTTTCTCTGAAGATCTTAGAAGAGGATCCTACAAAAAAATTTGAAAAGGAATTGAGAGATCTTATAGAGCAGGCTTATGCCAGCGGGTCTATTGATAAAAAAGAAAGAAGTTATTTCCTGTCAGCTCAAGGGGATATTCACATTTTTTATTATCTTCCCAAGGTTCACAACTCCCTCACCAATCCCCCCGGTCACCCTATTATTTTGTGTTTAGGCTCTTTGAGTGGCCCTATTTCTAAATGGGTTGATTTTCATTTCTAGAGATATGTCTCCAATTTGCCATCTTTTATTAGAGACACACAAGGACATGTTTTATCCCTATTTAAAGATTGGGAATGGTCGAACCATCATTGTTGGATAACTATTGATGTAACATCTCTTTACACAAACATAGACCATTCTTTGGGCCTTAAAGCCTTATCCCATTATCTTTCTTCTGACCCATTGCTCCCAGAACAACAGGTGGAATTTATCTGAAGGTTCACTGAATTTATATTAAAACACAATTATTTTCAGTTAATTACGTTTTTTATTTACAGACAAAAGGTAATGCGATGGGGGTAAGTTTTGCTCCATCCTATGTCAATTTATTTATGGGGTTCTGGGAAAAACTATGGTCCTAGAGAACCCTTATTGGATGGAGCGACTCGCCCTCTTTTGCAGATTTATAGATGATGTTCTGATCATCTGGAAAGGTGATTGGGATGATATAGAAGGTTTTGTTCAATACCTAAATAATAATCAATGGGGTCTTGCATTTATGTATAGTAGAAATAAATCTGTTATTGATTTTTTTGGATCTTACTCTAACTGGATCCAAGGGGAAAGTTTATACTAAGACTTACCAAAAAATGTTTTTATGTAAATGGTTTCCTCCATGCAGATAGTGGGCATCATCCAACATGGATTCAAAATATACCGTTAGGCCAATTTACCAGAATAAGGTGTAATTGTTCGTCTTTAACCCCTTCAGGACGGAGTCAATAGTGCACGTTCTGATCAAAACAAAAACTAGAATTTGCGCTAAATGTCTGTTCACCCGTAGCTCCCCTCTTTCATATTATATGCACCCACACTTATTATATATCATTTTGTTCAGGAGAAACAGGGCTTTAATTTACCATTAACTATTCATATATGGAACATAATTTATTATGAATAAAATAAAAAAACTGTGAGAATTTTTTTTTTTTTAAATGTGTAGTTCCGCCTCACATTTTAGCTGTAAATGTCATAATACTGTTATGTTTTACTGCAACAAAATGCACATATTTGTAATCAGCGATGTCTCACGAGTACAACAGTACCCCCCATTAACAGGTTTTATGGTGTTTTGGAAAGTTACAGGGTCAAATATAGAAGGTTCCATTTTCAAATTGAAATTTGTCAGATTAGTAATGTTACCTTTGAGACGGTGTGGTAGCCCAGGAATGAGAATTACCCCCATAATGGCATACCATTTGAAAAAGTAGACAAGCCAAGGTATTGAAAGTGGGGTATGTTTAGTCTTTTTTAGTAGCCACTTAGTCACAAACACTGGCCAAAGTTAGCGTTCATATTTGTTTTTGTGTGAAAAAAGCAAAAAACGAATATTTAGCCAGTGTTTGTGACTAAGTGGCTACTAAGAAAGACTGGACATACCCCACTTGCAATACCTCGGGTTGTCTACTTTTGCAAATGGTATGCCATCATGGGGGTAATTCTCATTCCTGGGCTACCATACGCTCTCAAAGGCAATATAACCAATCTGGCAAATTTCAATGTGAAAAAAATGAAATGCAAGCCTTATATGTGACTCTCTAACTTTCCAAAATACCATAAAACCTGTACATGGGGGGTACTGTTATTCTCGGGAGACTTCACTAAACACAAATATTAGTGTTTAAAAACAGTAAAACATATTACAACAATAATATAGTCCATAAAAGTGCCGTTCGTTTGTAAAAAATGCAAAAAACTTCACTTTTACTTAAAATATCATAGTTGTAATACAATTTACCAGTTTGAAACACTAATATTTGAGTTCAGTGAAGTCTCCCGAGTAAAACAGTACCCCCTATGTACAGGTTTTATGGTGTCGTGGAGAGTTACAGGGTCAAATATAGTGCTTGCGAATTGAATTCTCTGCACTTTCTCCCTGTGTTGTCAGGCATGTCAATCAAATTTTAATTAATCAAATCACATAATTATGTTAAAAGATTACTTAAATATACATGCAGAATTTTAATATATATACATATATATGTATTTAAATTCTACGTGTATACTAATGTAATCTTTTATGTAATTATATGTATTTATCTATATATATATATATTTGCGGTTATTTGTATTTTATATATAGATAGATATATATAGAATGTCATTCTAAGTGTATTTTGTTACCAATATATATATATTAATAACAAAATACAGTTAGAATGAAATTACATATGAATATATAATTTATATTAAATTTTGTTTCAATATTTTATTTATTTATTTTATTATTTTATTTATTTATTATTTTAATTATACGTATATATATATATAATATATATATATATATGTAGATCTATTATATATATGATATATATACATATTATATATATGTAACGTCATTCTAAGTGTATTTTAATGCTAATATATATACTTATATTAATATTAAAATACACTTTGTATGACGTTACATATATATATTATATATATAATATATATACATATTATATATATATAAAAATATTTTAAATTTATTTTTACACTTGTTTAATTTATTTTTGTATACTTTCCCAACAGCAGGGGGACTGTCTGATATTTTAGACAGTCCCCCTGCTGGCAGATCCATAGCCAGCTATAGGGGGCCATGTGATCTTTGAGAGCGATCACATGGCCCCCGGGGGCCTCATTTGCCGTGAGAGGGCTGCCTGGGCTGTCAGGCAGCCCCCCAGAAGAGGATCGCGGCCGAGGTAAGTAAATCTCACCTCCTGGGGCTCAAAGCCGTTACGGCATTCCATGCCGCCGCAACGGCTTTAAAGCCCATTATAATGGGGACGGCATGGAACGCCGTAACGGCGTTAACGGGTTAATAGAATATGAAAAAGAATCTCTTCTATTATGCCAACGTTTTTTAGAAAAGGCATACTCGGCGAAACAGGTCTGTAGAGCATACCTAAAAGTTGGTAATATAAATAGAGAGTGACTTATTGGTCCGACTGATGTCCATAATTCTAAAGATATGCGGCTAATTCATGAGCCAAATATGGAATGGGTACACCATACAAAGGAACATGAGGTTATCCTCAGCTTATTGGGAGAATCTAATGCCCCACACAAAGGAAGGGCAAAATATAATATAAGCACAAAAGAAGTGGGTTTGGGCAAAACTCACATTTTCTCCACTATGTTTAAGCGGGGATATGATGAAATCATAGGTATTATGTACAAATATTGGCCTATCTTGAAAAAAGACCCATGGTTGTATTTTAGTATTTCAGATACACCGAGGGTCACTTTCAGAAGAGCCCCAAACCTTAAAAACATGTTAGCACCCTCAAAATTTATATCAGATAATGGAGGTCGATCCGAGAGAAAAATCTGCGCTGTGGGCATAATAGATCCCTCACTTGCGGCTTTACTTGTCACCAAACATCTACATTTAAACCGTATGAAAGCGAGGGCATTTTCTCTGTTTCATATAAAATTAATTGCAATACTTCATTTGTTGTGTACCTGCCTATATGCCCATGTGGGCAACAGTATGTGGGCCAAACTACGAGGTCCTTGAAATGTAGGTTTAGGGAACATAAATTGGCCATATTGAATAAAGATAGAAAATCTCCAGTGGCACGCCATTTGAGATCTATCATGATAGTGATCCCTCGTCCATTAAAGTTATGGGGATTGATTTTATCCCAGCCAAAGGAGATCCTGCCAAAAGGAAGAGGGATCTGACAAGAGCAGAATCTATATGGATTTTAAGACTCAATTCCATGGCCCCTAATGGTCTCAATGAAGAACTCAAATAATTTTAATCCTTTTCCTCAGATCCTTTAAGAGACTTGGAGATATCTATTGAAGTAAGGCAATTACCGATTTCTCCCTCCACTATATTATATATCTTCAACTATAATTATAATTACTATTTCATCTGATAGTGTGGGTTTACACTTTGCTCTATGTATATACGGTTATATAGGTTTTGCATTAAGAATCTCAGGAGTAGTCGAAAATAACTATATATATATATATATATATATATATATATATATATATTGTGACAAAAGTACTCCTTTCCCTTGGTACCTTGTCCTGGGATTGGGGTGTTACACACAGTCTTTTCAGGCTTTAGAGACACTTCACACGCTGGATGAGGTAACAGGACTTGCTCTTTTATTGTGGCTCCAAAATAAATGCTCAGTAAGGTATAAAGGTAACAAAAATATACAAAACAAAAGCCTTGCTCTTCTGAGCACTAACTAAACAAAATAATCAGCTAACTGGATTGGATGGTTTGTCCATTTCCCAACATAAACAACCTTACTGTTTCAGGTTTTCAGCTCTCTGTTTCCACTCACAGAAACCAAACACAATCTCCCTCCTTCCTTGGCAGGGGAGTACTTAATAGCACTGGTAATTGACAATCCTTTTCAGGTGAGTTAAATTAGGATTCAAACTCTGGAACTGAACTTCTCACCTGTAGGTTACAAGCAACTTCCAAAATGTGGAGCGGAGCACTGGCCCTCCCTACTCTCCAAGTACTCCACCCCAGGGCCCAAATATACACATATTTAAAGTGCAACATTCATTCTAACATAACACATTTGCCTGGGGCTAATTACACAAAGTAGGATCCTTGCAAAATCTGGGGAGGTATATAGATTCCCTCCAGCACAATTCCTTGCTTTCGGTCACACATCCTCCCCCCCAGCTCAGACCTATTGGGTCGAGCGACCATGGACATTAGCGAGTGCATCCGCGAAAGACCATCTGCATTTCCATGTTTACTCCCAGCCCTATGCTCTATGGAGAAATTATAGGGTTGCAAGCTAAGGAACCAGCGGGTTACTCTACTATTTTTCTCCCTGTTTTGGCTCATCCAAGTAAGGGGTGCATGGTCTGTCACTAGTCTGAATTTTCGTCCCAAGAGATAGTATTTAAGTGTGTCTACTGCCCACTTTATAGCCAGACACTCCTTCTCAACAATGGAATAGTTTCTTTCTTGGGGATTAAGCTTCCTGCTTAAATATAATATGGGGTGCTCCTCACCCTGAATTTCCTGAGAGAGAACAGCACCTAGTCCTAGTCAGAGGCATCTGTCTGTAAAATAAATTCTTTAGAAAAATCAGGTGTTACCAACACTGGTTGGGCACAAATGGCTTCTTTAAGCTTTCTGAATGCTTGTTCAGTCTCTGAGGACCATTTTACCACTACTGGAGAATTAGCTTTAGTAAGGTCAGTTAATGGGCTTCCAATTGTAGCAAAATTGGATATAAATCTCCTGTAATAGCCAATGAGGCCAAGAAATGTTCTCACCTGTTTCTTAGTCAGTGGTCTCGGCCAATTTCGTATGGCTTCAATTTTAGCAACTTGGGGTTTCACTAGTCCCCTACCAATAGAGTAGCCCAAATATTTTGCTTCCTCTAGGCCAATTGTACACTTATTGGGGTTAGCAGTTAAGCCAGCATTTTGTATTGAGTTAAGGACAGCCTGTACTTTTGGAAGGTGAGATTCCCAATCCTCACTGTGTACTACAACATCATCCAAGTATGCAGCTGCATAGCGCACATGCGGCTTTAGTATTCTGTCCAGGGGTGGACTGACAGCCTTCTGGGCCCCCGGACAAAATTAGATCCAGGGCCCTTCGAAGACAAAATATTAAAGGAGCACTATAGTGCCAGGAAAACAAACTCGTTTTTCTGGCACTATAGGGTCATTATGTCCCCCCCCCACCGCTGGGCTGAAGGGGTTAAAACCCCTTCAGCCACTTACCTTTCTCCTGCACCGGGCTCCCTCGGCTCTGGGGAATTATCCTTCCTTTGCCGACGTCAGATTCGAATGCGCATTTGCGGCAAGAGCCGCGCACGCATTCAAACCGCCCATAGGAAAGCATTACTAAATGCTTTCCTATGGACGTCCAGCTTGTCTTCTCGCTGTGATTTTCACAGTGAGAATCGCGGAAGCGCCTCTAGCGGCTGTCAGTGAGACCGCCACTAGAAGCTGGATTAACCCTTGGTGAAACATAGCAGTTTCTCTGAAACTGCTATGTTTTCAGCTGCAGGGTTAAAACTAGAGGGACCTGGCACCCAGACCACTTCATTGAGCTGAAGTGTTCTGGGTGCCTATAGTGGTCCTTTAAGGACTAAGTAAATGTTAAAAATAATTTTAAAGTAAGTAGTCAAACCGTTTGAGAACAGTTTGACAACTTACCTGGGGTCTGCTGGGATATGAGGCTGTAGTATGGCATAGGAGCAGTGGTGTGTGTGAGTGGTGCAGTGTGTGTGAAAAGTTCAGTGTGTGTGTGTGGGGGGGGGGGGCGGGGGGGGGGGTGTAGTGAGTGAATGTGTAGGGTGTGTGTGTGTTTTGGCAGTGTATGTGTGTGGGGCAATGTGTGTATGAGGGGGCAGTGTGTGAATGTGTATGGTGTGGGGGCAGTGTATGTGTGCGTGGGGCAATGTGTGTATGGGGAGGGCAGTGTGTGGGGGCAATGTATGTATGTGTATGGTGTGTGTGGGGGCAGTGTATTTGTGGGCGGGCTGTGTGTGTGTATGGTGTGTGTGGGGGCAGTGTGTGTATGGGGGGGCAGTGTGTGTATGGGGGGGCAGTGTGTGTATATGGGGTCAGTGCGTGTATGGGGGGCAGTGCGTGTATGGGGGGCAGTGCGTGTATGGGGGGCAGTATGTGTGTATGGGGGGCAGTGTGTGTGTATGGGGGGCAGTGTGTGTGTATGGGGGGCAGTGTGTGTGTGGGGGGCAGTGTGTGTGGGGGGGGCAGTGTGTGTGTGGGGGGCAGTGTGTGTTTGGGGGGCAGTGTGTGTGTGGGGGGCAGTGTGTGTTTGGGGGGCAGTGTGTGTTTGGGGGGCAGTGTGTGTGTGGGGAGGCAGTGTGTGTATGGGGGGCAGTGTGTGTGGGGTGTGGGGCAGTGTGTGTGGGGGGCAGTGTGTGTATGGGGGCAGTGTGTGTGGGGTGTGGGGCAGTGTGTGTGGGGGGGCAGTGTGTGTATGGGGGCAGTGTGTGTATGGGGGCAGTGTGTGTGTGGGGTGGGGCAGTGTGTGTGGGGTGGGGCAGTGTTTGTGTGGGGGCAGTGTTTGTGTGGGGGCAGTGTTTGTGTGGGGGGGCAGTGTTTGTGTGGGGGGGCAGTGTGTGGGGGGGCAGTGTGTGTGTGTGGGGGGGCAGTGTGTGTGTGGGGGGGCAGTGTGTGTGTGGGGGGCAGTGTGTGTGTGGGGGGCAGTGTGTGTGTGTGTGGGGGGGCAGTGTGTGTGGGGGGGGCAGTGTGTGTGGGGGGGCAGTGTGTGTAGGGGGGGGGGGCAGTGTGTGTATGGGCCTGCTTACCTGTACAATCTGATGTTTTCTCCCTCCATCTTCCTCCAGCAGCAGTGGGGCAGGCATGCTCCTCTTCTCACCCTCCATCCATGCTGTGAGTGCTCCGTGTGAGAGGGAAGCAGGGTGTGATGTCACTTCCTGCCCCCCTCCCATCCTCACACGGAGCACTGAGCAGGGAGAGAGAGAGAGGAGACCTGGCAGTGAGAGCAAGGAATGCTGCCAGGTCTCACACTGAGTGGGGGGGAGGTATTTGCAGAGGGTTGATGGGTTGCAGGGGTCCTTCGACTCATTATGGGCCCCTGCAACCTTCTTACAGCACTTTCTTTAACTTCCTTCTGCTGTGGAGATCTCTGATCTCCACAGCAGAAGTATGGCTGTGCTGCCGGGCCCCTGACTGACTCGGGCCCTCGGTCCATGACCGATCTGCCCGACCAGTCAGTCCGCCCCTGATTCTGTCCATCATTCTTTGGAATGTACTGAAATAGGCCATCAGGAGTAGAAAATGCACATTTCCCTGGGGCTAATTACACAAAGTAGGATCCTTGCAAAATCTGGGGAGGTATATAGATTCCCTCCAGCACAATTCCTTGCTTTCGGTCACAATATATATATATATATATAAGGTTTCCAAATCATATAATAATATATTCTCTAAGATCATCAAAGTATTAGTGATTACTGGCCAGTTGGTTGTAGGTAGGAGGTGTTGATTCTCTATCTATTTTGTATTGACATATTTTCTAAGTACCTAATAGAATAAATTGGTTATTATTTATTAGTTGCTTATATAAACATTTATCTAGTGTCCATATTATACACTGCTCAAAAAAAATAAAGGGAACACAAAAATAACACATCCTAGATCTGAATGAATCAAATATTCTTCTGAAATAATACTGTTTTTTACATAGTTGAAAGTGCTGACAACAAAATCACACAAAAAATCAAAAAATGGAAATCCAATTTTTTAACCCATGGAGGTTTGGATTTGGAGTCACACTCAAAATTAAAGTGGAAAAACACACTACAGGCTGATCCAGCTTTGATGTAATGTCCTTAAAACAAGTCAAAATGAGGCTCAGTAGTGTGTGTGGCGTCCACGTGCCTGTATGACCTCCCTACAACGCCTGTGCATGCTCCTGATGAGGTGGCGGATGGTCTCCTGAGGGATCTCCTCCCAGACCTGGACTAAAGCATCTGCCAACTCCTGGACAGTCTGTAGTGCAATGTGGATGGAGCGAGACATGATGTCCCAGATGTGCTCAATTGTATTCAGGTCTGGGAAACGGGCGGGCAAGTCCATAGCATCAATGCCTTCGTCTTGCAGGAACTGCTGACACACTCCAGCCACAAGAGGTCTAGCATTGTCTTGCATTAGGAGGAACCCAAGGTCAACTGCACCAGCATATGGTCTCACAAGGGGTCTGAGGATCTCATCTCGGTACCTAATGGCAGTCAGGCTACCTCTGGCGAGCTGTGCGGCCCCCCAATGAAATGCCAACCCACTGCCAAACCGGTCATGCTGGAGGATGTTGCAGGCAGCAGAACGTTCTCCACGGCATCTCCAGACTCTGTCACGTCTGTCACATGTGCTCAGTGTGAACCTGCTTTCATCTGTGAAGAGCACAGGGCGCCAGTGGCGAATTTGCCAATCTTGGTGTTCTCTGGCAAATGCCAAACGTCCTGCATGGTGTTGGGCTGCAAGCACAACCCCCACTTGTGGATGTCGGGCCCTCATGGAGTCTGTATCTGACCATTTGAGCAGACACATGCACATTTGTGGCCTGCTGGAGGTCATTTTGCAGGACTCTGGCAGTGCTCCTCCTGTTCCTCCTTGCACAAAGGCGGAGGTAGCGGCCCTGCTGCTGGGTTGTTGCCCTCCAACGGCCTCCTCCACGTCTCCTGATGTACTGGTCTGTCTCCTGGTAGCGCCTCCATGCTCTGGACACTACGCTGACAGACACAGCAAACCTTTTCGCTACAGCTCGCATTGATGTGCCATCCTGGATGAGCTGCACAACCTGAGCCACTTGTGTGGGTTGTAGACTCCGTCTCATGCTACCACTAGAGTGAAAGCACCGATTATGGGTCTTGTCGTCTAAATTAGATTTTTATTGTGTAGGTAGTTGTATGACTTACATTTATTTATCTTGTTATATATATTTAATATATGTGATCTTCATTCATTGAGTAATTAGGAGAATGTACCTCTAATGTTTTACTAACAGTACTATTTTGTAGATGTCAGATACATATTGATTACAATGTATAAGGATCCATTTTGGGTCGTATATGTGCTTGAGTCTAGATGTGTCCTGACAAGGTATTTAAACCATGAATGCACACTGAGAATAAGTCTTGATAAAGTTCTGTGGGAGGAATGAAATGCATAGACGAACACACTTATCTTACCAGCTGTTTCCTGCTTCCTCTCCGTCTGATTACCTGAATGTCTGTTACGAGTTACCGTGGTCTTTTTTGAAGATGCCAACCGCGGTATTGGTTCTACAAAGGCACAGTTATACCTGCAGATGGTGTTTATCTTTGCACATTTCTATTTTCTTAATTCAGCTTGTTATCCGGGAGTGTTATCCGGGATTTCTGGTCATTTTCACATCGGATTTGGTACATTTTTTTACCTATGGTGGGGGCCCACACCGAGGTCAGGTATTTTTTTTTTTTTTTTTTTACTTTTGTATATTTTTTTTTTTTTAAATTCTTTATTTTTGGTTGTGCAGATGGTTACAAGATTTCAACGGACGCCACAACAGCATATTACAAGCTTATTAAAAGATAACCAGTGGCATGATGATTCGCACATTTTTATATATTTTTTTTTTTTATTCTGTATTTTATTGTGCAAATAATGAACATAACAGGCTTGTCACGCCACAACAGCGGACCAAACTCATGCAGTATACATATATTGACATCGTCATGGCATTTAGATTTCTTGCACATTTTTTTTATATTAAATGCAGTTTCCAACATATTAGTCAGGGATGTCTGAAAGCATTTAGTAGATTCTGCACATTTTTTAAGGTAGTAATGCGGCGGGTATGGCATGCATAAAGAGACAGTTGCTATGAAGAAGCAGTTGCTATGTGAACTATGGTTAACAAGCTAGTTGCCTGTGGTTAAGATATTGTATTGCTTGCTCCACTGCTGCTATGAGTAACTAAAATATAATGAAAATAAAAGTAAGAAGAAAAGCTTTCTCAGATGTCTATTGAGTGGGTGAAGAGGTTTATATATTAAGCTTTGTCTAGACTCACTATTGATTTGCATGCTATGGCTAGTCATTGTTCTGAGCGGTAGAGAGCATTATCCTGGGGCTTACAGTGTAACCTGTTGCTGCTCTGTAGAGAGTAGGGTATAAGTCCACAGCAAAAAAGGCATTAAGCGTTGCACAGTGGGCTCAGTTCTGTGTGACCTCTGTCTCCCTCAGCAACTGCCACTTGCCGAACTGCGGGTCCACTGTCTATTCAGCCAATTCCCAGGGTTGGCAAGTCCACTGAGCATGTCTGGGAAGCGATGAAATTGTCGGTGGTAAACGTCACCGGGAGGTAGGTTATGCATGTGTGATTCAGGCTGCTTTGCGGCTGAGAGTTGCGCCTCCCGTCGGCGGTCTGTTCCCGTATCTGCTCCACGTTGCCGCGCTGTCGTGTACCCACTGTTCTTCTGCTGCTCCCGTCTGGGGGGTGGCAGTGAGCTCCACCGGGCCTGTTTTTACGGTCGTGGCCCTTTCTCCTCCGTTTGTGTGGCCGGTGCGCCTTAGCTGTCGCTTGTCTCCACCGCATCTCATGGGGTTGTGCATAAGCCTTTCGGTGGTTCAAGCTTGGTGAGGAGCTGGGAGCTTGAGGTGAGTTGACTTGCTGGTGTGCTGATCTCGGTTTGTCCGCAGGCAGGCTCGGTTTACTTTCAAGCTTTTTCCAGAATGCCATGAACAGCCTGTCGATTCGGACCTCGAGTGGCTCTAGTGGGCCTCGTGTGTTGTAGGCCTGCGCGGTGTCCGCCATCTTTACTGAGGCAGCATGGTGGGCTACACGTTGTTGGGTTGCCCCTCCGCCATAAGGCAGAAGGCAGTGGGTGAGTGCCGAGATATCCCTCACCGGCAGGGGGAGGAGGGGGTTCCCTTCCGCCTCTAGATGCTCCATCAGAGCTGTCCGCCGGGGAATCAGCCGCGTCCCCCGTCGGTGCTCACAGGTAGGCCGCAAAGAGGTTTTGGGGTGTAGACTACCAATCCTTCTCTGGAGCACACCGATATGTGTCCCCAAGGTATACAGGGTTGTCTCTGCTGTCATAGGTTTGGGGTTATCCCAGTTTAACACCCGTTTAGTACATTATTTCAGCGATTGTCTGTGGAGCTCGCTCCAAGTGCTGACATTCAGCTTGGCAGTCAGGCCCCGCCCCCTACTTTTGTATATTTTAATCATACATTTTTTAAATGTTAGCATTATTTTTTTGGTTTTGCTTTATAGCACTGCTATGAGCTGGTATGTGTGAAAGAACCATCAATTCCGTTTTTTCATCACTGATGATTTATTGATAGAGTGATTCATTTCTGTCCATTATGTTATTGTGTATATTTCTATTAGGAGTGTGTATTTGAGATTTTTTCATATCCTATTTTAGACATTTAAGATTACTATTCAGGCTATTTGTGTATATATATACTACTTGTCTATCTTCACGCTCGGTTGCTGCATACGGCATTGTTTGTTAAGATTGTTGCAACATCGTAGACTTGAAGTATATTTTCCATTTTATACATTGTATCTATAAACACTCTTATGTGTTTCCAGATGGATTGATATGTATATTAGGAGCATTAATCAATCAGTTTTTTTATTCTATAGAGGATTCAGTGCAGCTTAATGCTGTTAGTTTTGAAATTTTTAAATGTATGGTCTATTAAAGATATACTTATGTTTTATTTATCTTATGTATATCCTATGTAATTAAGGAGCGCACATACATACTTTTTTTGGTTTTGAGTTTGTTCCTCATTTAGTCGCTTGAAAGTGTATGTAGCCGCCCACATTATTGTATCATTATATATATCGCATTTACCTGCACATATATGTTTGTTCCTTCTAAACCATAACTTATGCTTTGGTTAAAAAAAAAAAAAAAAAAAAACATGTTTTGAAAATGTTTTCTATTTCTATGATCACCTGCAGAAATACAGGGTGATGTCTGAAACAAGATGCATTTATGTGCTCGTTTGCATTTCAAGCTGGAAATTGTGGGATAGTTGTTAAAACTTAAAGGGACACTATAGTCACCAGAACAACTACTGCTTACTGTAGTTGTTCTGGTGTGTTTTAATCATAATAAAATCATAATAAAACTGAAACGGGGGTGTTAGTTAATGAAGACCAAGAAAAGGCAGGAATTCTAAATAACTATTTCTCCTCCGTATATATTAAAGAAGAACCCATGGCAATAGATGTGCAAATGATTGCTACTAAAAACTTGCAGAATAATTGTAATTGGTTAACTCAAGACAATGTGCTGCAGCAACTAAAGAAAGTTAATATAAACAAAGCTCCAGGGCCTGACGGTATCCATCCACGTGTACTTAAGGAACTAAGTGTAGAAATAAGTGAACCTCTGTTTTTAATCTTTCAAGATTCTTTTCTTTCAGGAAGTGTTCCGGAGGATTGGAGGAAGGCAGATGTGGTTCCTATATTCAAAAAGGGTTCAAAATCCTTGCCTGGAAATTATAGACCTGTGAGCTTAACTTCTGTGGCTGGTAAAATATTTGAAAGGTTATTAAGGGATAATATTCAAGAATTCCTTGAGAAGAATATGGTTATCAGCAAAAATCAGCACGGTTTTATGAAGCACAGGTCATGTCAAACTAACTTGATTGCGTTCTACGAAGAAGTAAGTAGAAGTATAGATCAGGGTGTTGCAGTGGATGTGATCTATTTGGATTTTGCCAAGGCATTTGATACAGTTCCACACAAAAGATTAGTGTTCAAACTCAAGGAAATCGGTCTCGATGAAAATGCTTGTTCTTGGGTAGAACATTGGCTTAAAAACAGAATACAAAGAGTTGTCGTTAATGGTAAATTTTCAAGCTGGACAGAGGTGGCAAGTGGTGTCCCTCAGGGGTCTGTTCTGGGACCCCTTCTATTTAACATTTTTATAAATGATCTTGAAGACAGCATTGAAAGTCATGTTTTAGTGTTTGCAGATGACACAAAACTTTGTAAAATAATACAATGTGAGCAAGATATTACTTTGCTGCAGAAGGATTTAGATAGACTGGAGGACTGGGCACTCAAATGGCAGATGAAATTTAATGTTGAAAAATGCAAAGTTATGCACTTCGGCGTAAAGAATACACAAGCAACGTATACCCTTAATGGAAGCGAATTAGGGATAACAACACACGAAAAGGACTTGGGAATTGTTATAGACAACAAACTATGCAACAATGTGCAATGTCAATCAGCAGTGGCCAAGGCCAGTAAGGTATTGTCATGCATGAAAAAGGGCATTCATTCTCGGGACGAGAATATCATTTTGCCTCTCTATAAATCACTGGTAAGACCACATATTGAATATGCTGTGCAATTTTGGGCACCTGTTCTAAAGAAGGATATCATGGCACTAGAAAAAGTGCAGAGGCGGGCTACAAAATTAATAAAAGGAATGGAACATATCAGCTATGAAGAAAGGTTAACAAATTTAAACCTATTTAGTTTAGAAAAACGTCGCCTGAGAGGGGATATGATAACATTATACAAATATATTCGGGGCCAATACAAACCATTGTGTGGAAATCTATTCACAAACCGGACTTTACATAGGACACGAGGCCATGCGTTTAGACTGGAAGAAAGAAGATTTCGTCTAAGGCAAAGGAAAGGTTTTTTTACTGTAAGAACAATCAGGATGTGGAATTCTCTGCCTGAAGAAGTGGTTTTATCAGAGTCCATACAGATGTTCAAACAGCTACTAGATGCATACTTGCAAAGACAGAATATTCAAGGATATAATCTTTCAATGTAGGGTAATAACTGCTTGATTCAAGGATAAATCTGACTGCCATTCTGGGGTCAATAAGGAATTTTTTGTCCTAGCTTGTTGCAAAATTGTGCTTCAAACTGGGGTTTGTTTTTTTTTTTTTTTTTTTCTCTTTTGGATCAACAGCAAAAAACAGGTGTGAGGAAGGCTGAACTTGATGGACGCAAGTCTCTTTTCAGCTATCTAACTATGTAACTATGTAACTATGTAATATGCAGACATTTTTATGCAAACATTGCCTTTTCAAAGAAAAGGCAGTGTTTACATTGTCCCTAGGGCCACTAAAGGTGCTTCCTGGCTCAGTGCTGTACAGTAGGTAGCTCTGCCGTTCAGTGTCCTCGCGTTCTGCATGGGGACACTGAATTTTCCTCATAGAGATGCATTGATTCAATGCATCTCTATGAGCAGGTGCTGATTGGCCAAAACAGTGTTTCGCCCTGCCCCTTGTTGATTTTAGCCAATTCAATGCTTTCCCCAAGGTAGAGCATTGGAATGGCTAAAAAGTGGCAATTGTGATAATGTCACCAAGGGGGCGGGGCCACTGCCGGAAGACCCACACGGCACTGGAAATAAGGTGAATTTCTCATGCTTTTAACGGGGGTAAAAGGGGGCAAGCCACCTTAATGGTGGGTTTTGCACTATAGGGTCAGGAATACATGTTTGTGTTCCTGACCCTATAGAGTTCCTTTAATTTCTTGAAATTTCTGTGTCCAAGGAGGATTTCCCAAAAAACAACTTGAGATATGTATGTGATCCACATGAACATTTGTCTGTATCAAATTGTGGGGAGTTTCATTTCTTCTCACGTTCTCACCACAAATAACATAGCTCCTGTATATATCCACCACTCCCTTTTCTTAGGAAACTCACATTAGACAATTACATGGGCCTAAAAGAGACATGTGTTCATCAAGTTCAGCCTTCCTCACATCTGTTTTTTGCTGTTGATCCAAAATAAGGCTGTGGCGGAACCAGCCCCGTCACTTGTGCCTGGAGAGGACTGCTTGCCAGCCTCTTGCCCTGTGACTATGGCTCTAGGATGTATTGCCCTTTTGGAACTGATTTTGGCATATTGTATTTTATTATGCTGCTGCTGGCCCTTTAAGAACCATCTGGGGACATACTGTGGAGTTACTGGGTGGCCACCATTTCATGTATCAGAGGCACATGGTGAGAACAATGGATGAAGCACATGGTGAGAACAATGGATGGCGGCCATTTTAACTCACAGACACTGTTTGGACTTTTCTACACGGTGCCATCTCGCCTGTATTTGGTGCACAAAGACATCGTGCAGTAGTTTTAAACTATACAACAGGGGACACATTATACAGTAATTATTTTTTCATATAGCCTGTATATGTTCTGCGGAATCTGCATTAAACTGTATCTTCCAAACTACTGAACGGATCTGGGTGAATTTTGGATATGTGGGGTTTTATGGGGTTATTGCATGTTTTGGGGTCCTTGTGATATGTTTTATAAAACTGTATTTCTCTGCCTGTGATAATTATATTACCCATTGTGTTCAGTAATCATATGACAGGCAGAGGGGAGGATTTTGTGTGGGAGTGTCTGTGTGTATTGTACGGATTGATTGGTAGTATTTCAAAACCCTGTGGGCAGTACAATGTTTGTGGATTGTGAATAAAAGAGGCTGTATGTGCCAGTACAGTCAGTTCTGCTTGACCTCAAAACGAAGTGTTGTCTCGTTATTGGGGGAATTGGATTGTATGCTGATTGCCAGGAGTGTAAGCTGATTGTATGCTTTTCCTGTTCAGCTGTTTAAAGCATTCACATGCTTGAGAGCATTCGTATGCTTCTCCGGTTCGGTGGTTGTGGTATCTGCTGCAGTGCTTGGAGTCCTCAGGAAGCGCAAGGAGCATCCTTCAACGGAGGTACCCAGTCGGGGTGCCCGTCGATCCGTTACAAAGGCAAACCCAGTTTGAAACTCTTTCCAAGTTTGCAACATACTAGGGGAAAAAATCCTTCTTGACTCCTTCTTTAAACATCAGTACAGACTCTTATAAAACCGTTGTTCCTGACTACTAAGCCTCCATATGATTTAAGTACACTGGTTTGAGTCAGCTTATGAGTTCTATTTATGTTAGAATATTCCGATTTCTGAGACACTGAATGCATTATTATTATTGCTGCTATTTACTCTGCATTGATACGGCCAATATCAAAACATTTGTTTTACACTGAAATAGTAACAACTAAAACAATCAGTTGAAGAAAAACATATATTTTACCTAACAATATACAATTGTTTTGTTTTCAAATATATACGTGAACTCCATAAATACATGTAGGGACCAGTTCTTTAATAATCTCAGCACGTTTCATGCACACAATTGTCTACGGTCATTGCTGTTTTGGGATTTGAAGGAGTCCTTCAATTTATTAACTTTTCTGTTTTAGATTACCCAATGCTAAGTAAGAAATACTAATAGACAGTTTATTGGTCATTATTTATAGGGGGATCATTTTTTAAACGATTGTGAAAAATCGCCAACACTGGATTCATGAGGCTGGGGAGTTTGATTACTAAATATAACTTTGGGAACGAACAGCAGAAAAGATTGGTGACAGCTGGCATATAGGTCATATGGTACTTTTCTATTTTTAAGAGTAAAATGTCAAATATAATTCTGTATATGTCAGAAAGATGTATAGGGTTTCCTATTGTGATCTAAGCACAGCCTGAAGTCTCCTCACTTGGGGTTAGACAATGTGGATGTGAACGTTGTTCTTTATATTTCTCACAGATGATATTTCAACCAGCTCAGTAGTGTTCCCTCTTCCCCCCATGGCTTCAACCCCCCCACCCTCCCTCTAATACAACTAGAGAAAACTAGAGAACCTTGACAGAGGTCAGAATAGGTGGAACAAACTCTGGAACCAAATGTCGCTAGTTTGTAGCTAATATTTAAGTATGGCATCTATGTATCTTTTTATATAATTCATTCCATTTATCCAGTTATCCGACTACAAAATGTACAAATAATGTTGCAATAACGTAGAAAATAGGAAAGAATATGTTTGAATTGGTCCAATTGGAAAATATGCCAGTTATGTGTGCTATCCCTTTCATTGCTAGAAGGTAAGCTTGTTGTTCCAATATTGACTCATTAGAAAGATAATAAAAAACAATACCGGGGGGCGTGGCCAGCAGCTAAACCGAGCGGACGTCTCCTCACAGAGCTCCGCTCAAATCTTTAACTAAAAATGATTAGAGCCACAAAAAACATAAAGTTCATACCAGAGACATGAACTACCCCCTAGCAGAGACAATGGGCAAGAAGAATAAGAGGAATCAGGGCCCTGACGTGCCCAGACAACCTGACATCAGGCTATCTTTCAAGCTCCCACAGAGAACCAAGATGGCCCGGCGGCCTGTGGCTCACCCGAGGTGTCTAAAGCCTCCATAGAGGAGGAGGAATTGTTGCACTCACCTCGATCGGATGCCCGATCCTATACGCCAGAAACCGAAGAAGACGAGGCCCCCGCCACGTAGGGGGACATATAAAGGCTCCTGGTTGACATGAGGCAGGACTGGAGAGAAGACCTCCTGAAGGTCCAAACAGATGTGGAAGAAGTACGCCGGGAGGTCCGGGGCCTGGAAACACGTGAGGCCTCCAGGGATGAAAAAACCTGCGCCTCAGGGGGGTTCCCGAATTGGTGGCTCTTACGCTATGTCCAAGACCTCACAGTCGCCATGGGCATCAAAGGCACCGCACCGCAGACAAGACACTGATCACAACTGCGTTTAGAGTGAGAAAAGCGGCAGCAGCACCCAGCGAAGCACCCAGGGACGTCATAGTTGTAACCCAAGACATCTCAGCGAGGGCCGAAATAATAACCTGATCTAGAGAACTGGGGACAGTGCTTCACGAGGGGCACAGGGTTGCTATTTACCCGGATGCACCATTTTATGCCCTAGGAGAAAAAAGAAAACTGGCACCTATAGACAAGAAATTAAGAGATGCAAAAATAAGGTACCGCTGGGGCATGGAAGGGTCCCTCTCAACAGACATCAAAGGAAAGAGCCACACACTGACCTCGGAGGCCGACCCTGACAGCTTTCTGCGACTCGCCGGTCTGACAGCACTACAGCAGCAGAAGGCCCCACCGCCCACCGGCACGCCGACTACACAGGAGAACCTTACCAAGCGCAGGCAAGTCATGTCACCTGGAAACAAGATCAAAAAGCTGACACCTGCACCCAGAGGTGAGGTGCCAAGATCCTCCCAACAGAACAGAAGGTTATACCCGACCACGGGCGATGAAACGGACTGGCACAAGGGCAAGGAAAAAAAAGGACAGAACCTAGCCCGCTCTGATGAGCAAACCCACTGGAAAATTTACACACAGGAAAACTTATGCTCCCTGGGACTATGATGTGTGGCTGAAAAGAGACCCTATACGTGCTTAGTTCAATATGGGCACACAGCCGCGTACCATGTGGAGGACATGCGGGTTGAACCCCATAGATTCTAAATGTCTAACTATGTAAATGTGTTGTAGGATAATATTCTCGTGATAGCTTAGCTGGAGGCAGCAGGGTTGGCACCCAAAAGGAAGTGTCATGCATTTCCCAATATAAAGCAGTTAAGGCACACTAGCAGAGAACTGAATCAGTCTAGCAGTTTGCAATATCTACTCCCACCCTTGCGCAGCACTTACCAGTGGCCATAGAGCTAGATTAAACCAGGCATAGGCGCTGACGCTTGTTTCAATAGGAGATGTTGTCAGGCCACGAGAATCTGGGTTTAGAAATGGATCAGGAAGGTACATTGCTCGGCCCCCAGGGAGCACAGCCCACATGTCTAGGGCCAACGGGTACCAAAGTAGCACCAGTTAGCCTTTCCAAGTTCTGAGCTTAAAAAGTGGAGAACAGATCGCAGTCTAATTAGAAAACGGGAGGGGGGAAATGCACAGTTGTTCATGTAGCCGATGTACATGGATTAGTTTATTCTCCATAATAGGCTCATGTATATCTACATACTATCTGGTAATACTGTCTAAGTTATACGTACTTATTACTTATGATAACACAGTTATTGATGTTAACTAAAAACACACCAATAAAACATAAAAAAAAAAAACATAATACCTTAATGCAAGTAATGAAAAAATGTTCAGTACTTTAAAGTTTGGGTTGGAGCTAAAGACTTTATTTTTTTCCATACATTGAGTAATGTTTTCCTATGGTCGGTTTGAATGCGCGCGCAGGGGGAGGAGAAGTCACCAGCGCCGAGGAGAGGGAGCCTGGCGCTGGAGAAAGGTAAATGGCTGAAGGGGTTGTAACCCCTTCAGCCCAGCGGGAGGGGGCACTGAGGGTGGGTGGCCTAATGACCGTATAGTACCAGGAAAACGAGTTTGTTTTCCTGGCACTATAGTGCTCCTTTAAATATAGGAACAACATCTGCCTTCCTCCAATCCTCTGGTACAATTCCTGAAACAAAAGAATCTTGAAAGATTAAATACAGAGGTTCACTTATTTCCACACTTAGCTCCTTAAGTACTCATGTGTGAATACCTCCAGGCCCCGGAGCTTTATTTACATTAATTTTCTTTAACTGCTGTAGTACCTTTTCTTGGGTCATCCAATCACAAGTTATCTGCAAGATTTTTGCAGCAATCATTTGCATATCTCTTGCCATAGGATCCTCATTAATATATTCTGAAAAAAATATTAACAATATGTCTTAATTTATCAACATTTTTCAATTTAATTCATATTAAATTATGTTTGATACATGAATATTTGATGTGAAATATAAGCCCTGTTTTTCCTGAACAAAATGATATATAATAGGTGTGGGTGCATTTAATATGAAAGAGGTAAATGATGCTGGAATAGACGTATAGCTCAAATTCTAGGTTTTGTTTTGATTAGAATTTGTACAATTGCCTCCGTCCGTAGGAGTGAAGCTATTAAATAACAGACACATTAAATAAAACAAGTGAGGAATGTGTTGATAAAAGACTTAAAGAACCTAAGAGGAAATAAGGGATATGTTACATTTAAAAGAACTAAAACGCATTCAAAAATGACAGAGGTTATGTACATCCACAAACATTGAAAATAGAGAACTTTGACATTATAAAATGTCAAAATCAAAATATATATTAATATAAGTATATAAAACATAAAAATAATTTATTCTTAGAAATTAAATAAGTTGAAATATACACTAAGACCATGGGGTGTTAGTGTGTTTAATTCAAAAACTTATTTCATTTTACATTTGCCTAACCATTTAATGAAATTACCACCTCGTTAGGAGGGGGTTACTTTTTCTATCACATAAAATTTAAAGGGACTCTCCAGGGAGGCAAGTTTACTTACCTGGTTCCAGCGCCGGGAGCCTCGTGAAGCCGCGCCCCCTATTTCGTCAAAATGACGAAATAGACGAAATTCCATTTGGAAGCGTCATTGCTCCCTTGTGCGCATGCGTGGCTTCGCCGCACATGCGCACATACTTCAGAGGGCGGCATTCATGCCGCCCTCTGAAGTCCTGAGCACACTACCGCGCATGCGCGCGGTGTGCGCGACCACGAGCTGACCTGAGTGACAGCTCAGCTCGCGGTCTTTGCCCGCCCCCTCCTCCGCTGACAGGCTGGAGAGAGAAGGCGCGCACACAGTGCCTTCTCTCTCCTGAACACGTCAGACGTATTTTAATACGTCTGACGTGTCCAGGGCCTTTTTAGGGCCCTGCGTGATAGGAAGTCCCTCTAGTGGCCGTCTGAGTGACGGCCACTGGAGGTATTCATATCAATCAATGTAAACACTGTATTTTCTCTGAAAATACAGTGTTTACATTAGATTTCCTGCAGGGAGCTATAGATCATACCTGAACAACTACATTAAGCTGTAGTTGTTCAGGTGACTATAGTGTCCCTTTAAGGTGCTTGGGGTCTTTATTATGTAAAATGTTTAGAAACAGAATGGTTTTAAAATAATTTAGAAATGTTTCTGCAATGTTCTGCAATCCTAATTTTTACATTTCTGGTTGTCATGCCTACATATTGGTGACCGCATGGACCTTCTAAAACATAAATGAAATGACTTGCAACTTGCAGGTGATAAAATTGTTTACTTTATATAATTTTTGAGAAGTAGATGTGAACTCTTGTACATTGGTATAGGTGTTATTTGTGTTTTCAAAAGAAATACATTGCTTACAAAAAAAACATTTTCTATCTAAAAAGGAATTAAAATGGGTTGTTGTTTTTCCTCAGTGAAATTATAAGTAAGACAACTCTTAAGGTTTGGAGCACTTTTAAAAACAATGCAGGATTTTTCTGGGATTATTTTTTTTACTATATCATCTTCCTTTAAAATCTCCTAGTGTTTTCTAATAATTGTTTTAATTAAAAACGTTTATTTTTGTTTTTCCAGGTTTTTTTTTTGTTATTTTCTTTTTAGCTGTCTGATGTCATTGACTAAATGCTAATTTTTTTCAGTGCTGTCTTTTTTACTTATTTTTTTTTTCCTTTAAATAATGGGCATGATTGAAGTATGTAGATGGTTTTATATGAATGAATTGGCTTTTTAAGATGCCGTCCAGCCATGGAGAATGATGGCAAGTAACGAAACCAATAACATAATTGGTATGGACTTTTTGTACATGTTTTTTTACCCATTTTTACTGAATTTAAATTAACAAAATTAACCATATATCGCTTATATAGGGAAAATAAGGCTCCAGCACCATTTGTGGGAACCAGATCGTCACACCCTCCATTTTGTACTTTTTTCCCTTATACTGAAGGGTCCCCCAGTCCTTATCCACCCATTGAGACATTTATTATTCCTATACCAAATTTGTAGGCACTGTGCCGGTCACGTTGACAAGATTGCGGCGCCATTTTTGTTCCACCCAGGGCGCGGCCATCTTCCTACTCTCAAGTGCTGGCCGCTCTGGCTCTTATTACCTTCAAATTTCATTAGGATGAAGTGCTCTAGGTGGCTTTACACGGCAGCTCATCTGCATGCCTGTCATCCTCATCGGGGTCTAGACCTGACTGCAGTTCGTCGTTGTAACCGGCTTGAGTGGGCAAATGTTTTCATTCCATGGCATCTGGCACTTTGGAGAGGTGTTCTCCTCACGCATGAATCCTGAATTTCACTGTAGAGGGCAGATGGCGTGTGTGACGAAACCAACCTCGCCACTGGGCCCTGGAGAAGCTTGTTTGCCCGCCTCCTACCTGCTGACTATGGCCCCTGGATTATTTGGGGCATATTGTATTTTATTGTGCGACTGCTGGCCCTTTAAGTACAGTGAATGGTATTTTATTGTACTGCTGCTGGCCCTTTAAGAACTGTCTGGGGACATATTGAGACTTTGGGTAACAATACCCTTTAAGACTATGGCCCCTGAAAACGTATGGACTTTTATTGGTGTGTATGGCCCTTTAAGAACCGTCTGGGGACATCTTGTAACTTTGCTGAACAATGCCCCTTTAAGACTATGTCCCCAGACCTGTAAAATAACTTGTTCCTGGCTTTCCCCCCACTTGGTTCAGTAAATAGGGCTTACTGAACCAAGTACCACACAGGCGGACCACCCAGAAGTTAAAGTGTGCAGCAATTTACCTCCCAGGCTGTGAGGTTACTGCCGGTTAATTGCACGTGGCGGCGGCCATCTTTGTTCAGTCGAACGCGGTCAGCGGTGTATGCTAAAGATTCTGTGGAACTGAAATCGGCTACACATTTTGCCGAACACCGCTGACCCTTACCTTCTCCCATACTGAACTTGCAGCTCCAGAGACTAAGTCCCGTTCGAAATGGGAACTGAAATCGGCTACACAGTTCCGCGAATACCGCTGAGCATTACCTTCTCCCACAATGATTTTGCAGCAGCAGAGACTAAGTCCCATTCGGCGATTTTTTCGGCATGAAATTGACCGACCGCACAGCCCAAATCTATGGAACTGTTTTGGGCAGGAAATTGTGCTTGCGGTCGGTCATAAAGGACTTCCAGCTAACTTTTGATCCACTGGGGGGATTTGGCTGATTTTTGGAAGGGTTTATGTTTGATGTATGCTGAGTCTGAATATGCAACTTTTATTGAAATTGAATGTATGGTTTTAAAGTTACAGTGTGTGTGTAAAAACTGTATTTTTATTGTATGTAATAATTGGTTTAACTGTTTATCTGAGGGGAGGAAATGTGTGGGCTGCACCAGATGTGTGATTGGTGATTTTATACCTCCCCCTGGGAGTGTCCTATTTGCATGTAACCTCAATAAAAGCCAGGCTGGATGAGCCAGTCCAGAGTTCCTGTTTTACCCTCAAAGTGATGTGTCGTCTCGTTATTGGGGGGAAGGATTCGTTGGATGCTGTTCCAGTTTGACTGCTAGGAGTGTAAACCTATCGTATGGTTTTTCCTATTCAGCTGTATACAGCATTCATATGCTAGAGAGGATTTCTATGCTTCTCATAGTCGGTGGTTGTGGTGTCTGCTGCAGTGCTTGAAGTCCTCAGGAGCGCTAGGAGCATCCTTCAACGGAGGTACCCAGTCGGGGTGCCAGTTGATCCGTTACAGCGTGTATGGCGTTGTGTGGGTGAGTGGTTTGCTGATGTGAACGGTGTGGATCGGGTGGCCCATGGTGGCGGTGGGGTTATGGTATGGGCAGGCGTATGTTATGGACAACGAACACAGGTGCATTTTATTGATAGCATTTTGAATTCACAGAGATGTCGTGATGAGATCATTGTTGTGCCATTCATCCACGACCATCACCTCATGTTGCAGCATGATAATGCACGGCCCCATGTTGCAAGAATCTGTACACAGTTCCTGGAAGCTGAAAACATCCCAGTTCTTGCATGGCCAGCATACTCACTGTACATGTCACCCATTAAGCATGTTTAGGATGCTCTGGATCGGCGTATACAACAGCGTTTTCCATGTCCTGCCAATATCCAGCAACTTCGCACAGCCATTGAAGAGGTCCACAGGCCACAATCAACAACCTGATCAAATCTATGCAAAGGTGATGTGTTGCACTGCATGAGGCAAATGGTGGTCACACCAGATACTGACTGGTTTTCGGACCCCCATCCCCCGAATACCCCCAATATCCCCGCCCCCGAATAAACCCAATACAGTAAAACTGCACTTTTTACATTGGCCTTTACTGTGGCCAGCCTAAGGCACACCTGTGCAATAATCATGCGTCTAATCAGCATCTTGATATGCCACACCTGTGAACCATATTTAAGAGAAATAGGCCTTTTGTGTACATAGAAAACGTCTTAGATCTTTGAGTTCAGCTCATGAAAAATGGGGGCAAAAACAAAAGTGTTATTATTTACTAATTCTGTAAAATCCTACATCCAGGTGTCCATGTAGGGCTCACCTCTGTCAATGTCCAAAGTACATACGAACATGCAAATTATATTCAATTTTTACCCGTTCAGAAATGAATTCTTTAGGCCAATACTTTAACACGTATGGCCACACAGCACTTCACAAACAGATTAAGCTAAGGAAAAGGATTTCAGATGACATTCAAGATTTCTGTCTCTATAGCAATTGTCTAAATACATACGATAATATATGAAAATTGTTGCGATTACACTCCGCAAAAACGTCACTTTCTATCTACACACAATTAACTGTGACACAGCATAGAAAAATATGCTATCATAGGGTAGCAAGCTTTTTTCTTCCTAAAGTGCTTTAATTGCTGTAACTGCCATCATAACGGATGCTACTTAGGCTAATTATATTGGGTTTTTGTTTTTTCTACAGTCAGAGTAGGTCTGAAATGAACTCTCAATTGTGAGCATATTTCTCTTCCTGTAAAATTCTCTGAAAAGAAAGCTACAAAGCTTAAGGCAAGTTCTATAAAGACTATATTCTCAGAGCAAGCATATATTTATATCTTTGCTTGCATCATTTCTTTTAGATTTTTACATAGTTACATAGCTGAAAGAGACATTTGTCCATCAAGTTCAGCCTTTCTAACATCTGCTTTCACTGTTGATCCAAAAGAAGGCAAACACCCCAGTCTGAAGCACTTTAAGTTTTGCAATAAAGTAGGAAAAATATGATATTCCTGCATATTATGTTTCTACAAGTATTTATCCAATTGCCATTTAAACATCTGTATATACTCTGATAAAACCACATTTTCAGGCAGAGAATTCCACATCCTTATTGTTCTTACTGTAAAAAAAACTTTCCTTTTCCTTAGACTAAATCTACTTTCTTCCAGTTTAAATGTGTGACCTCGTGTCCTATGTATAGTGCTGTTTATAAATAGATTCCAGACAATGGCTGTTTTTCCAAACTGAAGAGATTTTATTTTAACCTTTCTTCATAACTAAAATGCTGCATTTCTTTTATGAATTTTGTAGCCTGCCTCTGTACTTTTCCTAATGTTAGAGTCAGACCCCACTCAAAGACACATCCTAGGCACCATTCAGGATAGTGGACATGCATCCAAATGAGACAGGGTACATGCGCCCACCTCAGTGCACCTAAGGGGCAAGAAGGTCTCCAAGTTACTTAGCATTGCTAGGTAGGTAAACATTGCAGAACACCCATAGGAGTTGGTAATGCCCATTACCCAAGTTGTAAATTAGATTGCAACAAATAGTGGGCATATTCTCCTGAGATCACCCAGTCCTGTTGAGTTAGGATAAAAATAAGAAGATACATGGCTGAATATAATGAAGAAAATAAATAACTAGCATCGAACCGAAAGGGCTCATAATGAGAAAATACCGGTCCACAGCCTCAGAGACACATTCAAAGTGATTTTTAACAACCGAGAAGAGCATGGGACACACGCTGGATGCATCCTGGTATTCTTTAGCAAACTAAATAGGTGTACAGTGTAAAATACATACAACAACATATTTATTATCAGCAAATTATGATGCAACAAATAAATGAATACAATTGCTTGATGCCTGTGAACCCCACAGAGATAGGTCATCCAAGGGAATATGATTAGTCAATGTTGTGCATTGATAGCCAAGCTCCAGACCCAGGTGTGACCTTAAAATAGGTTATGTAAACAACAGGTGGTGAGCTCTAATGGATAACATAAATCCCAGTGGTGGGGGTGGCCAAAATAGTTACAAACAAAAAGTTAGCATTTAGTAATTATAAAAAAAAAAACAGAGTGAGGAAGACAGAATGCTTGTGTGCATACCTTGGTCTTTGAGTTTTGGGTATAGCCCCTTTATCGTTTTGATACATACCAGGAGAATCGGGTGCATTGTTTACGTGGCTTTGATAATTGTGAGGTATGTTTGGTGAATTTTGATAGTGATGTGTTGGTTGTTGGTATCTCATTGGGGCTCGGTAGTGTTTTTTATATTGAGTTGTATGTGCTTTATTCGGATAGTAATAACGAAATGTGGTTGATGAATTTTTTCTAGCGGGAGGGTCATGTGGATAATGCGTGTCTCTTTTTTTAGAATAGTTGGTATATACTTTAGAATCATGATTGTCTTGATAAGAATGGAAAGTATTTGAAGATTGATAATTGTTATTATCTGTAGTGTTCCTTTTGTTTGAGTGAAAGGAACGTACTTGATTATTAGAATAATCCTGCTTATCACGAATATATTTCTTCACTTTGATATGTTTGGTGTCCATCTCGACTTTCTCTGTTTTGTTCTGGATAAGGATGGAATTCTGTTTAAAAACTTGTGTGTCTGTGAATATCTTTGAGATAATTTATTTCTGTATCAAGAATGGAAAGTTTTTTGTTCTTTTTAATGTTGAGGGTCTCCATGAGTCCAAAGGTACAAATTTCCAGCTAATTGTACCAATCTCTCATGAAATCCTCATCATCCCTATCTGAGGTAGATTCTTTAAAGAGTCTTAGTCCCCTAGGGGTTATTCTTTTTTTCTAAGTATTTTTCAAGGGTTGCTATTTCCCATTTCAGTTTAATTTCTGTAGTAAGAGCTTTCTCGAGTTTGAAAACAGTTATTTTTGGTTATAATTTTCTAATCTAGTATATGTTGGAAGAATTTCCTCAGTGTTAAAGACATTATTCACAATAACATAGTTATTTCTGAAGTCAAAGATAGACATATTTATTCTATGAGTCAAATCAGCAGCTATCACCAGAGGGGTTTGGAGTTGGAATGTACGGTAGTCGAAGTCAGGAAAGAGGTTCAGCGCTGATAAGTAAACAGGGAATATAGCAGCAAGGCAGCACACCTATGGGAAAGGGGAGTCCCCTCTAAACCCCTTAAAGTACGTATGGAGAAAAAAGGAGAAATAAGGGTGCGTCTTAAAACATTAATGCATAAAAAAAATCCCAAATTACTTAAATGTATACGTATTGACATATGTGAAATCCCATGGAGAGGTGGTAATATAAAAAAAGATTTTAGGAAGTAAAAAAATGGAATGGGTTTATAACTTAACCCGTTAAGGACACATGACGTGTGTGACATGTCATGATTCCCTTTTATTCCAGAAGTTTGGTCCTTAAGGGGTTAAAGGACCACTCTAGGCACCCAGACCACTTCAGCTTAATGAAGTGGTCTGGGTGCCAGGTCCAGCTAGGGTTAACTAATTTTTTTATAAACATAGCAGTTTCAGAGAAACTGCTATGTTTATCAATTAGTTAAGCCTTCCCCTATTTCCTCTAGTGGCTGTCTCACTGACAGCCGCTAGAGGCGCTTGCGTGATTCTCACTGTGAAAATCGCAGTGAGAGCACGCAAGCGTCCATAGGAAAGCATTAGGAATGCTTTCCTATGTGACCGGCTGAATGCGCGCGCAGCTCTTGCCGCGCGTGCGCATTCAGCCGACGGGGAGGAACGGAGGCGGGGAGGAGGAGGAGAGCTCCCCGCCCAGCGCTGGAAAAAGGTAAGTTTTACCCCTTTTCCCCTTTCCAGAGCCGGGCGGGAGGGGGTCCCTGAGGGTGGGGGCACCCTCAGGGAACTCTAGTGCCAGGAAAACGAGTATGCTTTCCTGGCACTAGAGTGGTCCTTTACAGACCCTCACTACTCATGGTGTTAATATAGAATTTGACCTTTTTAATTTCTTGTATTTTTTTTTCTATGTTTCTTCTTTCGGTTTTACACCAGTAAGGTTTGTTTTTATTACAAATGGAACCCTCTCGTATTTTACATACTTTTATTTATATTTTGTATTTTATTGTATTCGTTTTTTATTTACATCTTATTTTATGTATTCTTCTTTTCATACTTACCTTTTAGAGTTTCACATCATTGTATATACAACTTATATTTGTGCTTTATTTGTATATATAACTATTTTATTCTATCAGTATGGTATTTGTATTTATGTTCAGATTTTAGCATTGTATCTGTATTTTTATTCACATATTAGTGATGGTCTACCCTGATGTCCCAGGTAGCCCATGCTAAGTTTTGAACTTATATAGTATGGATGGTTTTATACTGATGTGCTGTCTGTGCTGCCATGTGCACCAGGCAGCACATCAATATAGTTTTTGTCAGCATTGGTCTCGTCACCCCGGACATAAGATCCCGCCCACGGGGTGACGCATCCTACCAGAAGCTCCTGCCTAACCGCATGTGCGTTCCACCAGTGGATGACGCATGCGGTTCACCAACACCACGTGACGCGCTTCTGTTTACTTCCGCGTCACGTGATGTCGGAAGACATTGATTTCTATATATTTATATGCTTAGTTTTTCATTAAATTTATAATGTATAGCATCCTATACCCATACTCAATATTTAGAAGTACTCCCATGACGGTTTTTATATTTTAGTGTATTGTATCCCCACCCATGACACTGATGGCATCATTTTGGCAGGATTTTCAATTTACCTATGTAATTATATGTTTCTTATATAAGTGTCAGGTCTGTTTTTTCCCCATACGTTTCTACTTGATGAAGCCATTTGTGGCGAAACGCGTCTAGGAACTTTTTTACCATTTGATATTATTTCCCATGTGTTAATAACGGAATATTTGGCCATTTTATTTACCGTTGCCACATTCCTTTTTTCACTATAGTATTATATTATTTTTATTTTATTATTATTATTTTATGTTTAATTTTATCCTGACCTGACTACCACTGCCTTTATTGTCTATATTGAAGTACCAAGAATCCCGAGGTGGGGATTATACCACCCACACGCTACCCATCGAGCAGTACGTCTGCTCTATATACTGTGAGTATATTTTATTTTGTTTTTATCATTCTAAACAACTATTCAGGGAGCACTATACGTTTTATCTCGTTTTATCTCCAGCTGGACTACTCCATCAAATTACTTCACTAAAGAATAAAAGAGGAGCATCATATATCCTTGAGTGGGGATTGTTCCACTTCGTGCCATTCATAGCAGAGCTGGATTTAAGCTCTGGATGTTGTGAGTAGTTCTATTACTATACACACAATATTCTTTACTGTTCATACTATACCATTGGAGTTATTTTTGTCGTCTGTTTTCTTCACACATAAACTTTGGAACTGCGAATCTACATCTGTGACTTTACATTCCACCTTATGTACTACTAGGACCACTTCCTGTGAATGTGGATTACTTATATTTGGACTATTCAATAACACTGCTTGGACTCTCCAGTATTCCTATAAGTATTATTTTATAGCATGACAGGAGGCTTCATATTTGCTTAAGTCTCTCTTTACTAGAACTCCACAGCAGCACATTAACAGAGAGATAAACCAAAGACAAAAACATAAGGTATCTATATAAGGCTCCTCCCAAGCCACCATTTCCTCTTTCTTTGCTGCTCCGCAGAACAGTACAGGTCAGAGTACCACTGCCTCCTGTTTTATATGGGTGGCTGTGTGTCTAATTACTATATTCTTAGTGTGTTTCTTCTGTATCTTTATTACAGTTTTTTCCTTATTTCTATTTCTGTCTTTATTTCTGTCTTTCTATTTTGACAGTTTTGCCTGTTTGCCTTTTTTTGCCTATTTATTTTGTGTGTTTGGGACCTTTAATTTTTTTTTTCGGGTCCCTTTACCTTTCATTTCTGTCCGGTTACCGGGAAGCGGTCACCCGACCGCCTCCCGTGCCGGCTGTCGGGCCCCGGAGAAAGACTCCGGCGGCCCCACTTGCTGGTTCCCATCCCCTCTTTTCTCTCCTGCCGCTCTCCTGTCCCTCCCGCTTCCCTGCTCACACTTTCCTCTCGGGCGGCGTGGGGAGGGATCAGGGAGCCTCTCCGTTACCTCTGCCTCGTGTTCACTAGCCGCCCTCCCCCCGCGACCGCATGGTCGGATCCGGGGGTGCGCGGCTCTCGGCTCTTCTGCCTTAAAGGCGCAGAGCCTTTTTTCAGTTTATATGCTTTTGCTGTATATGTGTTCATCGTTTTCTTTTGCAAGGGCCATTTTAAGTTTATAGGTTTGTCCTGTGCATGTCCCTCTCCCCTATGCATGTAATAGCTGTTGCATGTTACTTTTATCTACTGACTGCAGTCTCTTTCAGTGCATGGATACTGTATCATTTTGTTTTCCATGCTTGCTACCTGGACTATGTGGGTTTGATTTGTGCCTCCTTTCTGCATGCTCCTGCGTGGGACCCTGCTTGGTGACTTTACCCCCACAGAGTTTGGCCTGTCCTGGGGATCAGTTACATCCCTGCCCTGCATGCACTCTCTCAAGATTTAATTGCATGTTGCATGTGGTGATTTATGTTCCTGCCTACAATTATCACTGTGCCGGCACTACCTGTGCCCTTATGCTGGCCAGCCTTGTCTGTGCCCTTATGATTGGCCTGCTTTGTCTGTGCCCCTTGATTGGCCTGCTTTTGTCAGTGCCCCGTGATTGGTCTGCTTTGTCTGTGCCATATTTCGCATGCTATTGACCTGACGGCTCCTTCCCCTGGAACAAGGTTTGTTGAGCCTGCATGCGTTATTGCTTGCCTCTGCCATACTAGGGGTGCTGCCCCTACTGCCTGTTACTGATACCTGTTCTCTGCCCCCTTAGGTATCACGTATCGTGCCTCAAACATCATGGAGGCTACTACACAGGAGCAAAACTTACAGGCACTGATTAATGCGGCGGTGGCCGCCTCGGTGGAGAAGGCCCTGGCGAGGGCTCTACCTCAACCGCATACTGACAGGGGCGCGAGAGGATCCCCCCTTGTGGCAGACGACTCGGCTGAGTCAGACTCTCAGGATAGAGAGCAGGCAAGTGCGCAAATGCGCTATTGGAAGGGTGAAGGCCCTGAACCACGCTCCCGGAAGGGCATGGCTCCGGCGAAGCGACAGGGTTCGAGGTTATCAAGGATTCCCAGACATGTTCCCAGCCTTTCAGTGTAAATGTTCAAAGATGATTATGAATCCCTAAGGTCTCTAGCCTGCTCCCACTTGTCTGTACTCAAATGATAGCACGTAAACAAGTATAATGGGACATTTATGCCCCAACGTGACCAACTGTATCATAGTCCCATCAGGGCATATAGCTACCAGTGGAGAGGCTAGTTACAAGGTAGAGTACCCCTTTTCTTCCATCCTAACACCCAGTTGTATACATAAGAATCCCACTCGGCATAATGTAATGGGATATGAGTACCTTAGAGATGAGTTGCCCTATGGAAGCACAATCTCCAAGCCTCATTCTTTAGCCTGTTGAGACAAGATTGATAGTGGCTCAGAGTTTGGGAATCGAAGGGCTCATCTCCTCCTGGTCTTGTAAAGAAATAGGATGCAGAATCTAGTTCTGTACTTTCAAACCCAGTTCTGCACTCTAACACAATATAGAACATCTCTCGGTACCCTATCAGATCGTGGGGGCTCAATTCACTGTGAGCTCTGCCCAGAGGTATCATCTCCGAATCTTCATTGCTTAGGTTTCCTCATGGTCTGTTTTAGGTAGACCTTGTATCCTAATCCTGTGTCCTCTGTTATGTAGGTTTGACCTGCTTCCACAGGTCCAGGATCAGGTTTCCCTGCCTCGTGGCAGCAAGTTCTGGTGCCTAATGCAGCTGCGCAGAACATTGAGAGGAGGCCTCCAGGGCTGAGACCCTGTTTTCGAGGTTTGTGATTTCATGCAGATCATCCATCTCCTTCTGTATCATCCCCTAAATGTAGGACTCCATTCTCCTTAGTGAACTTAGCCTGGTGTACAGTGCTAAGGTCGACCCTCAGCAGGCCGAGGGAAGACACCACTCCGCTATCTCCCATATTGGAGGTCACCAAATTACTAGGTTAAGGGGCCACATTGCTAGAGGACCCAGGGCTTGCCAGGTCCACAGGCGTGGAGAGAAAATCATTCATGGTTCCAGACCTAGGGGCACCACCGCTCGGTGAGAGGAATGAGGGGTGATTTCCTTCTTATTTCGGCCCATGTGAACATGGGTTAGCAAATCTGTTAAGTTGGAACTAAACACTTATGCTGCCATCTTGCCAGCATTTCAGACCACACCCCCAAAAGACTTTATTTTGTCTTTTAGTTTATCAGGGAGTTAAAAGGTCACTATGGTCACCAGAAACTTCAGCTTAACATGGTGGTTTTGGCATCTATAGCAGGTCTCTGCAGGTTTTTCAATGTAAACGCTCCAACACATCTCTATTTTTTTTTTTTTAGTGCATATAAATGTTACAAGCAGATACTCCCCCCAGACACTCTGTATTACTGCAGATACTCCCCCCAGACACTCTGTGTTACTGCAGATACTCCCTCCAGACACCCTGTGTTACTGCAGATACTCCCTCCAGACACCCTGTGTTACTGCAGATACTCCCCCCAGACACTCTGTGTTACTGCAGATACTCCCTCCAGACACCCTGTGTTACTGCAGATACTCCCCCCAGACCAGGGGAGGGCTGACAGCCTTAGGCCTGGGGGGAAAAACCAGTCAAGTGGCCCATTGCGCCACCAAATCAGTTCACCATCCATGCCCACCTTTTCCTGGTTTTATAACGGATATTGATGTTATGCTAATCAGTAGCTCTTTGCCATACCCGCTCCTTCACGGCTCTGACTTTCAATGTTGTCAGAGCACAGGCTGAGAATCTCTGAGCCTGTGCTCTGACTCACTAACTGAGCGCCGGAACCACGAGGGAGAGGATATGATCTGACTGCACCTACTGCTGGTGCGCACCAGTGGACCACCAGCGAATCGTTTAAATTAAATATGCTGGTGTACCCAACTTGTGAGCTGTGTTGGCCGCCGGGTGCCCCTGTTGTCATGGCACCCTGCGTGACTGCACAGCTTGCCCACCCCAATGGCTGGCCCTGCTGACACACACTGACGTTACTACTTAGACATCCCTCAATATTAATACAGACATCAGAGTAAACACCAATAAACTGTGGAAACAGAGCTGATCCCCCCAAATTTATAAAGGTTTGCTTAGAGGATTTATTGTAAGATTAAATCATGCCTCCTCCTCTCTCTCCCCCATGCGCTGCTCTGTAGGCTGGGAGGAAGTGAAGAGTAATCACAGTCTCCCAGCACAACGCCACCTGTGGCTGCATGGGGAACAGCTGTTTAATGTAATGCTTGCAGGACGGCCAGCTGCCGCAGAACCTCTTTGTTTCCGTCTCCGCAAAGGGCTCCAGGCACTGCTTGTTGTGAGTGTGAGCCACTGTAAATTAGGGGAAGAGGGCAGAGGGCACTTGCACTGCGGTCAAGACGGGTCTGGGCAGGAGGAGAGTGCAGTGCAATCAGTGAACTCCCCTCCTGTGGGTCACCAGTAGACTGGTGCACCTGCCCAGCATCAGAGCCGGTGCAAGGATTTTGCCGCCCTAGACAAAATATAAATTTGCCGCCCCCCCCCCCATGTGACATCACAATGCCCCACCCATATGATCTGCCATATGAACTAAGACCAGTGCTGCACACAGTGTGTGTTTACATTAAAAAACCTGCAGGGACCAGCTATAGACACCAGAACCACTTCATTAAGCTATAGTGTCCCTTTAGTGTGAGGTAAATTATAGATTAGTGTCACTAATAATATACTAGATTGCCTACTTACAATTAGAAGAGGATGATGATGGGCTGCAGTTTGGCTCCACTGGTCTGGTGTAGAACAGGATCTCTGGAGGCTGTTTGCAACTGTGGTCACAAAATTCAATGTTTTGGGAGAATTGGAAGCAGCTCCATTTTTGGGGGGGCCTCTTACACAGCTCAAGGTCTGGGCCCCAGGGCCTGACGGTCGGTATGCCCATAAGGCCCACTCATAAGTCCACTTATATGTTCCACCCACCCATGAGTTCGCTCACAGGGAGTGGAGTGTGTAGGGGATGTGTTATGAGTTATTGTAGAGGATCTAATATGTGTGCTTATGGTATGTAGTGTATAGGGATACCATTTTGTGCAGGTGATGCAGTGTGTTTGTGTGTAGTGGAAGCAGTGTGTATTTGTGTATGAGGGATGTATTATGTGTTTCTGGTTGTGTGTAAGGGATGCATTGTGTGAATCTGTGTTTGTATGCATGAGGGATGCAAGGTGTGTGTCTGTATGTGTGTGCATTGAGTGTAAGAGATGCATTGTGTTTCTGTGTGTATGTAAGAAAAGCAGTGTGTGTGTGTTTGCATTGTCTGTTTCTGTGTATGTGTGCAAAGGATGCATTGTCTTTGTGTGTAAGGGTTGCATTGTGTGTGTGTGTGTAATGGATGCATTGTGTGTTTCTCTGTGTGTAAGGGAAGCATGTTGTGTTTCTGTGTATGTATAGGGATGCATTGTGTGTGTGTGTGTGTGTGTGTGCGCATAGTGTGAAAGAGCTCCCTGCCTTGCCCCCTGTCCTATAGAGCTGTCCCTTCTGTCCCTTAGAGCTTCTTAACCCTCCTACTTCTTCTTACTCCCCTTCTTCTTCTTACCCCCCTTCTTCTTACTCCCCCCTCTTCTTCTTACTTCCCCCTCTCCTTCTTACTCCCCCTTCTTCTTCTTACTCCCCACTCTTCTTACTCCCCACTTTTTTTCTTACTCCCCCTTCTTCTTACCCCCTCTTTTTCTTATCTCCCCTCCTTCTAACTCCCCCTTCTTCTTCTTACTCCCCCCTATTTTTCTTACCCCCCCCCTATTTTTCTTACCCCCCCTTCTTCTTCTTACCCCTTCTTTTTCTTATCTCCCCTCCTTCGTATTCCCCCTCTCCCTCTTCTTACTCCCCCTCCCCTTCTTATCTCCCCTCCTTCTCACTCCCCCCTCTTCTTAATCCCCCTCTCCCTCTTCTTATTCCCCCTCTCCCTCTTCTTACTTCCCCTCCCTCTCTTCTTCTTACTCCCCCCTCCCCCTCTTCTTCTTACTCCCCCCTCCCCTCTTCTTACTCCCCCCCACTTACTGCCCCCTCCCCTCTTCTTACTCCCCCCTCCTCTCTTACTCCCCCTCCCCTCTTCTTACTCCCCCTCCCTTCTTCTTACTCCCCCCTCTTCTTACTCCCCCCTTCTTCTTACTCCCCCTTCTTCTTACTCCCCCTCCCCTCTTCTTACTCCCCACCTCCTCTTACTCCCCCTCCCCTCTTCTTACTCCCCCTCACTCTCCCCCTCCCCTCTAACTCCCCCCTCCCATCTAACTCTCCCCCTCCCCTCTTCTTACTCCCCCTCCCCTCTTCTTATTCCCCACCCTCTCTTACTCCCCCTCCCTTCTTCTTACTCCCCCTCCCCTCTTCTTACTCCCCACCTCCTCTTACTCCCCCTCCCCTCTTACTCTCCCCCTCCTCTCTTCCTCCTCCCCACCCCCTCTTCTTACTCCCCATCCCCTCTTCTTACTCCCCCTCCCTCTCCTTACTCCCCCTCCCTCTCCCCCTTTTCTTACTCTTCCCCTCCCCTCTTCTTACTCCCCCCTCCCCTCCTCTTACTCCCCCCTCCCCTCTTACTCCCCCCTTCTTACTCTCCCCCCTCCCTTCTTCTTACTCCCCCCTCTTCTTATTCCCCCCTCCCCTCTTCTTACTCCCCCACCTCACTTCTTACTCCCCCTCCTCCCCTCTTACTCCCCCATCCCCTCTTACTCCCCCTCCCCTCTTCGTACTCCCCATCCCCCTCCCTACTCCCCACCTCCTCTTACTCCCCCCTCCCTCTCCACCTCCCCTCTAACTCCCCCCTCCCATCTTACTCTCCCCCTCCCCTCTTCTTACTCCCCATCCCCTCTTCTTACTCCCCACCCCCTCTTCTTACTCCCCCTCCCCTCTTCTTACTCCCCCCTCTCCTTACTCCCCCCTCCCTCTCCCCCTCTTCTTACTCTCCCCCTCCCCTCTTCTTACTCCCCCCTCCCTCCTCTTACCCCCCCTTCTTACTCTCCCCCCTCCCCTCTTCTTACTCCCCCCTCCCCTCTTCTTACTCCCCCACCTCCCCTCTTACTCCCCCCTCCCCTCTTCTTACTCCCCCTCCCCTCTTCTTACTCCCCACCTCCTCTTACTCCCCCCTCCCCATCCCTCTCCACCTCCCCTCTAACTCCCCCCTCTTCTTATCCCCCCTCTTCTTATCACCCCTCCTCTCTTCTTTTCCCCCTCCCCTCTTCTTATTCCCCCCTCCCCTCCCCTCTTCTTATTCTTATTCCCCCCTCCCCTCTTCTTATTCCCCCCCTCCCCTCTTCTTACTCCCCCCCTCTTCTTACTCCCCCCTCTTCTTACTCCCCCCTCCCCTCTTCTTACTCCCCCCTCCCCTCTTCTTACTCCCCCCCCTACCCTCTTCTTACTCCCCCCCCTTCTTATTACCCCCTCCCCTGTAGCGTGGCCGAGCTCCTCTCTGGTCCGCGGTGCCCGGCCGGAGTGATAGGAAGGTGCACGCTCAGTGTGCACTTCCTGTCAGTCCGGCCAGTTACAGGAAACAGAAACTCCGCGTGGAACAGGAGTTTCTGTTTCCTGTAACCGGCCGGACTGACAGGAAGGTGCACACTCAGTGTGCAGCTCGGCCACGCTACAGGGGAGGGGAGGAAGGGAAAAGCAGCTGCAGCTGTCTGAGCGCTCTTTACAGAACAGTAGGTCCAGAAGAACAGTAGGCCCCCCCCCAGTGTGTATCAGGGTCCCTGAGGACAGGTGTCAATCCATATCTGCCAAGTGAATAGGGACTGTTCCCCCTACATAGGGTCACTTGGCAGATATGTATTGACACCTATCCTAAGGATCCCTGGGATATATATATATACTCCCTCCAGACACTCTGTGTTACTGCAGATACTCCCTCCAGACATCCTGTGTTACTACAGATACTCCCCCCAGACACTCTGTATTACTGCAGATACTCCCTCCAGACACCCTGTGTTACTGCAGATACTCCCCCCAGACACTCTGTGTTACTGCAGATACTCCCCCCAGACACTCTGTATTACTGCAGATACTCCTCCCAGACACTCTGTGTTACTGCAGATACTCCCTCCAGACACCCTGTGTTACTGCAGATACTCCCGCCAGTGGTGGCTCATCAAAATAAATCAGGAAAATTCCAAACCCCAAGGTTGAATACGGTGAATAGGCTACATATGGCCACTCCCATCACCCAAGGCCGAGTTCTTCAACAGTGTTACCCCTAAATGTCAGTCCTCTACCTCTTCCTAGGAAAATGTTCAAGATGCCAATACAGTGCCTGGCTGAAAGTGATAGTAGTTGCTGCCTACAGCCTGAGACCAGATACCATAATTTCCCAACTGGGACTGGGGTTTAGAGTTTACAGTCTGCCGATCCACTGTGGATTGTTATGCTAGAAGAATGGCTGCATTAGAGGGTCGAGGGGTCTATGCTCCAGTTCTGAAATCACAGCTGCGGCATGCCACTTGCACCACTTGTGTCAGCGCCAGCAGGCAGTAGCGGTCAATGCGGCATCTATGTAGTCTATGTCTATGTGGGCCCCCATCAGGGCACTATAGAGTCAGGAAAACCGCTTTGTTTTCCTGACACTATAGTGATCCTTTACGTTTTCTATGGCTACTTAACCCAATTATCTCCACGATAGAGGGGAGGGATTTTACTGTTTCTGTGGGAATGATTAACATTGTGAAAAAAGGTCCATGTGGGAGTATACCTTGCTGGAGGACCTGCATAAAAGGCTGAGCTGGGGCCACCATTAAACAGACCGTGTTTACCCCTTCATGAAGTATGGGCTCATGTTTGGAGGATTGGGAGCTATAATTCACAGGTATAAAACATAATTTAATATGAATAATATATTAAAGAATGGTAGGAAATAAGATTTCTTTTTTTATTTCTGCATGACATTTTAACTGTGAATGTCATAATACGGTTTGCTTTTACTGCAATAAAACACATATATGCATTCAGCGATGTCTCACATGTATAACAGTACCCCCTATGTACAGGTTTTATGGTGTATTGGGAAGTTACAGAGTCAAATATAGCGTGTATATAGCAATTTTTCACACTGAAATTCGCAAGATTGGTTATGTTGCCTTTGTGACCGTATGGTAGCCCAGGAATGAAAATTATGGCATAACATTTGCAATAGTAGACAAACCAAGGTATTGCAAATGGGGTATTTCCGGTCTTTTTTAGTAGCCACTTGGTTACAAACACTGGCCAAAGTTATTGTTAATATTTGATTGTGTGTGAAAAATGCAAAAAAATAATCTGAATGCCAATTTTGCCCAGTGTTTGTGACTAAGTGGCTACTAAGAAAGACTGGACATGCCCCTTTTGAAATACCTTGGGTTGTCTACTATTGCAAATGGTATGCCATCATGGGGGTAATTCTCATTCCTGGGCTACCATACGGTCTCAAAGGCAACGTAACCAATCTGGCTAATTTCAATGTGAAAAAACTGGAACGCAAGCCTTATATTTGACTCAGTAACTTTTGAAAACACCATTGTAGCAAACTCACCCCTTTAAGGGAGTTTGCCATGAGCTTTTGGAGGGGCCTGCTTGCCCGCCTCCTGCCCTGTGACTACGGCTCCTGTGATGTATTGCCCTTTAAGAACATATTTGGGCATAATAGATTTTTATTGTGCGGCTACTGGCCCTTTAAGCACAGTGAATGGACTTTTATTGGACTGTGTATGCCCCTTTAAGAACTATCTGGGGACATATTGTGACTTTTGGGAACAATGCCCCTTTAAGACTTTGTCCCCAGACTGTTAAAATCCTTTGTTCATTGCTATTTTCCACTTGGTTCAGTAAATGGGGCTTACTGAACCAGGTACACCACAGGCAGACCACCCAGAAGTGGAAGCGTGCCATCAATTTACCTCCCAGGCTGGGAGCCTGCTGTAGGTAAATTGCAGAAGGCTGGGGGGCCGACCGTTCGTGCAAACGAACACGTGGCGGCGGCCATCTTTGTTCATTCAATGCGGTCAGCGGTGTGTGTAGCCAAATCCATGGAACTGAAATCGGCTATACAGTTCCGCGAATACCGCTGAGTATTACCTTCTCCCACAATGATTTTGCAGCAGCAGAGACTAAGTCCCATTCGGCGATTTTTTTCAGTGTGAAATTGACCGACCGCACAGCCCAAATCTATGGAACTGTTTTGGGCAGGAAAATGTGCTTGCGGTCTGTCATAAAGGGACCTCCAGCTAACTTTTAAACCCCTGGATGTAATTGGCTGAATTTTGACTATGTTTATAATTAAAGTGTGCTGAATAATAATATGTTTTTTTGAATATTGAATGTATAGTTTTAAAGTTATAGTACATGTGCAAAAACTTTATTTCTCTGCCAGTGATAATTACATTAACCCATTGTGTAAGGTAATTAAATCACAGGCAGAGGGGAGTATTTTGTCTGTAATTGCTGGGAGTGTCTAAGTGTATTGTACGTATTGATTGGTTGTTTTACAAAACCCTGTGGGCAGTACTATGTGTGCAAAATGTGCATAAAAGCAGTGTCTCATTAAAAGCTTCAGTTCTTCTTCACCCTCAATTTGAGTCCTGTCTCTTATTGGGGGAATCTGCTACAAGGGATTGCTATGCTCTGCATATTCCCTTGCTATAATCAATCCTAAACTCTTGCAAGAGCTTGTTCCTGGTTTGCGCTCTGAAGGAGTATACGGTGGTTATGGTGTCGGCTAGACTGCTGGAAGCCCTCAGGAAGCGCTAGGAGCATCCTCCAACGAAGGTACCCAGTCAGGGTGCCCGTTGATCAGTTACAACCATAAAACCTGTACATGAGGGGTGCTGTTATACTCAGGAGACTTCGCTGAACACAAAAATTTGTGTTTCAAAACCGTAAAATGTACCACAACAATTATCTTGTCCGGGTAAGTGCCATTTGTGTGTAGAAAAATGTCACTTTCACTGACGATATTATCGTTGTAATACATTTTACTGCTTTGAAACACTAATATTTGTGTTCAGCGAAGTAAAACAGTACCCCCCATGTACATGTTTTATGGTGTCATAGAAAGTTACAGGGTTAAATACAGTGCTAGCAAATTAAATTCCCTGGACTTTCAGCCTGGGTTGTCAGGCAGGTCCTGCAAATTGTAATTATTAAAATGACCTAATTATGTAAAAATATTACATAAATATATACATAGAATTATTATATATATATATATATATATATATATATATATATATACGTGTTTGTGTATATATATAATCTTTATGTGTTAACTCCACCTCTAGTGGCTGGCTACCAGATGGCCACTAGAAGGACTTCTGGGTTGTTAGGCAACTTTTGGTCACCCCTCCATATCCCCCATCCCATGTGTATCACCCCTATTAACCCCCTGTCCCTGTGTGTCACCCCATTAACCGTGCATCTCCCTTATTTAACACCACATTCACCTACACTGTGTATGTTACTACACAGTGAAAGCTGTGGTACAGAAATCCGTCAGATTTGTAGATCAGATTGCAATATCTGATGGATGTGCTGCACGCATGCACAGTACACCCATCCGATTGCTATATCTGAAGGATGTGCTGCGCGCATGTGCTGCACACCCATCAGATTGCTATATCTGGATGGATGGGCTGTGCCCATACGCATTACACCCTATATATTACACTTCTATAGTTGAAGGATGTGCCGAGCGCATGCGCGGTACACCCTTCAGATTAAAGGCCCAGCTGATCGAGTGTCATCAGAGGCGGCACACATGCTTGCGGTACCTCCACCAGAATTCTATACCTCAAGGCCTGCTAGCGCGCAGCTGATCTCGCGTCACTTCTGTTGACATGGGGGCACCGGAATTGACGTCATTCTAGAAATCTGATAGATATAGATATCTGATAGAACAGCGGCGTTTTGTAACATGACAGCCTCCCAATGCTTTCCTACGGGAAAGCATTGGATTTGCTGATCTTGTCAATTATGAAGATCGCAGCCAAGGAGGCAGAGCACAGCTCTGCTATAAGAATGAGTAATTAAAGGGACACTCCAGGCACCCAGACCACTTCTGCCCATTGGAGTGGTCTGGGTGCCAACTCCCACTACCCTTAACCCTGCAACTGTAAATAAATATTGCAGTTTTCATAAACTGCAATATTTACCTTGCAGGGTTAACTCCTCCTCTAGTGGCGTCGCTGAAACCCCGATAGGAAAGCATTGAAAGTATTTTTCAATGCTTTCCGATGGGGAGGTCTAATGCGCATGTGCAGCATTGCCGCACATGTGCAGCATTGCCGCGCATGTGCAGCATTGCCGCGCATGTGCATTAGGTCTTACCCCGCCAGCGTCCGCGCATGCGCAATCGGTCTCCCCCTGGGGTGGGAGGGAGAGGGGACCTGCAGTGCCAGGAAAACGATTTGTTCTCCTGGCACTGGAGTGTCCCTTTAATTACAGTTACATTGCTGAGAGGGAGGTTAAACTGTGTTTTCACAGTTATAGTGACAGGAATGCAAACATGTATTCCTGTCACTATAGTGTTCCTTTAAAGCTGAGCTGCACATGGTGTTTTTTTCCCTCTATGTGCTTAAGTGACCCAACCCTCACTTTTAAAAGACTTTAAAAGCATAGCTGCCACTGGTGGGGGTGTGCAGCAAAAGCACATGGAAGAAAAAAAATAAAGAATAAAGAAAATTATTTTTTAGGAATATAAGTGCACTTACCGTTTCTTTACCACCTCCTGGGTGCGGTTGTTCCCTCCAACAGCATTCACCGCTGCCACAATCTTTCTCCACCGATTGTCCTTCTTTGCTCTTGAAGTCTTTTTGGCTGCTCCCCCAAACATACATTGGTAGTACTGGCAAAGCTTGTTTACCAGTACTGTATTCTCCTCTGCATGAAAGCTATCAGCGTACTTATTCTTCCTCCCAGGAACTACTCCTTTTAAGATCCTTGGCTCTCTCTGCTTTTTCATGCTTCTCCCACTTGCTTCTCCTTCCTCCTGGCCAGAGTGGCCAATGCCCCCCTCCACTATATCCATGGCTATGTCACTTGAGGAGCTGGAGGATGACATGACCACTTCTGGCAAGGTCCCTATCAAAGTGCCTAAAATGGCTGACAGGATGGTGGACTGGCTGAGCTCCAAAATGGCTAAATGGCTGGCCTATAGAAAATATGGATAGATTTTGCATTAAAGGACTGCCTTGAATTGATACTTTTATTTTTTACAGTTTTGTCTGGCAGTATGTAAAATCCAATTTAATTGGCTCCTACTTTCCCACTCTCTTATAAAATTATACTGTGTTTCCAATACCACCTGTCAGGGAAGCATGATGATTCATGATGCATTTGCAATGCGACATGCGAATGACTATAGTAAGTGGTGTTCGGTAGTTTACTGATAGTGCCAATACATTTTCATGTGATTGGCAGCGTTCGCGCATTAGACGGTTTGGGAGTGAGTTCGGGAGTTTTAGGCGTAAATTAAACGACATACAACATTCAATGCCATGCTGTTAGATCAATGTACAAAATTTGAAATGAATGGTTATACTGAGTTCGGTTGAAGCTATTCGGTATTTAGGGATTAGTTAGGCAACATAGTTTTATGTATTCAATTCATTTGGTTCAATTAAATCGTGCCAAATGAACAAATGAGATTATCCGAAACGAAAATATTAACGAATATCGTACGGAAACGAATGGAAGAATTGACAAATTTCAGGTTCTGACTAAACTAATTTCTTTTTCGTACGAATACATTCATACGAAACAAATATTTCTGAAGTGCCCAAGTCTAATGAGTAGTTTGGTTCGTTTTAGAGTTTTGTAGAGAAAGTATATAGTGATCATGATTTTTAGCGATATCCAATATTTTTAAGGTGGTCTCAAACAAACATAAAATGCTATATAAAATTTGTGGGAATATCGAATAGTCGTGTACAGTAAATCAGAGAGGGCTCAGAATATCGAACCATCGATCGGTAACCTGGATGAAGTAGGGGGTCTATCTGTTTTATTAAATACGCGGTAATATGCTTTTAATGGTATAGGACGTTAGGAAAGGTGTGTGATTGGGATAAGTGGTTGTGGCTGTATTTACCTTATCCTGGGACCGACCTGGCTCCTAAGCTTAAGCCGCACGTGGCTGGATCACTCCTGCCTCCACACGAGCCGCATGCGGCTTGATCTCCTCTTCTGACTTAGCCGCGTGCACTGACCGCAGTGATCGGTCACATGGCCCGCCTGGCACTAGGAGCACGGCTTGAGTCACGAGCTCGCTCTAAAAGGGGCAGTGGGAGCCAAAAGTTGAATCAGGCTCCCATTGGCCCACGTCATTCCAGCACCCCCACACACGAATGTTTTGGGGGCGTAGGCATGACGTGGGCCAATCACTGGTGTTACAGTAGTGTACATTACAAAAAAAAACTAGAAATTTGACTGTGAAATAATAGCAGTCAGTTTCCTTCACACGTGTGCGTTTCAGGGCCTGCCAGGGCACAGTGTCACACCAGTGCAACTCATATCTGGTGTAACAGTAGTGTACATTTAAAAAAAATTATACAGGGGGCTTGTTGTCACCTTTCGGGGACCCTTGGTGTTGTACGTGGCTGGGTGGAGGAAGAGACCTTCAATGACATCAGTGAGGACAAGGAATGGGACATGGCTAGCTTGGTATCCAACCTTGTGCAAATGGACTGTTTGCGGTTGTTTGCGGTGCGTTAAACGGGGAGTTTGGTCTGTCACTGTGAAGCGGGCGTAACCCTTACACTACCTGATCAATACAACATCATACCTGATGTTTTAAAGCATGTTATTCCAAACAATTTAGGAATGTTAGGTTATTTATGCCCTTTATGGATTAAAACCAGACTCTGCATCAACTATGTAATTTTCCATGGGAGTTTTGCCATGGATCCTCCTCCGGCATGCCACAGTCCAGGTGAAACAACTTTTCCATCACTTTTGTGGCCAGAAAGAGTCCCTGTGTGTTTTAAAATTTGCCTGCCCATTGAAGTCTATGGCGGTTCGCACGGTTCGCCAGTTCACAAACATTTGCGGAAGTTCCTGTCCGCCGTTCGCGAACCGAAAATTTCGTGTTCACGACATCACTATTGAGCAGTGAAACTTTGGGGACATGATCTATTTCCCCCAAACTGCTTCATTAAGCTTAAGGGTTTTTTTTTTTGTGCTATTTGGTTGAGCTTTGCTCAGACTTTAGAAAATCAAGTACTTACTTTTTGAAATGAACAGTAAACTCAAAACAGCATGCGTTTGAAAAATAAAATAAAAAAGAACACCTTACCAAACTTCAAGTATCTCCATGTCTTCTGGATAGTTAGAGCAGTTACATTTTCAGGAAGAACAATTTCATTAGAGGTAAAATTGTTAATAAGGATAATAAATATAATGTTTTAAAAGGCTTGGGGTCATTTGATTAATGCAATTTAAGTGTACAAAATGAACATGCTCTTTTCATCAAATTATTTATAAATATAGATAATTTCGCTATAAACCAATGTGCAGTAAACATCAGCATACGGTCACAGTTCAATATGGTTAGAACATTTGGATTACCTATAATGGAACAACCTTTAAACTAAAAGCCTTCAAATAACATCCATTTACATTGCTATACAAAGAGATCATAAATTATATTTTTTCCCAGCAGGCTATTATTGCATTAGCAACATGATGTACAGTCCATGTGGACTTAGAGGCACTCACAGTAATGAGAGACCAACTCTTGAGAAGGGGGACATCTTATATTTCAAGTAAGTTATATGAAACTTTCTAAGTAAACATTTTAAATGGTAATTCTCAAAGGGGAATGTATTGATTAGTAAGTAATGGAATTCTTTCAGCTTCTAAACACAATATGTATATAAGAGGTACTAAAAGAAACAGATGGAAGTTAATAATGTTAGGAAGGTATGTGTCTTAATTTAATATATGTAGGTTTGCAATTTTAGCAGCACTTATAAAACCACTGTCAGCACTTGAATGGTTGCTGTATAAAGGAGGAAGAAAGTATACACTGGTATAATGGCAACACTGAGGAGGTTGGAGATACTGACCTCCTAGGCGGTGGGAAGTGGCACAGAGCTGCCCAGGCAAAGATCTACAAGGTTTAGACAAATGGAAGAGATCTTCAAGTCACAGAATATGAGTGACAAAGCTTGAATCACAAAAATAAGAGTTCTCCAAAAACAACTGAGCAATGCAGATAATACTACAAAAAAGGAACATCGAGCAAGGCCAGGATGGAACTGTTATCATTACTTACTACCGGGGACAGGTAGCAATATCTGGGAGATGGTGAACATGATATCAGTAATTGATACTTGTAACCATAAAAATTGCCTGTAGCTGATGCAATGTGTATAGCCACTAGACATTAGTAACATTAGAATACTAATTATTTGCTTTGATATGCTTGACAATTTGATTTTTTATTTGAAGCAAGATTAGCTGTCCATCCTTCATAGCATCCCGACTACAAAGGGGGCATAGACGCCTATTCTCTGATGGGGACACTCTACTTAAACCCCTCCTCATTTGATGGTTCCCCTTTCTCTACCCTATTTAAACCCAGGCCTCCCTAGGTGTTTGGCTCAGATGTCTTGTGAGTTCCCTAGAGGTTACAGTCCTACTCTGCCTCTAATTTCCAAGGACTTAACCCTTGCCTGCCTGATGCTGCCTTGGATTCCTGGATTTAACCCTTGCTTGCCTTGGATTCCTGACTTAACACCTGCCTGCCTGATCCTATCTTGGATCATCCTTCTAAGGATTTTCTGTTTGCTTCTTGGTCCTGGACCTGTGCTGCCTGGCCTAGCCCCTGGATTATCCTGCCTACTGTGAATCATTTTTCAGACACTTTCTGTTAGAATAAATAAATAAATTACTTTGCTTTGTTCGTTCTCAGCATCTGGAGCCATTCACTCCAAACCGTTACATAAGCACTATGTGGATGCTAGAGCCTTTTAAGAGATAAGAGGGTGCAATGTGATGTTTTTCTGCACATGTGCCATACATATAAAAATCCTGGCATCTAGTGGCAGGGATACTTTTCAAAGTGAATTAACTAGTCTGCCTGGTGTACCACAAAAATAAAAAGCTTGCCTGCTTACTTTAACCTAGCCAGCAGAACGTGACTCCTCATCCTCCCCTCGGCAGCCATTTATCCCCCTTCTTTCCCCAATTATTAATACTACTATCATTTTTAAAGCATCAACATATTCTGTAGAGCTGTAAAATGCAGCCAGTTGCCCTTTACCTAGGCCACCAGGTAATTTAACCCCAAATGGACCACAGTCCCCCTCCCTGTAGAAAGTTTTATGAAGGGAATTCAAAATACACACACAATTATACATAGCTAGTACACGTTACATGTAGATATTACATACAGTCAGAACAAATACTATGGGAGGGACAGAGAGACAGGCCATCTGGAGCCGAGGGTGAGACATTCCGGGTAATTCACTAAATTCCAAATTTTCCAAATTAAATCTTAATGAGGCCCACGTTTGTGATTACAGCTGAGCTGGAGAACTTTTCCAAATCAGCTTTTTTTTGTCTGATTTTTCCATTCCATTTTAATTCACAAAAGAGTTCAGCGAATAACGATGTTAACGTCCAAGACTCTAAACAGGTGCTTCTGTCTGATATTAGTTTGCGTGTCAGGACAAGTAGATTTGGCTACTGATTTAGATTTTTCTTCATATACACACTCTGTACTGTAAAATTCAACAGAACTTACGGTAAAAGAGAGAGGTTGTAATGTTATGTTGGAAAGTGCATGAGTAGTGTCCACATGAGGATGCATGCACATTTGTGTCCTGAATCCGGGCGGAAACTTCAGAGCCATAAGAGGGCTCTGTTTGACAGTGGTCAGCGTCAGTCAGATCGTCATTCGCACAAGCCGCGCCAGAAAGCATTTGTTCAGAGAGCACACAGAGGTGTAAATGATGTGGAGGAAAAGATATGTATATCCACATGTGGTGGATGCAGCAAACCAATTACGCGCTAGTGATGGCTGTTATTGTCTTACGCTTTGGAAGGGTTCTCTTATACAGATCAGAAGCTATTTAATAAAGTTACTCTGGCTGCTAGAAGAGCATTAGCTATTAGAGATCTTTTTTCAGAGAGCTGAATTTGTTCCTTTGGCTGAGATGGTTAGATGGGTAAATAATCGAATTAAGAGCTATTCACTTTATGGACAAACTAACATGCAAGGTTCGTAATACCATAAAAATTATTTTTAGAAAGTCTGGAAGCTCTGGGAGGACACCTTCTGTAAACGATACAATCCCTACTACATGAAATAATTACTTTTCCAGTCCTGTATGGGTGAGGTTATTCACTAAAGTTTTCCACAGCTGACAGAATTTGCACTTTAGTAAATAACCCTGATAGTTTCTACCTTTCCCTTCTAGTCTTCCCTTCTTCTCTATTTCTTATTATCTTTCTACTTTTTTCTTGCTGTCTACTGCAAGGTTTCCTAAAGTGTAGGTTGCCTATTTTGGATGGGTTGCGCTGACTCACGCATCCAAGAGCCGGCCCTGTCCATTCTTCAAGAGCGGACCCGTTCTAATCTCCAAGAACTGGTACGCTAAATTACCAAGAGCCAGCCTGTTCTAATCTCCAAGAGCCAGCCCCCTCTAATCTCCAAGAGCAGGCCCACTCAAAGCTCCAAGAAAAGGCCAGCTCTAATATTTATGAGTCTGTCAGCGCCATTTGTGGAGGCCGGCGCTGCATTTCCCGCGCAATACTGAGGATGAGGATACTCAACACGCAAAGTGCCTGGTGGATGAAGGAGCGGGACACAGCACTTTTGCCTGAGTCTCCCTGAGTCTGTGAGTAATCATATGCATGTCATATTGTACCAACTGTATGCATCAAAAGATGATTGCCATGTTGTGCCAATTGTTTGCCGCTAAAGCTAATTGCCATGATGTTCCAATTGTATGCCCCTTAAGCTGATTGCCATCATGTGCCAAGTTTAGGCCTCTAAAGCCGATTTCCACATTGTGACAATGGTATGCCCCTTAAGCTGACTGCCATGATGTGCCAATTATATGCACATAAAACTGATTGCCATGTTGTACCATGGGCACTCAAATGGCAGATGAAATTTAATGTTGAAAAATGCAAAGTTATGCACTTCGGCGTAAAGAATACACAAGCAACGTATACCCTTAATGGAAGCGAATTAGGGATAACAACACACGAAAAGGACTTGGGAATTGTTATAGACAACAAACTATGCAACAATGTGCAATGTCAATCGGCAGTGGCCAAGGCCAGTAGGGTATTGTCATGCATGAAAAAGGGCATTCATTCTCGGGACGAGAATATCATTTTGCCTCTTTATAAATCACTGGTAAGACCACACATTGAATATGCTGTGCAATTTCGGGCACCTGTTCGAAAGAAGGATATTATGGCACTAGAAAAAGTGCAGAGGCGGGCTACAAAATTAATAAAAGGAATGGAACATATCAGCTATGAAGAAAGGTTAACAAATGTAAACCTATTTAGTTTAGAAAAACGTCGCCTGAGAGGGGATATGATAACATTATACAAATATATTCGAGGCCAATACAAACCATTGTGTGGAAATCTATTCACAAACCGGACTTTACATAGGACACGAGGTCATGCGTTTAGGCTAGAAGAAAGAAGATTTTGTCTAAGGCAAAGGAAAGTTTTTTTTACTGTAAGAACAATCAGGATGTGGAATTCTCTGCCTGAAGAAGTGGTTTTATCAGAGTCCATACAGATGTTCAAACAGCTACTAGATGCATACTTGCAAAAACTGAATATTCAAGGATATAATCTTTCAATGTAGGGTAATAACTGCTTGATCCAAGGATAAATCTGACTGCCATTCTGGGGTCAAGAAGGATTTTTTTTCCTAGCTTGTTGCAAAATTGGAAGTGCTTTAAACTGTTTTTTTTTTTTCTTTTGGATCAACAGCAAAATACATATTTGAGGAAGGCTGAACTTGATGGACGCAAGTCTCTTTTCAGCTATGTAACTATGTAACTATGTAACTATGTAACTATGTAATATGCCCCTAAAATTGATTGCCATGATGTGCCAAGTTTATGCCTCTAACATGGACTGCCATGTAGTGTGAATTGTATGCCCCTAAAGTTGATTGCCATGTTGTGCCAATTGTATGACCCTTAAGCTAAATGCCATGATGTGACAATTTCTACCACAGCTTTAAGAGCAGGGCCGGCATGTCCTATATGCTAAGTAGGCGGCTGCCGGCAGTGGCTTTACTGCTTGTCTGGCTGCCCCCCCTATCAAGTTGAATTGATCATATAGAGTCAGCTGCGTTACAGGGCACCAGGAAGCACTTACTTGTAGACTAGCGCCCGGTAGAATGTCGGTCCGGCATTCACCTCAGCCTGCAAAGTCAGGACCCCTCTCCCAGCCAAACACAGCAGCAGCGCAAGGGCACGTCATTCGCTTGCTCTCTCCCCTTGCCCTGTACGTGGGGACAAGTGAGCAGGAGAATAACAGGAAATGGGGCTAAAAAGAAGTGTCGGCTGCCGGGCACAGTAAAGGTGATAGGATTGAAGAGCAAAGGGCAATGAAGGTAAGAGAGAATGTACAGTGTGTTTCATAGAATGTGTGTCAGTATGTTTGTCTATGTCAGTCTGCTTGAGCCTGTGTCTGTTTGTGTGTGTGTGTGTATGTATGGGTCTGTGTGTATTTGTGTATGAGTCTCTGTGTGTCGGCATGAGTCAGTGTGTGTGTGTGTATGGGTCTCTGCGTGTGTTTGGGTCAGCATGGGTCAGTGTCTCTGTGTGTATGGGTCAGAGTGTGTCTTTATGAGTCAGTGTGTGTGTATATATTGGTCTGCGTATGTATCGGTCTGTGTATGTATCGCTCAGTGTGTGTCTGCATGGGTCAGTGTGTGTCTGCATGGGTCAGCATGTTTCTTTATGTGTCTGTGTCTGCATGGCTCAGTGTGTATGAATGTGTATGGGTCTCTGTGTGTGTGCATGGGTCAGCGTGTGTCTGCATGGGTCAGTGTGTGTGTTTATGAGTCAATGTGTATGGGTCTGTTTATGTGTATGTATAGGTTAGCATGTGTCTTTATGAGTCTGTGTGTGTCTGCATGGGTTTGTGTGTGGGGGGGTCAGTGTGAGCGTGTGTGTATGTGTCTGTATGGGTCAGCATGTATGTGTATGAGTCAGTGTAGGTAAGTCTGCATGAGTGGGTGGAATGAATGGAGCGGCAAACATATTTTCTCCTAGGGCTGCAAAAATCCTTGCACCAGCCCTGTGCTACTTCATTTTACTACTTTGTATATGTCTGACTTTGGATTTTCCGGAAATGATGAGAATTAAAAACACGTTTATAAATCTATTTCAATTATCAAACACCTTGCCTCTAAAAATAACACATGCCAATGTGGTCATCAGCAAAAACAGAAAACAGGCCCATTGTCTGCTCTGTAAATTGTAAGTACATCTCCTATTTTATCCAGCACTTGTTTAATATAGAGAGCACTATGGGCCTTCTCTTGGGTTTTTATTTCATATGACCTGCACTGAAAATATCGTCAGATGAATATCCTACATGTGGGGAGTTTAAATACCACTGTATGCTGTTTTAACTCAAGCTGGTAATAGCTCCCATAAATGTGAGTTGGCATTTCTTAACCTCAGTGTTGTCTGTGGCCATACTCATTTAAGTTACTGCACCATTGGTCCCCTCTGTGTGTTTTTTTTTCTTTCATATATGCTGATGAGGATTTGACGCAAGACGTCTTGAGAATTTCTGAAGAATATACCTGTGAATTAGAGACTTTAATTTTCCTGTTTCCCTGATATTTTTTTCTATTATTTATTTTATTTATTCACTTTGTTCTTGGCGCACCCTGTACTTGTTGTTTTCTGTTTTTTCCAGTCCTTTGAAGGGTTTTGAGGGTTACCCTTCCTTTCAGGTGTGCAGCCTCCCCCTCCCTATTGTGATCAGTTTGGATAGCACTATTCCATCCCTCTTTTTTCTTTTTTTGAATAATTTTTTATTGAAAAATTTTGTTTTTATAGTACAAGAAAATTCAAAGTGCATACATACAACATACATAATAAAGCCGATTGGTACAGATAAATCATCTTCGTAAATAAAGTTAGTTCACATATATATATCACAATCACTCAAGTGTGGAAAACACACAGAAAAAAAACAAAAAAATTCCCTTAAAGAGACAGAAAGTCCTTAGTATGACACAAACAAATGTCTGTAGCAAAATAATAAAAAATAAAAAGGGATGTATCAATAGAAGTAAACACGGATTTAATTAAATACAATCCATGAGTTATTATCAAGTGTCCAGATAAAAATTACAAATACCATACTTCCAGTTAATCTACTTAATTAAATTTATATATTACCATATAATAAAGAGCAGTTTTGAAGCCAAGTTGAGTACCAGTCTCTTTTTTTTGAGACCGCTGAACAATTTTTGGTAATATCATTTTCTTATGTCAGTTGGAATTTAATTTGGTTAATCAGGGAGATTTTCTGAAAAGAATTAGAGGATTTCCACTGTCTCGCAATGGTAATTTTAACTGTGATAAAACAATGAATAGCTAAACAGATGTATTTACGTGATTTAAAGGGCCAATTCAGATGTAGAAGGGCCGAGGCTGGGTTTTTATTTATATCATTAAAAGATGCCTGGTTGAGGGATATTTCAGAAAAAAATTAAATGCCCAGGCCCAAAGTGACTTAAGTGCTGGGCAGGCCCACCATATTTGAATATATGTACCAGAATATGTACCACATCTCCAACAAGTAGAATCTTGGGAATTATACATTTTAGCCAGTCTTGTCGGAGTGTAATACCATCTGTGGAGTAGTTTGAAGTGACACTCGGTCAGGTTTAGGCCATGTACAAATTTATTTACAAGAATTATAGAGGAATACCAATCCTTTGGAGAAATCACTCGGTTTAATTCATTCTCCCATTTTTTTTATCAGTTTATGAGGGAAGGTATCTAAACCTTTAAAAAGCGAATTAGCAACAGAAATAACCTTGGGTACGATTTGATAACAAAATAAAATTTGCAACTCTTTAGCCCAAGGAAAAGAAGATTGAATAACATGTTTCTGGATATAGTGTTTAATACGAAGGTAAGTAAATATTTATTTAGACGGTATATGAAAATTATCCACGATGTGCTGGAAGGGCAGAATATTGTCTCCTTGCATAATATCCGATAGAGTTAATGTGTCTTTGTTGGCCCAGTGTCTCAGTGATAAATCCGCTAAATTATTTTCTAATATATTTAGTTTACACGTTCTAGGAATTAGATGAGTAAAACCCAGAATTTTCTTAATTTCAGCCCATATTTCCAGGGATTGAGCCAAAAATATTAAACAGTTAGGCAAATCCCTAGAGAGCTTCCCAGGATCTGACCATACATAAAAGTAAAGTCTAGAGGCATGGATAGCTTCAGATTCCATGGTATACCATGGTTCAGAAATAAAGTGTGGTTCTTGTAAAGAATATATATGTCGAATAGTATTGGCATAATAGAGATTAGTAATATTTGGAAAATTAAGCCCTCCCTGAGACAATTTTTTAGAGATATTTTTTTGACTTATTCTAGGCTTTTTATTTTTCCAGATAAATTTATTAATGGCAGATTGAATCATTGCTAACCAAGCCTTAGGAATTTTAAGAGGGACCATAGAGAACAAGTACAGCCATTTAGGTAAAATATAGGAATTTATAATATTAATTCTACCTGTCCACAGAGTTTCTAAGTTTTTCCATTTTCTTAAGTTTTGATTCATATCTTTCATTAAATGCATAGCATTCCTCTCCATTATGTGAGAGGCGTTAGCAGGAAAACTAAGGCCCAAATAATTTATTTCTCTATCAGTCCAAATAAATTCAAATTTTTGAGATAACCTTTTGTCAGGGTACCTGTGGTCTCTACCTCTGAAAGAGGTAGAGACTTAGCTGTTCCTCCATCCAGACGGCCTGATGGCTCCCTTCTCCACGGTCTATCCGGTCATGCAAGGCCGGCCGCGAGGGAGTGACTGCCTTTTACAGCATCTAGGCAGGAAGTTGTCATCAGGACACTGATGTTCTACGCATGGTTCTACGCATTCTAGCCCTTTTTTCTTGAATTATGGCTTTCATCCTTCCATCCTTCCTTCTGAGTCTTCTTCTCAAGGGATACCGTCGGTGGATGTTCATGTTGCCAATTTAAGAAAGTTGTGGGATCGAACTCGACAAATCCTTCTGCACAATTCTACGCTGGTTAAAAAACACGCTGACAAACGTAGAAGGGCAGCACCGGTGTTTGTTCCAGGCGATAGAGTATGGTTAAGTACTAGAAACATTCGGTTAAAAGTGCCGTCCATGAAATTTGCTCCTCGATATATTGGACCGTACAGGGTACTGTCTCAAATTAACCCAGTTGCGTATCGTTTAGCGTTGCCTAATGCCTTACGCATTCCTAATTCATTTCATGTTTCCTTGCTAAAACCATTAATATGTAACAGGTTCTCCTCCACGATCGCCCCTCCCCGCTCAGTTCAGGTGGAGGGTCAGGAGGAGTATGAGGTCAATTCCATCGTTGATTCTCGAATCTCCCGGGGGAAACTGCAATATCTGGTCGATTGGAAGGGTTATGGTCCTGAGGAGAGAAGTTGGGTACCTCAGGAGGAGGTGCATGCTCCCCGTCTCCGAAGGGCGTTTCACTCTCGATTCCCTTCTCGCCCTGGTGTATTCCGCCCGGTGGGCGTATCTGAGAGGGGGGGTACTGTCAGGGTACCTGTGGTCTCTACCTCTGAAAGAGGTAGAGACTTAGCTGTTCCTCCATCCAGACGGCCTGATGGCTCCCTTCTCCACGGTCTATCCGGTCATGCAAGGCCAGCCGCGAGGGAGTGACTGCCTTTTACAGCATCTAGGCAGGAAGTTGTCATCAGGACACTCCTCCGGAACGACCTGTCACTCAATTGCTGCAGGACCAATCAGGACGCCTCGGAGGCGTGGTTACTGCTCTGAACAGGGTATTTAACAGAGCTTCTTTCATTAGCTCATTGCCCTGTCGTGGTTCTAGCTTGTTCTAGTCACTCAGTGCTTGTGTATTCTATTATCCCTTTTGGTTTTAACCCGGCTTGTTTACCTTACTCTGCTTATCTCTGTTACCCTTGATTCGGCTTGTCTCTCGCTTACCTGTCTTCTGTTACCCTCGACCTCGGCTTGTCTTTGACCATTCTATACTGTACTACTTACGTTAGTCCGGCCATTCTAAGGTCCGGTATACGTATCTGGCTACTGTTTGTACTCTGCGTGTTGGATCCCTGTCCCGATCCTGACATTACGACAGGGCCAATGGATCCTGCAAGTACAAACAGTCAGCTGGCTTCTCCTGATCCTAGGTTTGAAGCCATGGATCACAGAATGGATCAGATGGCGCTTGCGCTACAGGCTCTATTATCTCGTGCCAATAACCCACCAGAGGAGATACGTAATACCCCTGTTTCTCCTGTCGGTTCAGGTCTAGAGGTAGCCACAGTGGGTGCTTCTTCTCGCATTACCCCCCCAGTACGCTATGGTGGGGCTCCTGAGAAGTGTCGTGGTTTCTTAAACCAAATTAGTATCCACTTTGAATTGCAACCTCGCTCTTATCCTACAGATAGGGCAAAGGTAGGATTTATTATCACCCTACTTATTGAGAAAGCTCTGAGATGGGCCAACCCATTATGGGAGAACGATAACCCATTTGTTTATAACTATAACGCCTTTGTAGCTGCTTTTAGAAGAACATTTGACCCTCCAGGTAGAAAGGTTAATGCAGCCAGATTACTGTTGCGTCTGAAACAGGAGAACCGAACACTGGTGGATTATGCACTAGAGTTCAGGTCTCTGGCGTCAGAGGTCAAGTGGAATGAGCAGGCGTATATGGATGTATTTTTGAATGGCTTATCTGAAGTAATCCTTGATGAGGTTGCTACCAGAGAACTCCCCGAGAATTTAGAGGATTTAATTTCGTTCATCTCTCGTATAGATGAACGTTTAAGAGAGAGACAGAACACTCGAGAGAGGAACCGGAGACCTTCTTTTAGGTTAGCCCCCGCTTTTCCAAGTCCTGACTCCACGGTATCTTTGCTTCCTGAACCTATGCAGATAGGGTATACCCGCCTCTCTGAGGAGGAAAGACAGTACAGGAGAAGAGAGGGTTTGTGTATGTATTGTGGAGCTAAGGGTCATTTACTCTCGAACTGTTCTAACCGCCCGGGAAACGCTCGCACCTAAGTCTCTCTAGAGGACAGGCCTTGGGTGTTTCTATATTGTCCTCTACTCCTAATTATAAAGATCACAGGCTTCTGCTACCAGTTTCCTTAACTTGCGGGAGGGAAGTAGTAAGGGCTATGCTTTGATAGATTCCGGTGCTGCTGAGAATTTTATCGACCAAGCCTTTGCTAGTAAAAACTATTTCCCATCCCAGCTAAGGGAGACACCCTTGGCCGTTGAGGCCATAGATGGTAGACCACTACTAGACCCTGTTATCTTTCGTGAGACCATACCCATTGATTTAAATGTTGGTATCCTACACGTGGAGAAGTTATCTCTTCTGCTCATTTCGTCTCCTTCCGTTCCCATAGTTCTGGGGTATCCATGGTTGAAAGAACATAACCCTATTATTGATTGGGAGTTAGGGGAGATACTCTCGTGGGGCCAGGGCTGCCAGGATCGGTGTTTGTGCAAGGTTTCTCCATTAGCTAATATTAACATACAGGAGAATCCTACTCAGTCCACAGAAAGACAAATACCAGACCTTTACCTAGACTTAAGGGCAGTGTTTGACAAGAAGAATGCCGATTCTTTGCCGCCACACAGGTCATTTGACGGTAAAATTAAGCTTCTACCCGGGACTATGCCTCCGAGGGGCCATGTATATCCTTTGTCTGTTCAGGAAAACTCGGTTCTAGAAGAGTATATTCAGGAGAATTTAGAAAAGGGATTCATCAGGAGGTCTTCTTCTCCGGCCGGGGCGGGGTTCTTTTTCATTAAGAAGAAGGATGGCACGCTGAGACCTTGTATCGATTACCGAGGCTTGAATAAAATAACTGTCAGAAATGCCTATCCTATCCCACTGATTACCGAGTTATTTGATCGTCTTAAGGGCTCCAAAATCTTCACCAAGTTAGATCTCAGAGGGGCTTACAATTTGGTGAGAATCCAGCAAGGTCACGAGTGGATGACGGCATTCAATACCCGGTATGGCCATTACGAATACAATGTTATGCCATTTGGACTATGCAATGCTCCTGCAGTATTTCAGGATTTGATTAATGAGGTACTTAGGGAGTTTCAGCATGATTGTGTTATTGTTTACCTGGACGACATACTAATACACTCTAAGGAGATTGAGACTCACCATAGACAGGTCAGAAAGGTGTTACACAAACTTCTGCAACATGGTCTATACTGCAAATTGGAGAAGTGCAGTTTTGATCAGTCTCAGGTAGACTTTCTTGGGTACGTGATTTCTGGGGAAGGTTTTAAAATGGATCCTGGTAAACTCCAATCTATTTTAGACTGGCCTTTGCCCAAAGGACTCAAGGCTATCCAAAGGTTTATTGGTTTTTCCAACTACTATAGGCGCTTCATTAAGGGTTACTCCTCTATCATTGCGCCTATTACCAATATGACCAAACAAGGGGCTGATACTAAGTTCTGGTCTGAGGAAGCTCTTGGTGCTTTTAAGACTCTCAAGGAACTTTTTGCCTCAGCTCCCATTCTAGTTCATCCTGATACGACTCTGCCTTTCTTGCTCGAGGTCGATGCTTCTGAGACAGGAGTTGGGGCTGTTCTGTCTCAAAGGTTAGGGGTGGATAAACCATTACACCCTTGTGGTTTCTTCTCTAAAAAAATTTCTGGGCCTGAGAGCAGATATGACATCGGGGAGAGGGAACTGTTAGCGGTCATTAAGGCTTTAAAGGAGTGGAGACATTTACTGGAAGGGACACTACACCCTGTTACTATTCTAACGGATCATAAGAACTTGTCTTATATTGGGGAGGCTAAGCGCTTGTCCGCCAGGCAGGCTCGCTGGGCCTTGTTCCTCACTCACTTTAATTATGTACTTACGTATAGACCTGGTTCTAAGAACTCTAAAGCCGATGCTTTGTCTCGTCAATATGAACCATCCACTATAACTGAACCACTTCTGTCCTCCATAGTTCCTAAGGGGAATATCATCGCGAACACGAATCTCAGGATTCACTCTCCATTGCCTTCTGAGATCATGAAGTTTCAGCATTTGGCACCCAAACAAACCCCTGGGGATCGACACTTTGTTCCTGCCGCTCTCCAACTGGAGGTGCTACGCTGTCTCCATAACAGCAAGGTGGCTGGGCATCCTGGCATCCGCAAGACTTTTGCGCTGGTCTCTAAAGATTTTTGGTGGCCTGACTTACGCAAGGATATTAAAGAATTCATCGGGGCATGTGAAGTTTGTACCAAGACCAAGCTACCCCATTCGCTTCCATGCGGATTTCTGCACCCTTTAGAGGTTCCTGAAAAGCCTTGGTCCTGCCTGGCAATGGACTTCATTGTTGATTTGCCTATCTCTAAAAAGCAGACTGTCATCCTCACTGTGGTAGACAGATTTACTAAAATGGCTCACTTCATTCCCTTACCTAAACTCCCATCTTCGCCCGAGTTAGCGGAGATATTCGCCAGGGAGATTTTCCGTTTGCATGGGATACCTTCCCAAATTGTCTCTGACAGAGGCTCCCAATTTGTTTCCCGTTTTTGGAGATCATTCTGCTTCCAACTAGGCATCAAATTAAATTTCTCCTCTGCCTATCATCCTCAGTCCAATGGAGCGGCTGAACGCACTAACCAAAAAGTTGAACAATATTTACGTTGTTTCGTTTCAGAACACCAGGACGATTGGGTCGGTTTGATTACTTGGGCGGAGTTTGCACATAACAATCTCATTTGTGATTCTACGCATTCTAGCCCTTTTTACTTGAATTATGGCTTTCATCCTTCCATCCTTCCTTCGGAGTCTTCTTCTCAAGGGATACCGTCGGTGGATGTTCATGTTGCCAATTTAAGAAAGTTGTGGGATCGAACTCGACAAATCCTTCTGCACAATTCTACGCTGGTTAAAAAACACGCTGACAAACGTAGAAGGGCAGCACCGGTGTTTGTTCCAGGCGATAGAGTATGGTTAAGTACTAGAAACATTCGGTTAAAAGTGCCGTCCATGAAATTTGCTCCTCGATATATTGGACCGTACAGGGTACTGTCTCAAATTAACCCAGTTGCGTATCGTTTAGCGTTGCCTAATGCCTTACGCATTCCTAATTCATTTCATGTTTCCTTGCTAAAACCATTAATATGTAACAGGTTCTCCTCCACGATCGCCCCTCCCCGCTCAGTTCAGGTGGAGGGTCAGGAGGAGTATGAGGTCAATTCCATCGTTGATTCTCGAATCTCCCGGGGGAAACTGCAATATCTGGTCGATTGGAAGGGTTATGGTCCTGAGGAGAGAAGTTGGGTACCTCAGGAGGAGGTGCATGCTCCCCGTCTCCGCAGGGCGTTTCACTCTCGATCGCCTTCTCGCCCTGGTGTATTCCGCCCGGTGGGCGTATCTGAGAGGGGGGGTACTGTCAGGGTACCTGTGGTCTCTACCTCTGAAAGAGGTAGAGACTTAGCTGTTCCTCCATCCAGACGGCCTGATGGCTCCCTTCTCCACGGTCTATCCGGTCATGCAAGGCCAGCCGCGAGGGAGTGACTGCCTTTTACAGCATCTAGGCAGGAAGTTGTCATAAGGACACTCCTCCGGAACGACCTGTCACTCAATTGCTGCAGGACCAATCAGGACGCCTCGGAGGCGTGGTTACTGCTCTGAACAGGGTATTTAACAGAGCTTCTTTCATTAGCTCATTGCCCTGTCGTGGTTCTAGCTTGTTCTAGTCCAGGGGTAGGCAACCTTTTAGCAGCACTGTGCCGATATAGGATTGTGATGTCCCGTAGCGTGCTGATCCTATTTTTTTTAAATTGAGGTGTGCATGTTGCCGTATTCTGCTTGTGTTATTTTTACTGTAATTTCTTTGTATTGTTGTATTTGTGCGTATATGAGCTATTATATTGTACATGTTCATTAGTAGTTTATGGTATTGTGTATGATACATATGAATGTGGGCTGTGTATGAGGGCTGCTTGTGGAATTGTGTGTGGATATGTCACATTGTGTGTTTGGTAGTGGGCGTATGTGTGGGGCTGTTTGGGGTATTGCACGTGAGAGGCTGCGTGTGTGGTTGTGTGCATGTATGTGGATTGTTAGTGGTGTTGCGTTTGTGGGGATTGTGTGTATGTTTGTGTGTGGGCTGTTATTATTTGTATAAGGGGAGGGTTATTCTGCATTTCTGTGTATTTCTAGCAGTGTGGGTGGCTTCCCTGGGTTCCAGTGGGGACCAGGCTGGCCAGGTAAAGGTCAAGGACAGGAGCTGCAACAGCAGCTGCAGGTTGCTCTACTGCAGTGTGTATTCCTATTCACAAGTGCCGGGAGGAAGTGATCTGAGATCACTTCCTCTATGTGCTGCAATGCATAAATTGAGGATTGTCCTTCACCACCTCTTCGTATTAGCAGATATCTGAAGTTTTACTGGGACTCCTGATAGCCAGAGCCTGTTTGGCTCTAGCAGCCTTGAGTGCCGTGCAAAGACACCTTGAGTGCCGTGCATGGCACTAGTGCCGTAGGTTGCCTACCCCTGTTCTAGTCACTCAGTGCTTGTGTATTCTATTATCCCTTTTGGTTTTGACCCAGCTTGTTTACCTTACTCTGCTTATCTCTGTTACCCTTGATTCGGCTTGTCTCTCGCTTACCTGTCTTCTGTTACCCTCGACCTCGGCTTGTCTTTGACCATTCTATACTGTACTACTTACGTTAGTCCGGCCATTCTAAGGTCCGGTATACGTATCTGGCTACTGTTTGTACTCTGCGTGTTGGATCCCTGTCCCGATCCTGACACCTTTCAACCTGGGCCGAAGACAGGTTAATGGTTAAAGCAGTAGATTTTGAAATATTTAACTTAAAATTAGAGATATTTGAAAACTTATCAATTTCTACCATTAGTGCCGCTAGTGAATCCTCCGGAGATGTGAGGGTAACCAAGGCATCATCGGCATATAATGCAATCTTAATGTCATTAAATTTCGTAGGGACCCCCTTTATTAACTGATTATTTCTGATATTAATAGCGAGAGGTTTTAAAGGGACTCTATAGTCAACATATAAAAGCAAGAAAGACAGGTCCCCCAGCCTTCCTTCTTGCTTTTATATGAACTTTTATTTATTTAAAAATATTTTCGAGGTTTTTTATATTAAAAACTTACCTCCGTTCCACTGCCGAGCTCCCAGCCATGCCGCGCCCCCTTTTTCGTCAAAATGACGAAATCGCGGGGCCCAATAGGACGCTTCTCAGAGAGAAGCGTCATCGCGATGTGGTGCGCATGCGCGACTTCGCGCTGCACCAATCGCGTTCTTCATAGAGCGGCATTGACAGCCGCCCTATGAAGAAACTCAGCGCTTTACCGCGCATGTGCGCGGAATGCGCGTTCGCGAGCAGAGCTGTCTGACTGACAGCTCAGCTCGCTTTCTATACCCGCCCCCCTCCTACTCCAAACTTTGCATGCAAACACTATATATAGAGATTTCTCTATATATAGTGTTTGCATACAAACACACATATTGTTAAACAAAAATTAACAATAAGGGGGGGGACCTACTGTCCCTCCCCGGCCCCCACCCCTGATCCGGTGGGTGGGGGCCCTAAAACTAAAAATAAGGGGGGGACCTACTGTCCCCCCCGGCCCCCTCCCTGAGCAGTGGGTGGGGGCCCTAAAGTTAACAATAAGGAGGGGGAACCTACTGCCCCCCCCGGCCCCCACCCCTGAGCGGTGGGTGGGGGCCCTAAAACTAACAATAAGGGGGGGGACTACTGTCCCCCTCCGGCTCCCACCCCTGAGCGGTGGGTGGGGGCTCTAAAACTAACAATAAGGGGGGGGACCTATTGTCCCCCCCGGCCCCCACCCCTGAGCGGTGGGTGGGGGCCCTAAATACAAAGGGGGGGACCTTAGTTAACCCTCCCCCCCCCCAAAAAAAAATATCTCCCTACCTACCCCCCTCACCCTAAAAATAATGAGGGGGGGACCTTTAACTAAAAACCTGTAAAAAAAAAAAACTTACCATTCAATGTTTTCTTTCTTCTAAAATCTTCTTTCTTCAGCCCCCAAAAAGGCCAAATAAAAAGCCATAATAACCGACGCAAAAAATAAATAAATCTATGTTCACCCATGGAGGGCTTCGCGCAGACTGAGCTTTGCAGGGCGGGGGAAGGCTTATAAAGCCTTGCCACGCCCTGCAATTAGGCTAAGAACACTCTGATTGGCTGGTTTAAGCCAATCAGAGTGCTCTTTGTCATTTTACACAGCGTGGGAAAATTCCAAAGAATTTTCCCACGCTGTGTAAAATGACACAGAGCACTGCGATTGGATGGCTTGAAATCCATCCAATCACAGTCCTCTGTGTCATTTTACAAGCGTGGGAAAATTCCAAAGAACTTTCCCACGCTTGTAAAATGACACAGAGCACTGTGATTGGATGGCTTGAAATCCATCCAATCACAGTGCTCTGTGTCATTTTACAAGCGTGGGAAAATTCCAAAGAACTTTCCCACGCTTGTCAAATGACACAGAGCACTGTGATTGGATGGCTTGAAATCCATCCAATCACAGTGCTCTGTGTCATTTGACAAGCGTGGGACAATTCCAAAGAACTTTCCCACGCTTGTAAAATGACACAGAGCACTGTGATTGGATGGCTTGAAATCCATCCAATCACAGTGCTCTGTGTCATTCTTTGGAATTTTCCCACGCTGTGTAAAATGACAAAGAGCACTCTGATTGGCTTAAACCAGCCAACCAGAGTGTTCTTAGCCTAATTGCAGGGTGTGGCAAGGCTTTATAAGCCTTCCCCCGCCCTGCAAAGCTCAGTCTGCGCGGAGCCCTTCATGGGTGAACATAGATTTTTTTTTTTTTTTTTTTTGCGTCGGTTATTATGGCTTTTTATTTGGCCTTTTTTGGGGCTGAAGAAAGAAGATTTTAGAAGAAAGAAAACATTGAATGGTAAGTTTTTTTTGTTACAGGTTTTTAGTTAAAGGTCCCCCCCTCATTATTTTTAGGGTGAGGGGGGTAGGTAGGGAGATAATTTTTTTTTGGGGGGGGAGGGTTAACTAGGGTCCCCCCCTTTGTATTTAGGGCCCCCACCCACCACTCAGGGGTGGGGGCCGGGGGGACAATAGGTCCCCCCCTTATTGTTAGTTTTAGGGCCCCCACCCACCGCTCAGGGGTGGGGGCCGGGGGGGACAGTAGGTTCCCCCCTTATTGTTAATTTTAGGGCCCCCACCCACCGCTCAGGGGTGGGGGCCGGGGGGGACAGTAGTTCCCCCTTGTTATTTTTAGGGCCCCCACCTGCCGCACAGGGGTGGGAGCCAGGGGGGACAGTAGGTCCCCCATTATTTTTAATTTTAGGGCCCCCACCCACCGCACAGGGGTGGGGGGACAGTAGGTCCCCCCCTTATAGTTAATTTTAGTGCCCCCACCCACCGCCCAGGGGTGGGGGCTGGGGGGGACAGTAGGTCCCCCCCTTATTGTTAATTTTAGGGCCCCCACCCACCGCTCAGGAATGGGGTCCGGGGGGGACAGTAGTTCCCCCCCTTGTTATTTTTAGGGCCCCCACCCGCCGCACAGGGGTGGGGGCCGGGGTGGACAGTAGGCCCCCCTTATTTTTAATTTTAGGGCCCCCACCCGCCGCACAGCGGTGGGGGCCGGGGGGGACAGTAGGCCCCCCCTTATTTTTAATTTTAGGGCCACCACCCACCACTCAGGGGTGGGGGCCGGGGGGGGACAGAAGGTCCCCCCCCCAATTTTGTTATTTTTAGGGCCTCCACCCGCCGCACAGGGGTGGGGGCCGGAGAGGGGAAGGAAAGTAGGTCTTCCCCCCTCCCCCCTTCAACCATTATTGTGGCCAGAAAGAGTCCCTGTGGGTTCGGTCTTCAGCTGTCAGCTGAAGCCACTCCCACAGCAGTGCTGACAGCCTCCATGCGTGAATACGTCAGACGTGAATGAGGCCTTTTTAGGGCCTCTGAACTCGGAAGTCCCTCTGGTGGCCGTCTGATTGACTGCAACAAGAGGTGTTCCAAGCTTCCAATGTAAACACTGCATTTTCTCAGAAAATACAGTGCTTACCAGAAAAAGGCTGCAGGGAGCTGTAGCACTCACCTGAACAACCTCATTAAGCTGAAGTTGTTCAGGTGACTATAGTGTCCCTTTAAGAGACAAGATATAGAGAAGGGGTGACAAAGGACAACCCTGTCTTGTTCCATTTTTAAGATCGAACCAACTTGAAGTAATATTGGGGCCTACGGTTCTAGCCGAAGGAGAAGAATACAGAACCAATATTGCAGTATATATCCATCCTTTAAAGCCATATGCCTTAAGGAGTTCTCTTAAGTAGCTCCACCCGACCCTGTTGAACGCTTTTTCTGCGTCTAAAGACAGGGCCAGGAGGGGTTCAGCATGGACTTTGGCTAAACCAATAATGTCAATCTGCCTTCGGGTGTCTTTTGATGCCCATCTGCCAGGAATGAACCCTATTTGGTCCGGATGAATACGTTTAGTTATAATAGTTTTTAATCTCTCGGCAATAATGGCGGAATATATTTTCATATCTACATTGATTAATGCAATTGGTCTATAATTTCTTGGGTCCGAACTATCTTTATCCTGTTTCAAAATAGGGACAATATTTGACTGTAATAATTCCTTTGGAATCACCTAATTTTCTGCAACTTGATTAAACATTTCAGTAAGAGGTTTTAATAGCTGGAACTTCATATATTTATAATATAAATTTATGAAGCCATCAGGGCCAGAAGTTTTATTTGTAGCTAGTCTATCAATTTGAAATGTAACTTCTTCGGGGGAATTTTTTTAATTTAAGTTGGTCAGATCCTGGGAAGAAATTCTAGGAATTAGAGAGCTAGATAAATAACTTAGGATGACCGTTATTTCTGGAGACAATTTTAAATTGTATAAGTCTTGATAAAACTGATTAAACTTTTGTCCGATCTGAGATGGGGAGGAGTAAACAATTTGATCGACCACCAATTTTTCTACCCTGTTTTTGGCATAATGATTGCGTAATCTCCTAGTTAAACTTTTGCTAGCTCTGTTACCCGAAAAATAATTGCTTAGTTTTAGTTTGTTTATATTTATCTTAATTTTTTTGCAGCTCTTTTAAAAGAGTTCTCAACTCAGGGGTAGAGTGTTGTTTATTCAATTTTGAGCATGAATAAAATTCGATATATAAATCCGGCAGGTTTTTGCCGTTTTTTTTCTTGAAGACATGGTCTATTTTAATTATATAGCCCCTCATTACAGATTTATGGGTACACCAGTTTGTCAAGGGAGAGGTATCTACCGGGTTATTTTCTACCCAAAAATATTCTAGTAACTTGGTCAGATCCTCCCTATTATTAGTGTCCTTTATGAGAACATCATTCAGTCTCCAGGTATTACGAAGGAGATGAGAATTACCAAGGTCGAATAGAACGAAGCTGTGGTCTGACCATGTATTTTCCTTAATATTAATATAATTAAAAAGCGGAATTGTGATAGCGTTTGTTAAACAAAAGTCAATCCGAGAGTAAGTACCATAGACTCCAGATAAATGGGAGAAGTATTTTTTAAGGGGGTGAAATAATCTCCAAATGTTATATAAATGATGTTGTTTACAAATATTATTTAACTTTTTGGCCTGCTTAGTGGGTCCTTTATTGTTAGCAGATTGAGATAGAGTAGTTCTATCCAAGTTGGGATCACTAACACAGTTAAAATCACCAGCGATGATCAAGTATCCCTTATTAATCTTATCATCTTTATCCATTATCAAAGAAAGTTTAGTCGTTGGGTCAACATTAGGAAGATACATATTGACCAATGTATAGATCTTGTCATCGATCTTGCAGACCAAAATAATAAACCTGGCTTCTGGATCTAGTTCTGAATGTAAGATATCTAATTTGGGATCTCTATTAAATATAATTGCCACCCCCCCCCCCCCCCTTTTTTTTATCGGTTAATGAGGCCTGGATCATAGTTGAAAATGTATCTCCACCCCATGTTTGTCTGGAATCTTTAAGCCAATGCGTTTCTTTTTTTTTTTTATATTCTTTTTTTTTTGTTTTGCAAGACAGCAGATACATATCATACATAAAAGCAACAATACAGAACGGAAATACGGCATGTTGATTTGCAGCTATTTAATGGTATTCCGCGAAAACCGCTTCCGTGACGACGCACTGTACGAGTGTGTCACATTCCAATGTCCATGCTCGTACCATATGATGTTGCCCATAATTTCCAGTCATGATAAAGCGATTTTAAGTATCGCTGTACATCTCGCAAAGTGTTTTTCGTTTTTTTTTAAATCTTAAAACAACAAAATATAACAAGGAACTATCATAATGTAGTCACAATACTATGCAACTAAGGGAGTTATGAATAATCGCATTTGCATCTCTAGCTGTACGGCAAGCCCCCCATAACCCCGGCGGTTGCAAGCAAACCCTTATGCTGGTTACGTAAGATAGTTCAAAATATCGGAATTTCAAGAGTAGGAAAGAAGGTAAGTTTCCTCAAAGATTCGAGGAAAAGGAGATATGTAGAAATAAAGAGGGGAGAAAAGAGGGAGGAGAAAGGGAAGGAAAAAAGGGAGGGAAGGCGAGTGGGAATGAGGCGGATTATTGGAAGGAGGTCGGTCCGAGCAGCACCTCTGTTCCATTAGCGATACTAGGGGGAGGGGAGGGATCCCCCTCCACCAGCTACCTGTCCTAGGCATCACTGTTAGCAGTCGCTCTGCGACATAAGAGACAAGTGGGGCGGTGGGAGTCCAAACCCCCCGACTTCGTTAGTGTGGCGGGGTTGAAATCAAGTACAATCTTGTCTGGTTACATCTCAGTCGTTAGCTATGCTATTAACCCACGGATCCCAAATCTTTTCAAATTTCCTGATAGTCCCCCTAACCTGAGCCGTCAGTTTATCCATCAGATAAGTGTCCTTTATTTTATGTTTTGTGAATGCCATGGTAGGGGCGTCGCCCTGTAGCCACGTTTGCGCTAAGGCTCGCCTTGCGGCAAGGGTTATTTTGTGGAGGAGGGTCTGTTCTGTTCGTGACCAATTCTCTAGGGATCTCGATAACAGGAACACCCACGGGTCTGGCTCTACCACCTTGTCAAATACATCTCCTAATAATGTCGCTATCTTCTTCCAATATGTCTGCGCTATCGGGCATTCCCACCACATATGAATATACGTACCCTTCTGGCCGCAGCCTCTCCAGCATACGTCCGTCGGAACCTTTCCCATGCTGAAAAGTGTCGCCGGGGTGGTATACCATCGGAAAAGGGTCTTATACGATTGTTCCTGCAGGGTTACGCACACTGAAGAGGTCGCGGCTGCTTCCCAAATTTCTTGCCACTCAGCTCCTTCCAACACTTCGTTTAAGTCCGCTTCCCATTGATCAGTGTATTTTATGATCCCCCATTCCGAGGTGTGCGTACTCAGGTGTGCGTATATACAGGAGATGAGTCCTCTCGGAAACTGTTCCCTGGAGCATATCTCCTCGAAGAACGTAAAGGGCGCCTGTGCCGCTCATTTGATCCTGACAGCTCGGGCATAATCCCGGAGCTGAATATAACGGAAGTAGTCAAAAGGCTTCAGCGGGGTCCTGCCGTTCAATTCCTCGAAGGAGATCATAGACTGGTTAACATGTCGATGATGCAGTCTCTGCAGTCCCGCGGTTTCCAAGTCTTTAAAGTCTCAGGCCTGCATACCTGGTGGGAAATCTCTATTTCTCAAATACGGACTCATCGGGGACAAGGCGGCAGTCAGGTCATGTTTAAGGGCGATCGTGTCCCAGACCTTCAAGGAGGTCTGAACTGGTTGGCACGGGATTCTGTCTAGGGGTCTAAATTCTTTTGGGGTCCATATGAGGAATTGGGGGAAGTCCGGGTTCGACAAAGAGGATTCTAAGTCCACCCACCGCCTCTCGTCAGGGGGTGTATGCCACAACTCTATCTGGGCTAATTGGGCCGCCACATAGTAATAATACAGATTTGGCAACCCCAGGCCCCCCTCTCTTTCGCCCTGTAAAGTATATTTCGCGACGTCCTATGTTTCCTGTTTTGCCAGATAAACCTACTGATTGCCTGTTGGAGCGGCCCCAAGCTGGATTTGGTCAAGTGTATCGGGAGGGCTTGAAAGAGAAAAAGTATCCGAGGCAAGATATTCATTTTTACCGAATGAATCCTCCCGATCCACGAAATCGGTTTATCTACCCACACCTCCAAGTCACGCATTAATTGTCTAGTTAGGGACACATAGTTCTGTTGGTGTAGCAGGGAGGGATCGGCTGTCAACCAGATGCCTAAGTATTTAATATGATCCTTCACCACTTGAACGTTAAATACCCTCCCGATGTGCGTAATCTCGGCATCGCTCATCCCTATGGGGAGCGCGTACGACTTGTGGAGGTTAACCTTGTAACCGGCCACTATGCCGTAATCTGCCAACATCCTCCGCAGGGCTGTCATTGACTTCAGCGGAGCTGTCAATGACAGTAGTACATCATCGGCGAAACCCGAGATTACGTATTCCTGTCCCCGTATCTCGATGCCCTTGATCTCTGGGGCGGTGCGTATCTTTTGCATGAGAGGTTCCAATGATAGGACGAATAGCAGCGGCGACAGGGGACAGCCCTGTCTCATGCCGTTGCTTAGCGGGAATGGGATCGACCTCGCTCCCGTTATCCTAACCTGTGCCCTGACATTAGTGTATAAGGCTTGTATTGTCGTAATAAAACGATCCGGCATCCCGAATTGGCGCAGTGTTTCGAATAGGAACGGCCATTTGACTCTGTCAAACGCTTTTTCAGCGTCCAGTGATAGCATCAATGTCGGGATCTGTAGTCGAGCTTGTCTCTCTATAAGATCGATGTTTCGTCTCGTATTCTCGAACAACTGCCTCCCCGGCACGAAACCCACCTGGTCTGGATGGACCAGGCTAGTGAGAATCGGGTTCAGTCTGATCGCTAACACCTTCGCTAGGATCTTGGAATCATGGTTAATTAATGATATCGGGCGGAAATTCTCAGGGAGGGAATCATCCTTTCCTGGTTTTGGCAGTAAGACTATATTCGCCAGGGACATGTCTCGATCCGTGATCCCCCCGTCCTGGAGATCATTGAACCATGACTCGAGGTGGGGTACCAATTCTTCCCGGAACGTCTTATAGTAGCTTCCGTCGAAGCCGTCCGGACCAGGTGCCTTATTGCTCTTCAGAGTCGATATTGCTGCGTCTATTTCCTCCGCCGATATCTGGTTACTAAGGGTGGTCGCATCGGCTTCGCTCAGTGTCGGGAGATGGATCCCCGATAGGAAACCACGGATCTCTTCCATTCGTTTTTGAGGTTCCGTGTCTTCACCTCTTGAGTGGTTGTATAGGTCAGCGTAAAATTCAGAGAATATTTTGGCGATATCATCGGGATCCGTCCGGTAAACTCCGGTAGCATCTTTAATCCTTGTAATATGCGCGTTCTGCGGACGTGGCCTGAGGGATCTCGCCAACAAGGTGTCCATTTTGTTGGCCTTCTCATAAAAGGACCGCAGAGACCACAAGACAGCTCTCGTGGTGTCATCCATAAGTATGTCGCGTATACTGTGCCTCAACTCTTGTACTATGTCCAAGTTGGTCCGTGTGGGGTCCGACTTGTGTCTCTGCTCCGCCGATCTCAGAGCGCTCAACTGCGATGTCAGCAATCGGGTTTTTTGGCGTTTCTTTAAGGTCGCCTCCCTGATGAGTATTCCCCGAATGACAGACTTATGTGCCTCCCATATTACGGCTTTAGATACCCCCGATGCGGCTTCCCTGAGGAAATAGTCGACTAGTTCCCTGCGGACAGTTTCGACTATCTCCGGGTCCCTCAACAGGGAATTATTCAGTCTCCACGTCCATGGCGTTGCCGCGCTCAGTTTGTCCAGGGTAATGGAGACATCCGCATGGTCCGACCAGGATATGGATCCCACCGTGGAGTCCACAATCCTAGAAACAGTCTGGGGGTTGACTAGGAACAAGTCGATCCTGGAATACGTGTCATGGGGCTGTGAATAAAACGTGTAGTCATTTGTGTCTGGGTGCTGGGCTCTCCAGATGTCGCTAAGGCCCGACTGTTGTATAAACGTATGAAGCAGCTTGTCATGGCCTCCTCTTCTATGGGACCGTGGGAGTCCCCTGCATGGCCCTCTGTCTACCGCCGGGAATGGGGCTGCATTAAAGTCTCCGCCCACTATCACCATTCCATTCGGGAGTGTAGTAACAACTTTAGCGAGGTCTGCCCAAAACTCTTTGGAAGGGTCGTTGGGAGCATAAACATTGGAGATGTGAATCGCGTGTGAAAACAGGGAACCTGACAGGTGTACGCTACGTCCTGCTGAGTCTGTACTTACCCTATGAATGCTAATCGGGCATCTACGATGTACTAGGATGGCTACGCCATTCCTCTTATTGAGGGCTCTCGATTCAAAAGTGGTGTTATAAGTGTGGTCTTTAAGTGCAAATTTGGCCGATCTGGGGAGATGTGTCTCCTGTATAAAAGCTATATCCGGGTCTAGACGTTTAAGTTCCCTAAATAAGAGCCGCCTTTTTTTGGGTGCGTTTAGGCCCTTAACATTAGGTGAAACCAGTTTAATGGGCATGTGTCAGTCTATGGTGGACCGCTATGTATAGGCTGTTTCTCTACCCCGTGTCTTGTCTATGATTTCGGACCGCCTCCTCCCGCCTCCCCCAACGAGATAAAAGAGGGAGAAAGGTCGAGGGGATAGAGAATAGGGTAAAGGGAAAATAGAAGAGGGTTAGAGAAAGCGATAGGATAACTTTGTACAGAAATCGCCTGGTCTTACCTGCAGCCAGGCCACTTTGGGGTAAATGTCCCATTCCCCCCAGCGCCCGAAAAGAAAGCTCTGGACCAGCCAATGCGGGCACTTTCCAGTGCCAGCTTACATCTAAAGAGATAAACTCCACAACCTGGGTAACAAGAGCCCCTGCCCGAGACCTCAGCCGGACTAAATGCAATTATTCATAGAGTAGAAAAACATATAAGATAGAGGCATACGACCCATAACCATGTGCGTTACTTTAGGGCATGTAGGAGAGGTATCATAAAGCATCGGTCATCCACATAATTGCACCAAACACATACTAAACGCCTCAACAGTATACATTTTTATATCAGCGGTGCGACAAGGCATGGCGTTCACTAAAACTGTTGCACATTTAAATATTCGGTGTTATCAGCAGTACTCTAGCCAGACCTACAATGCAGGAGGCAAACAGAATCTATAACTGAAATAGGGAGGAAACATTCAATGTCCAGTCCTGAAGGGGCTGGACCAGATGGGAAGTCGCATCACATTAGTTGTGCTGCCGGTAATTCACTAGCGTGGCGGAGGAGCCACCGTTTAGGAGCGCAATCCCGTGGAACGCAGCCAAGCCGGCCACAGTCATCCCCCACGCAAATTAGCATACGAGATGCCCGCCGCCGGCTCAGCCGCCCAAGGACCAGTACGTCCGGACACCATCAGCAATACACCCTATATTATGCGTTCCCACTAGCAATTGTATGTATGTCCCCGATCGGGGTGACAGACCTCTCGCCACGGCGGTGGTAGCAGCCCGCTCTGTTATGTAATTAGGCGATTCAGGGGGATACGGTAATATCCGGGGACAACGTGTCGATCCGTGATGGAGGGGAGACGCATCAACCCCAACCTCTGTGACCCCCCTGGACCGGCATGTCCCCCAACCCTCCCCGTGACTCGTAGAAAGCGACCGCCCCCTAGCGGGCTCCCGCGGTAAAATTACAATCAGTATAATAATAATAATCCGGGCCCGAAAAGCCCCCATCCCCCCTATGACAGTAAAGCAAACATCCCGAACCTCGTAGAAAACCCGCTCTAAGACAGTTAGCCCGGGGTGTCAGGCCTCCGCCCCTGCTCCCCCACCCCCGGCCCGCGACCCCATCAACTCGAAACCCACATATCCCCTCCTCAAGAACCAAACAACGTTGGGAGAACCCCAGCGTATCCCATGAGGTCTGGGCCTGCTAAATGACCGTAAAAACTTCGGACTATCGAGCGTGAGGACCCCAACTTCCGCTCGGTTGCTATTCCGCCCCCACCCGCCCGATGAGAGGGAGAAAAAAAAACAAAAAAAACACATACGTTTTAAATAGTGAATAAGCATAAGCATAAACATAGTACATACATCGCAAGGGATTAAGGACTTTGAAGTCTCAGTTCACTAAAGGCCCCTCAGGCCCCAAATGTGGGGGCAGCCTGGCGGGAATAATACCAGCGGGTGGAGGGCCCCCCTCCCCGAGGCCTCCCCCCCCCCCCAAAGAGATGAAAGAGGTCACGGCTCCGGCCAGAGACCTTCCGACCCAAACGATGCCCCCCCGTGCGGGCAGCAGGGAGCCTAAGCTCTCACCCCTAACCCACCCAAAAACGGGCTCCGGTGGCCCTGGTACACCCCACCCGTTGGCCCCAGGAGCTCTGCCACATGCCCCTCCTAAAAATAGCAAAAAAAAAGGGGGGAAAGACAGTAATCGGCTCCCTACTCATTGGGGCCCCCCAGGACAGGCCCGGCACTCGCAAGAGCCCCCCCCAACGGACCTTCACCTACCCGGCCCAGCCAATGATGCAGTCGGGATCTCTCCGCCGACCGCTAACCCATCTGGCCTCGGTCACCTGCCGCGTACCATTCACGCGGGAGGGGTCGGAGCTCCTCTACCGCCGGGGGAAACACTGCTGCCTCGAGGTCATCCTGGATCCCCACGCTCCGCAAGAAGGCAACCGGATCTCCTTCCGGGTACAGGGTTCTAGTGCGCCTGTCCCAGAATGCAAGCAGCCGAAAAGGGAAGCCCCAAGCGTACCGCACTTTATTTTTCTGGAGGATTTCTGTCACCGGCCGCCACCGCCTCCGTTTTTGCAGGGTCTCCGGCGTCAAATCCTGGTAGAGGGTGAGTTCAACACCGCCATGTCTGATAGGGCCCTCACGGCCGCGTCGCATAAGGGCTTCTTTCGTTTGAAAGAACATGAACTTAATGATGATGTCTCTAGGACATTTATCATTAGCACGTTGTTGCCGAAGTGCCCTATGTGCCCGCTCGATATGCCATTGGGAGTCAGGGATCCCGGGGAGAAGCGGCCTCAGTATCTCCATTACGACCTCCATGAGGGGACCTTCACCCTCCTTCTCTGGCAGACCCCGCAGTTGAATATTATTCCTGCGGGATCTATTTCCCATATCGTCCAGGGCAGCTTCTGCCATAGACAGTCGTGAGGTCAGGGTGTTAATGTGAGCTGTAGCAGTGTTGTGAGCCAGTACTGTGGACTCAACCCGCGTTTCCAGCTCGGTCGTTCTCGCGCCCAGGGCGCATATTTCCGCTTTAATTTCCTTTGTGTTTCTGGCGATTTCGGTGGCTAGGTAGCTACGAACCTCCGCCAGATTCGCCAAGATCTGTGCGGCGCTAGTGTCCGAGACCTCCGATGTCGCCGCCACTCCAGGGCTGGAAGGTGAGTGGGACACTCGCGGGCTCTCCCGTCCGCCATCTTGAGGCGTGGATCTCATGGCGCGGGAGACCGCGAACATTTCAGAGACTGTGATGCCCTGTTCCGTCTGCTTTTTGGGCTGTTTCTTCAGGGCCTGCTTCTCCATGTCTGTTTCCCCGGTAGCACCCCAGGTTTCTGAGTGAGTTTATATGCTAAAATAGGCTATTGGCTGTGTGGTCCCAGCGGAGCTTCACATGGAAACGTCCATCTTGCTCCGGCTGCAAACCACGCCCCCCCAAGCCAATGCGTTTCTTGTAGGAAAGCAACCTGTATATTTTGTTCCATCTATATTTATAGACTTCCTGCTCAAAAAAGAAAAAAACATAACACACTAAAAAAAGAAAAAAGAAAAACCCAAAACGTATACTTCCATTCTTTGGACTCTGAATTAGTCCAACACCATCAATCATCCAACTATTAGGTAAAAACCTAATACTATTGTAAACATTGAAAGCCATATAGGCACAATGAAAATAGAGTAGTATAACTACACAAGAGGGGAAACCCTAGACCATGCCTGAATAGGGAGCCTGCCGCTAAAATGCCCTCCCTCTTTCTAGATGTAAATCTCTCCTGAGAAGAAAAAAAAAAAAAGCAAGTAGGGGAAATTTAGTCTACATAGCATAACCCCCACATTAGAACATATATGTCAAATGGTCTTCAGATATATTGGTAGAAGTAATGTCCTATCTGGCTATGACAAATATTTAGTTTTGACAAATATCTTTCCTGCTTACATTGTCTATACAAAATTTAGGGTTACACTTAGCCTAGTTACTTAGACCCCTTAATTATTGCCTCAATTAACTTTACAGATACCTTCATTACTCTTTGACTCGCAAAACTTAAACTTCAAAATGGTGCATAAAATATAAGTCTATTAAGTGCTGATTGTTTATAGCTAATATATTAGTATATTGTGAAACAATTTTGTGAATTTTTAGTATATAAGAGCAACAAAAGTTGCAAATAAGTATTGCATTTTTCAAGTGTTGGTTGCATCCCAAATATTTTACCTTAGTGCGTATAACATTATATTAAATATCTTCAATATCAATATGTGTCTTAAAGTCCTATCAAATGTAATTTACGTATAGTAGCGAAGGAAGACTCTATGAAGCAGAGATAAATATAGATTTGAATTTTTTTTTTTTTTTAAAGTAACTCAGATAAGTTACACTTCATCTCACAAAACTTAGCCTGAAAAAACAGTGCATAAAATATACATCTATTAAGTATTAAATTATTTATCCCCAATATATTGAATTGATATCCTGGGAAACAATTTTGTGAAGTTTTAACACATAGGAGCAGCAAAAGTTGCAAATAAATATTGAGTATTCCAAACATTACTTACATTCCCAAGATTTTACCTTAATTGCATATAAAATTGTATTGGATAGTTTAAATATCAATACATATATTGTGATCCTTTGAAATGTAATATGCATACAATAGTAAAGGTAAATATAAATATAAAGCAAAGGTAAATGTAGATGTATATCTTTCCCCTTTCTCTTCCTTTTTTTCTTTCTTTCCACTTCAAAAATTGTAAAATTGGTTTACCCCCTACAGTAATGAGTTGTATGACTAAGGAAATAATTTGTTATTTTTGAGCCAATCTGTTAGACTCGCGTTATTGTCAAATATTTCTCTTACCCCTTCATATGAAAGGCTTAGTTTTAAAGGAAAAAGACACTTGTATTTTATATTATGGCTTCTAAGGGATCGAGTGGCAAGGCTGAATACTTTTCTTTTCGTTCTAGTTTCAAAAGATAGGTCTTGGAATACTTTGACTTTCTGAAAAGAGCCATCAGAAACTGAATTAGTTCTTGCAGCTTTCAGGATGGTTTCTTTAAAATCAAACAAACAGAAACATGCAATGATATCACGAGGAGAGTCATTTTGGATTGCTTGTGGTTTAAATGTCCTTTCTATTATCAGGTCGGAAGGATTGAAAGGAACGCCCAGTACAGATAAATACTCCATCAAAGTTTGCTTTACATCTTCTTGTCTTCCTTTTTCTGGAATGTCTCTAAATCGTAAATTTTTTCGCCTAGATTGGTCTTCCAAATCAGATAGTTTATTTTGTAAGTCTGAAATGTCCCGGTGTGCCTTTTGACAATCATCTGTTAAGTTTTTAACTTGGAAGTCTAATTGTTTTAGTTGATCTTCAAATCTTTCCATTTTTGCAGCAAGTGCATTAATTTCAATTTTTATATCCGATTTAATTTCTACAGCAGTTGAGGCCAATTCAGCTTTTATTGCATCCAGGTTAGCCTTAAGACTGGTGTGAAACAAGGAAATCGTTATCGGATCTTTGTCAGGGTTTCTTATTGGATCTGGCTCCAAGCTTTCCAAACTAAGATCCATATCGTTTAGTTTCTGTTTTTTGATCTTATGTTGCTGGGGAGAAAAACAAGTTGTTAAGGATTTGTCCTGGGATTTATCCTGGAGGGAATCTTTTTTGTCTTTCCTCGTAGAGGATTTAGTTTCATACAATTTTTTCGAAGCCATGTTGTGACCGTTACACAAAAGTGGAGACGTCAGACCACTACCGATTAATCTTTATATGGGCTTGCTTTTTAACTGACTTCAATTTTTAGCAGATTTTATTACTTTTCCCCCTTTTTTCTTCCTCCTTTCTCCTTTCTCTTTAGTTAATCTTCTCTTAGTTCTTTCTATTCGCCTTAGTATTCATAATATTCTATTTCTTTTGGTCTTAGAGCGTTATTTCAAGCAAGTAAGCGCCTCAATTGAATCAGCATTTCTGGTATCTCTTTCCTTTTCTTTTCTTCACTTTTTTCCTTTTTTTTTCTCTCCTTCTCCCTTCCTTTGGCTTTTGCAAAATCAACAAATATAGCAATACCCCAATAGGCCAATTATATATATGTAAAAAATATAATATGAGCGTCCTGGTCAATAGTCACAAAGTTATAAAGGCATAAATATCACCAGTTTGAAATTAAAGGAACACTATAGTCACCTGAACAACTTTAGCTTAATGAAGCAGTTTTGGTGTATTGAACATGCCCCTGCAGCCTCACTGCTCAATCCTCTGCCATTTAGGAGTTAAATCCCTTTGTTTATGAACCCTAGTCACACCTCCCTGCATGTGACTTGCACAGCCTTCCATAAACACTTCCTGTAAAGAGAGCCCTATTTAGGCTTTCTTTATTGCAAGTTCTGTTTAATTAAGATTTTCTTATCCCCTGCAATGTTAATAGCTTGCTAGACCCTGCAAGAGCCTCATCTATGTGATTAAAGTTCAATTTAGAGATTGAGATACAATTATTTAAGGTAAATTACATCTGTTTGAAAATGAAACCAGTTTTTTTTTTCATGCAGGCTCTGTCAATCATAGCCAGGGGAGGTGTGGCTAGGGTTGCATAAACAGAAACAAAGTGATTTAACTCCTAAATGGAAGTGAATTGAGCAGTGAAATTGCAGGGGAATGATCTATACACTAAAACTGCTTTATTTAGCTAAAGTAATTTAGGTGACTATAGTGTTCCTTTAATATCACCAGTTTGCAGTGTGGATTTATAGATGGAAATACTTACTGCCACATATGTGCAGTCAGTTTGGCCATTTGGTTTGCAGAGAACGAAATTCTACTTCACCGTGATGTTCCTGGCGTTTCTATATGGACACACATGGTTATCGCAAAACGCCACCTCCAAAGGTTTGAGGATTAATTTTCTTCAGAGTGAGGCACATCAATGCCCAGATGTACTGCAATGCAGGGAACCAGGTAGCCTGTAGGTTGTTGATGGCGTAGGACTTGGTGGCAATGACACAGGTCTAAGTAATGATATGTAGAAATAAATGACAAAACATGTACCGTTAAATATAGTAGTAATATGGTGGATTATGATTATGAGATTGTTGTTGACATTTTGTGCGGAATCTTAGCCCTGGTATGTTTTGAAGTGTAGAGCCCACTTTGGGAGGTGGGGGGTTGTATGAGGCCATGGAGGCTGAATGAGGCCTCAAGGGAAAACGTAACCTGTTACCGAAATGCAGGAGCTCTTGTTTGAAGAAAAGTATAAGTAGTAGCAAGGTGGTGTAGGTTTGTGTGATTGATGTTTTAAACGCCGTGAGGAATCTCAGAACTAGCCTGTTAGAAGTTTTAGAACCCACTTTGGGAGGTGGGGAGGCTGAATGAGGCCGTGGAGGCTGAATGAGGCCTCAAGGGAAGAAGAGATCTGGTAAACCTACTTACCTGATACAGTAATACAGGGTACTGGGATACAGCTTCTTGAAGGCTGATTGGAGGAAAGTGGAGGTGTATTATATACGTAAATTATAAAATAAAGAGTCAAACTGTGCCTTTAAGAAGATTACCCTGTGAAAAATAGATGTCCCACAATTATGTGACCATGGACTGAATTTTTGTATTTTTTTAAAAACACATATATTTCACCCAGTGGTGACTTAAGGGGCCATATAATAAACTTAACATAATATAGGAAAACATTTTATGTGAGTGCTTTGTATAAGTAAAGAGACATAACTAGATATTTTATAGTAGATTAGTAAATTTAAAACACTGTAGCCCCTTTCGTTCAGTTAACCGAATAAACAGGAGTACTACTATAAATAGAAAGAACTCCCGCATTCGGTAAATGGAATACACAAAAGGATTTAAACGAAAGCCAATTGATTAATCAGCTGCAGGCTGTAACGTGTAAATAAACGAAAGGTTACATGAAAAAGCCGTTTGAACTTGTTCGGCTGAACGAATGTACGAAAGAACAGACGAACGTAGGGTAAGTGTGTACGTTCGGTACATAGAATTAAACTAAAGTAAATGAAAGCGTGTGTATTCTGCATTTGGCTGTTAGCCGCACAAACGCGGAAGTACTAGAACAGCGTAACAGCACGAATAGGTAAGTAACGAAGGGAGCCTATCCCCGCGTTTTTAGGCCCGAATGTGGGAAATAGCCGAACGCTATTTCCCACGTTATGCTTATGTGGACGTGCCGGTCTCATGACCGGAAGCCGGGTAGCGAGTAGGGAAGTCGGGTAGAAGCCGTGGACGGGCACGGAAGACGGAGGTAGGAGCTGCTGGCGACGGACTGTTTACTGGAGACTGACTTTGGTGGGAACAACGGACCGGTAGTGCTGGTTGCTATGGTAAAGACAAACAGCTTGCACAACAAAGGTAAGAAGGGGGGTAGGGTTTAAATAGGATCATAACTCCTCCCACAAATTCAGGTCAAATGGCCTTCCAACATATATATATATGGTTGTGCTTAACCAATTTATATTGTTATTGAAATAAGGAAAGTTTAAACCATACTTACCATAATTTTCTTTTCCTGGCTATTATTCATGGCAGTGTCACTTATGGGTAGCTCCGCTCTGAGAATCAGAAGAGGACAGGAACTAGAATTCAAATTACGGTAAGTATGGGTTAAGATGTCCTTATTCCTGGCTAATCATGGCAGCATCACTTTTGGGTAATTGCTTAAGAAAACAAACAAGAGTGGGAGGGAATAAAAACATTACAAAAGAGAGTGGAACACCAAAGTTGTGGTTTATTTGAACTTGTGAACAGAAGACAAAACCCTTCTTCCAAAGGAAGTTAATGAGGAGGCCAGGTCCGATTTGTAGTGCTTAATAAACATCATTGGCCAAGTGGCTGCCTTGCATTTATCGTCTGGAGGTACTTCTGCCCAAATGTGCCCAAGTAGAGGATAGTGATCTTGTAGAGCAAGCATATCAAACTCAGAGGCTAACATAAGCCAAATAAACAAGGTTTGAATTTATGTGGGCCCCCCCAAAAAAAATATGTCTGACCTAGACCAACACAAACTAAAATTACTTTTATCATTCGCATGCAAACAATATGTAATCTTGGGTAAGTAACTTGAAGGGAAGCTTTTGAGTAAAAAAAAAAAAATAAATAAAAAATATATATATATATATATATATATATATACTGAACAAAATTATAAACGCAACCCTTTTGTTTTTGCCCCCATTTCTCATGAGTTGAACTCAAAGATCGAAGACTTTTTCTTTGTACACAAAAGGCCTATTTCTTTCAAATATTGTTCACAAATCTCTCTAAATCTGTGTTAGTGAGCACTTCTCCTTTGCCGAGATAATCCATACACCTTACAGTTGTGGCATATCAAGATGCTGATTAGACAGCATAATTATTGCACAAGTGTTCCTATGTATAGTTGGGGGACTTTTGGGGTACGGGATATTTTTGGGATTTTTTGTGCTTGAGAGATAATTAAATTGGAGGATTTTACCCAGGATATTATCTCTCAGGCACAAAGGATCCTGGGATTGAAACCCTTGCATTTTCTGCCTGTGAAACCCCTTGCATGGGAGATGGCATAAAAGCCGTGTATGTGACAATAAAAATCAGTTATACCCCCAGAGCTGAGTGTTGTCCAGTTGCTGAGGATGAGGTGGAAGATCCCTGGATTATTTTACAATGTTTGGCTGTTCCATTGGATTGTGTTGCTTGTTCCTGCGTATATCTTGGAGTACCTGCTAGGACTAGGGCTCCATACAAGCTTCACTTCGAGTTACCTACTATGCCCCTCCAAATCGAATACACAATATCCCGCAGCCCTGCCCCCCTTCCTACACTCTCATTTAATACATTGCCCTCACTCCCAACACTCTAAATACACTGCCTCTCCTCCCTTACCTTTAATTTAATACACGGCCCTCACTTCCAGCACTCTAATACACTGCCCCATACTACCACCACTCTAATACACTGCTCCCTTTCTCCCCCAATTGAATACACTGTCCCCACCTCCCTCTGCCCAATGTAATACACGGCCCCCCTCCAATTTAATACACTACTTACACTACTCAATTTAATACACTTACCTTAAGCCATCTTCCAGTCCAGCCCTGCACGATCTTCTCTGCTCAAGCAGGCCACATGCTCCTCTGGCACTGCGAGGTGCAGGGAAGGGGGGAGTGGCTCGCCTGCTCTGCACACAGCCAGCCACTCTGCGCACTGTAGTGCTACCGCTGGATATGACTCCATATGCTGAAGGGCCACAGCACAAAGCGGCCCCAGGTCAGGCGGCCTACAGAGAAATTTTCCAGTATCCCAGTCCAGCCCTGGGCTGCAAAGACACTCATTGTGGGCTGCATGTTTTATATGCTTGTTGTAGAGTGAGCTCTGATCTTGTCTGGTGGAGATATATTATTCTTCCGGTATACGTCTGCTATGATAGCTGTAATCCAACATCTGAGAGTTGAAGAAGAGGCTGCTTCTCCTTCCCTGAACCCGGATGGCAGGATGAAAATATTTTTTTTCGTTTTTTGTTTTCAAGTATTGAAATAAATATTTTCATATATTTCCATATATATAATTCATGGAGTTTTACTTCTTATGGAGATTGAGGATTAGGAATAAATTATGGTAACACTATTTCTTGCCCATATGGAAATTAGATAGAAATTAAATTGCCATGAGGTTGATTTGGGGTATGCCCCACCTTCTAGTAATTATCTTGAATACCTCTGGGTGTAGACTCCATTCCCCAGGATGAATGGTTTTCCTGCTCAGATAGTCCACTATGGTGTTGTCTACCCCTGGAAGGTCTTTTAGACCCATGAGGGGTTTCTGAGCCAGATTCATGAGGGTTTCATCGCTGAAAGAAGACACTTGCTTCTGGTGCCCCCCGATGATTGACATATGCTGCAACTGCCCTGTAGTCTGTACGTATCAACATCCATTTGTGATGTAAAAAATTAAGTAAGACTTTCAGAGCCTTGTAAAGCCTTGTTTCCTCTACTGATAAGACCAAGTTGAAATGGGCTCCCTAACCTTTGAGGCAGGCATCTGTTGTAATTGTGAGCCAATTCGGATCTTCTATACTAAACCCTCTCTGGAGATTGTAAATGGATAGTCCCCACTTCAGATGATTCTTTACTTTTTTTTTTTTTTTTCAGCAATAGCCATTTTTATTTTTAAACACATTACAAATATATAAATGTTTTTTGAACAGCATGAGTGAGCATAAGGATATCATTTGCAAGCAATGGAATAGGGGTTACTAGCATTGTGTGAGTTACTCAGGGCTGTGTTGTGCAAAGAGGAAATTAAAGGACCACTATAGTGCCAGGAAAACATACTCATTTTCCTGGCACTATAGTGCCCTGAGGGTGCCCCCACCCTCAGGGACCACCTCCCGCCCAGCTCTGGGGAGAGGAAAGGGTTAAAACTTACCTTTATTCCAGCGCCGGGCGGGGAGCTCTCCTCCTCTTCTCCGCCTCCCTTTCGGCTGAATGCGCATACGCGGCAAGAGCTGCGCGCGCATTCAGCCGGTCGCATAGGAAAGCATTTACAATGCTTTCCTATGGACGCTTGCATGCTGAATCACGCAAGCGCCTCTAGCGGCTGTCAGTGAGACAGCCACTAGAGGATTTGGAGGCTGGATTAACCCCATTATAAACATAGCAGTTTCTCTGAAACTGCTATGTTTATATAAAAAAGGGTTAAACCTAGCTGGACCAGGCACCCAGACCACTTCATTAAGCTGAAGTGGTCTGGGTGCCTAGAGTGGTCCTTTAACCCCTTAAGGACCAAACTTCTGGAATAAAAGGGAATCATGACATGTCACACATGTCCTGTGTCCTTAAGGGGTTAAGAATTGTTCTGGAAGTATTGGAGGCAGGAATTCTGTGGACTGGAGAATGTTCTGGAAATCCAGATAGGAAGATAGAAACATTTGCTGGTATGACGGGAGATGGAAAGAGGAAAGCTGCTGGACCACAGATGACAAAGACACAAGAGAGAGAAGAAGGAGATCAATTGGGAGGCTGAGGGGACTATGTCCCTATATGGATTTAGCACAGGTATAACAGCAAGGTTCGCAGGCAAACAATATTCAGGGAGCAAGGAATGGCTTAACTAAACCGTCACTTCTTCTTTTTTTTTTTTTTTTTTTTTTTTAAATTCTTTATTTTTGTTGAGGCATATGATTATGGGGGTACAGAAAAAAGAGAGGGAGACGTTCAAGAGTTGCACAAAATAGGGTCGACATAACATATGAACAAAGTCTCCTATGATTATCTACCTCATTTTATATATAGTAACATGCTATGGCTAAATACTGTTAGCTCTCGCTTTAATACTGTTATCTCTACTGTTATCTCTCGCTTTAATACTGTTGTATCTCGCTATAATACTGTTATATCTCGCTATAATACTGTTATATCTCGCTATAATACTGTTATATCTCGCTATAATACTGTTATCACTTGCTTTAATGCAGGTATCGCTAAATCTAAATATACCAGTGCAATACATAAAACTAGTTATAGTTAGTGAGCTGTACATGGAATCACATCATGGGACTAAGGTCTGAGGGGCTTAGTAACTTAGTGTACATCACTAACTAGGTAAAACAGTATAAGTTAGTTACATGTCGGGAGACAATAAAAATAGAAATAAAAATAATAGTGAAATAAGTGGACTGTCATCTAAGCATTTCTGCTTCATTTAAACGTTGCTTTGTAATAGTTTGTTATACATAAGAGGAAGAAATAGAAAACATAGATTATTAACACACGTTTAGTTGCATCGCCTTTATACCATGCTATTTCAATAGAGGGCTATTTATTCTGGCTAAACTAGTGGCATGGTTGTGGCTGAGACAGTGGTTCCAGCTAATGATAAAGTAAGGCTCCCTAGGTACATTAGCTTAGTAGCTTAATATGCAGACCTCCATGCTGGCTACGAGTGAAGGGAGTCGTGGGAAGCATAACTAAACATTAAACAAGAAGCTAGGTTTAACTGTATTTCAAACAGGAATATTCTAAGCCAGTCCAACAGTATAAGTCTACAAAAAATTCCAACATTAACATGGTTTAAGAGTTCAGTGAGTGCAGGAGGTGTTGCTGCTAAAATATAATGGTCAGCACAGCGTGGTAGGTAGTCAGTGGGTCAAAAGGGTCACAGCCTAATGCTGTTGTGGTGCACCCCCGGTGGTTTTCTGGCAGAGTTGCCGTCGCTTTTTCACGGTTTTCGGCCCGCCAGGCAGGAGCTCGTGCTTTGCGTGTCTGCACGGCTTGGTGGTCAGGCTCCGCCCCCCCCATTCTTTACTTTTTGTGGGATCACAATTTCTTGCTCCCAAACTTCTGGAGTGTTTTGAACTGAAGAAGAAAATTAATTTGGATAGGTCTTGAATTCCACTGAGCCTATTTCAGCAGACCTATGGTGGAAGTGAGAGGTGGAAGTGAGAGACCCTAGGATACTCATATCATTTCTTGCAGATGTTGAACTATTCTTCAGAAATTTCCAAATTATTTCCTGAATACGAGAACTTCTCTCTGCAGAAATTTACACAGAATAATTCATGGTATCTATCTCTGCTCTAAGATAAATGATCTGGTGAGATGGGTGCAGAGAACTCTTCACCAAGTTTACCATCAATCCGCGGTCTTTCAGACATTGCAGAGCCATGTTTATGTTTGTTACAGACATGTTGAAGGATGTTGATAATATCAGGATGTCGTGTAAGCAGTGATAAATCCTCAGACCTTGTGTTCTTAGGAAGGTAAAGAGAGTTACCAGGACTTTTGAAAATGTTCTGAAAGCTAAGCTTAGGCTGAAGGGGAGACCTCTGAATTGGAGATATTTGCCTTATATGAAGAATCTCAGGAACTGGAAGTGTTGTGGATTAACTGGAATCTGATAATAAGCATCCCTTAAATCTATTGAGGTGAGCCAATCTCATTGCTTTATTGAAGGAGTAATGGGAGATATTGATTACATTTTGAAAGATAAATCCTGGAGTTCCAGATTTATATCCTTGAGTTCTATATTGAGTCTACATTTGTTGTTCAGTTTTGGAGCCAGGAATACTCTTGAGTATCTTCCTAAGAATCTCTTGTTTGGATGAACTTCTTCTATAACCCGTTGGTCCAAGATTGTTGATAGAATCTGTATCATAGCTTGCTGCTTTGTAGGAGTCAATGTCTTTGATGTTAAGAAAATATTTGAGGTTGGGAATTTTGAGAATTCCAGTTTCTAGCCTTTTTTATGATGGACAATGCCCATGTGTCTGAAATAGTTTTGGTCCAGTAGGGGTAAAAAGAGTCAGTCTTTCTCCAATGACCCCTTCTTGGACCTGTGTACCTTCATAGATTTTGTCGATGAAGTGCACAATCATCTTCCTCTTGAAGACTTTCTTGTAGATGAGGATGTGGATTGGTGGTTCCTCCAACTGGAATATCTATTAGATTCCCTTCCCGGTTTGTATGTTCTATTCTCTCGAAATTACTGATCTTTATAACGTCTCTTTTTTGATGGTCTTCTCTTTTCTTGTGGCAGAGAGGCTTTCTTGCTATCTGTTGCTTTATGAATGGCTTTGTCTAACACCTTACCGAAGAGTAATTCTCCTTGAAAAGGAAGTGAACACAAGGATGACTTTAATGCACAATCTGCTCCCCAACCTTAAAGCCTCAGAGCCCTTCTGGATGCCACTGACAAATCCATACTTCTTGCTATTATTTTTGTGATGTCCAGTGAAGCTTCTGAAACAAAATCTGCCGCCATTTTGAAGTCTTTGAGGTTTTCCCTTCTTACTCTCCTTGTAATATCATCCTCCATATTTTCAATCCAGACATTGAGAGATCTGGAAAGAGTAGTAAGAGTAATAGAAGGATGAAGAGCTAATCCAAATGCTAAATAGGCTTTGCTTAGGTCTGCATCCATTCTTTTCTCTATTGGTTCCCTAAGATAAGCTAGGGAGTCTTTTGGTAGAGCAGTGTGTTTTGCCATGCTTATAATTGCTGCATCAATTTTTGGTATTGAATTCCAGCTTTTAGAGTCATCAGGAGAATCTGAATCCATTCTGAAAGCCTTGTTTTTTAAGTTAACCGTCTTTTCTGTTTTTTGCCATTCTTCAAGTATGATATTTTTAATAGAATTATGAAGTGGAAATGTAGGCCTTGGGGGCCTATTTCAGGACTTCAGATTTTTCTTCATGGATTTTCAAGGTGTACCTAATTAGGAATATCAACTTGTCCTCCATTTCTGAGTCTAAATTCCTGTTATATGATTCTTCCTCCTCATCTTCAGAAAATTCTGCTGCTTATTCAGTCTCTGAGCTTGAATCTGAAGAAATGGTCTTTATTTTAGAGTGTATAGTTTGTCCCATGCTTTTAGCTGTGGCTTCGAAGCCTTCTGCTATTGCTTGCGAAATGCAGGCCTTAAGATCCTCTTGAGGAGATATCCTTTTATTATTTTCATCAGCAACTTTAGTTAGGCATTTGATACAAAGATTCTTGCCTTCTGGTGCTATCTGGTTACATCCCACACACTGATTATTCTTCTCCCTATATTTCTTGGGAGACCTGTCCTGGCATCTACTTGGGCTGTAACGATAATTAAAGGCCATAGATAATATCTTTGAGTCCATAATGTGCACTCTTTTAATCCCCACATATATGTAGTATATTGGCTCGCCTTGGGTTTTTGGATATAGAGTGTCTGGAGGCAGAAGGAGATGCCATACTAAAACAGCAAATAAAAGGAAGAAGAATATTAGATTGGAAAAAGTTACACTCAAGCTATTAAGAAGAAATCTGCAGGCTAACCTGGATTAATTTAATATTTTATTGGGCAGCCACTATAGAATATTTATTTGAGAAATTTGAACCAAAATCAACCGAAAAGGCACCAACCGCACTTAAAAACTACCTCAGGTAGTGAATTGACTAGACTCAGGCAAAGAAACCCATGAATTAAATAACCGAAACCATGCGCGTTCATGAGAACAGGACGCCAATGTGTTTGCGCCAATTTGCACGAACAGCTAAAAAAAAACAAATGCATGAATGGGCCAGCATACTAAAAAGCCTATATTGGAATGAGCACATAATAAGGTAAGTAGCTATGCATTCGGTAGAAAAAAAGAGACAAATGGATAGAACTAACATAGCAAATAATAGACACTCATTGTTGGGGGATAGGAAGGGACTTACACTTTTTATGCCCTATGAATAGATTGTTCCTTAAATGTTAATCGTCCTGGAATGTAGAACCTCCATGAAACACTTGAAAGAATAGAATAAGATTACCCTGTAGCGGTTCAAACATATAAATTTGAAAATACCCCAATTAGTCCTATTCACAAACAGGCTCTTTGCTGAGATCTTCAGAACAAAGAGAGGCTGAGCTTTGTCTGAGACACCTATGGTACACATGGGGAGGTGGCCAAAAATAAAAATAGGAAACTGTCGTGTAATGGGAGGAGGGACCCTTTATACACTTGGTCTCATTTGAATTCTAGTTCTTGTCCTGTACTGGTCCTGAGGACAGTGCAACCCATAAGTAATGCTGCCACGATTAGCCAGGAAATTATGCTTAAAATTGGACCTTGACTTGTTATGTAACTTGCATTGTAATTTCTTTCATATATTACTACAACAGTATTTTGCATCAATAAATGTTATTGTACCAATATTTTGCGCATGCAGAAATTAAACAAAGTATGCTATATTTTAGGTAAAATAGAAAAAGCACATGATGGCCTGGTGTTATGCTAAAAAAGCATAGCTTTTATTTTTTTCCTTGTTTTGCACTCTGCTCTCTACTGCAGGGGTAAATCTTAACCCCTTAAGGACCAAACTTCTGGAATAAGAGGGAATAATGACATGTCACACATGTCATGTGTCCTTAAGGGGTTAAAGGAACACAATAGGATCAGGAACACAAACATGTATTCCTGACCCTATAGTGTTAAAATTACCATCTAGCCTCCCCCAGTCCAACTAAATATAGTAAAATTGTACTTGTATGCAAGTCTGCAGCTGCTGTCTCTGCCCATGACCTGCCTCCTTACAGCTGACAGAAGTGATTATGTAAGCCAATCACAATGCTTTCCCATAGGATTGAATAAGACTGTCAAGATAAGAGGCAGAGCCAACCCAAGTCAAACACAGCCCTTGCCAATCAGCATATCCATATAGAGATCCATTGATTCAATGTGTCTCTATGAGGAATGTTCAGTGTCGTCTCTATGCAGAGGGTTGAGGCACTGAATGGCAGTACTGCACAGTGTGCAGCACTGCCCGGGAAAGCACCTCTAGCAGCCTTCTGAGGAGTGGCCAGTGGAGTTATCCCTAGGCTGTAATGTAAACACTGCATTTTCTCTGAAAAGACAGTGTTTACTGCAAAAAGCCTGAAGGTAATGATTCTATTCACCAGAACAAATACAATAAGCTGTAGTTATTTTGGTAACTATAGTGTCCATTTAAATATGGGCTGATAAGAGTCTCTTGTCTTGCGAAAAAAAAACACACAGAAAAGCTACGGAAAAGGAAATACCACTGGGTTTGGGTGACTATGGAACCAGGTGAGCTTTATCAACAGAACCGCCTCCCCTTATTGAAAATGCTACTGGACGATCTCAAACAGTGGTCCTACACACATATATCTTGGAACGGATGGGTGGCGGTGGTTTAAAAGAACAAACTACCAAGAGTGTTGTATCTCTTTCAGACTGTGTCACTCTCCATGCCGGGAGCCTTTTTTCATCACTGAAGACTGCGGTGATTAGATGTGTCTAGAAGGGGAGTGTTCACGGTCCCTTATATGCTGTGACACTTGATCGTACGCTGGTGGCCGTGGCTCCCACCTGCGACATGGTAACTCCTTGGTGGAGGCAACTTCATCCTGATATTTAGGAAACTAAGAGCCAACGGGTAGCTGAGCACCTTACTGGAGGGGAGAGCACAAACTCCATTACTTTCTCTTTGTTGGACGCGACACTACTACAACATGATACTTCATAAAGAAAAGCTGCATATGGATCTCACCTGGTTCAAAGGCCTGTGCGTGGGGGGTTCCAAGATGCAGAAAAGCGGTCTCTGTGTTCTATCAAATCAATACATGCTAATTGGGGACAGAGAAGTGATGAACACTTTTCAGAGATAGTTGGGCAAGACTTTTTCAGTTGCACGAGAGGTTTTACTATGGCGACATAAGAGCTCAATCAACTCTCACTATCAAGAAATTCATTTTTAACTCCTCTCATTTTAGTATAGGATGCCAGTCATAATCTATAGAATCTTTCCTACAGTCTCGCCCATCTGTTGGAGCTGTCAGAAGGGACAGGGAACACTGTTGCATATATGGTGGGATTGCCCAAAAATCTTTTCTTTTTGGAAATTGGTGAAAAGGGCAGTGACCATCATATGTGGAAATTCTGTTACCTTGACAGCATAATAGGCCCTACTTCACATGATTCCGAAGCCTTTATCAACATAAGAAATCCATTCTACTGCATATGCTTAATGCTGCAAAGGCCTTGATACATGCCCCCTGGAGAAAAGCTGAAGTCCCTACAAGAGCACTGGATATGAAGAGTTGAGGAGATACAATACATATCTCCATTATTGGAACAAGTGCCAGACATGCAGGTGGAGGGGGAGGGCCAGTGGGGTGAGCAGGAGGGAAAGTTGGGTGGCAGGCCGTGGGGGGAGGGGAGCTGCCCTCTCGCATATTATCTTTTCTTTCTTTGTTTCTTTCTTCTCTCCTCGTCTTTTCTCTAACTCAGCTCATTTCCACAGCAGGTCGCTCAGAAATTTAGGTCCCTGGTATTCTTTAATTTTATATTTGAAAATATGTACTCTGATGCCGTTACTCTTCTTATAGAGACCTGCGCATCTCTTCTTGTTCTTTTTTCTGTAATCTGAAAAAAACATCTTGAATAAACAGATTTTTATTTTTTTTTACAAAAAAACTACATATTTGTGTCACACACACACACACACATACAGGCTATTGATCTATTTTATTATAGACAGAAACTTATAATCATAATAAATGAGTAAAGAATAGGACGATGAAAATCACCTAGAATGTTTCACTTTCAGTAGTACCTAATCTCACAAACCAAGCAGTAAAATATAAACTATGATTTACACAGCTCTGACATGGCCCTGCCTGAAGCAAGACAGCATACGATCTGCTGGCTGAGTCTTTGTGTCTGGTTGTTTAGTTTTAAGTTGCTTAATAACAAAGTTAGGCAATAGATTCTGAGAGCAGGCAGACGCTAGTGAGGATGCCTGCAGCTTCCTGCTCTCCGTAGTCATGTGACTCACCGTGGGTCATGTGACTCACACAGTGTGCATTCAAGGAAGTGGTAGAAGCTGCAGCAGTTGTGGAGTGACAGAATACTAAGGGAACACAGCACATTGAGTGAACACTCACCTGGGTCAGCCAGCACAGTCAGCATCCACCTGTCATGAGATTGAACAGGTGAGCAGACTCACATTATTGTCCATTCTGTCTGTAACACCTGGCTGCTCTATCAATCCTGGGGACACTTCTTCAATAATTTGTATTAACTCTCCCATGTGAGGTGGTCTTTGTGCAGGGTGGAAAGTAATTCCTGTTAGGACACCACCTTGGCTGCAGGTCACCTAAACTGGGTACTGATTATCCACATTACTGCCTATTCTGGATCCCTCTCTTTGCTTGGTGATACTGTGTACAGGTTCCTAGTATGGACTCCACCCTGGCTACATGCCAGCTGGCATGGAGAATTTAATATATATTAGTATTCTATATTCTATACCTTGTGCAGGGCTATGCTTTAGATCCAAAAGGTAGATCCACAGATGTAGTAGAACTACAACTCCCATGATGCTTTATATGCCTTTAGTATGGCAAAGCATCACGAAAACTTATCTCTCATTCAATAGATTTACTAGCCTTAATAGAAACCTGGCTCTCCCCCTCTGACACTGCCACCCCTGCATCTTTGTCCTTCGGTGGTCTCCAACTTACCCACAACCCAAGAAACTCTGAATGTAAAGGTGGTGGTGTTGGGTTTCTCCTCTCCCCTCACTGCTCTTTTAACCCCTTAAGGACCAAACTTCTGGAATAAAAGGGAATCATGACGTGTCAGACATGTCGTGTCCTTAAGGGGTTAAACCTCTTCCCACCCCCCTTCCCTCTCTTTCCCATCATTTGAAATACACTCAATTCGCCTTTTCAAACCCTTCTCTGCTAACATTGCTGTTATTTACCGTCCCCCTGGTTCCTCTCTTCTCTTCCTTGACCACTTTGCTGCCTGGCTACCCTATTTCCTCTCTTCTAACATTCCATCCCTAATTCTCGGGGACTTCAATATTCCCATAAACCCACCTTTGACCTCTGCAGCCACTAAACTACTTTCAATGACTTCCTCCCTCGGGCTATCGCAGTGGGCAAATTCTCCCACCCATGTAGCTGGCAATACCCTTGACCTAATCTTCACTTATGCATGTACAGTAAATAATATCTGCAACACTCCATATCCACTCTCTGATCACCACCTCTTATCATTTGCTCTTGCATACCCCCTCACGCAACAACCTCAGCCTAACCCCCCTCAACTCAGGAGGGACCTTAATTCTCTTGATCTCCAACAGTTGTCAGCTGACATTGATTCACAACTGCTGTCCATCCCTTCCCTATCCTGTCCTTCACTGGCCATCTCCATATATAACTCTACTCTTACATCTGCCTTGAACACTGCAGCGCCACTCCAAACAAGCACCTCGAGGAGGACCCGCCCCCAACCATGGCATACTAAATCAACGCGCTACCTGCAAAGATGCTCCCGTTGTGCTGAACGCTCCTGGAGGAAGTCTCGTACCCAATCAGACTTTCTCCATTATAGATTCATATTGTGTTCATACAGTGCAGCCCATGCCCTTGCCAAACAGTCCTATTTTTCCTCTCTCATTAGTTCATGCTCCCGCAACCCCAGGCGTCTCTTTGACACCTTTAATTCTCTTCTTCGCCCTGCTGTGGCCACCCCCAAAACTAACCTTACTTCTGATAACTTTGCATGTTACTTCACTGACAAGATTGAACAGCTAAGGAAATAATTCTCCCCTCCTTGCCTTTCTGTTTCTCAATCACACATAGATCATGCCTTTCCTACCCTTCAGACATTCTCCCCAGCTACTGACCAAGAGGTGGCTGCTCTTCTTTGCTCCTCTCGCCCCACCACTTGCCCGCTCGATCCTGTCCCATCTCACCTTATCAGATCTCTCTCCACTTGTCTCGTGCCTTCTCTAACACACATCTTCAACTGCTCGCTCTCTTCTGGCATCGTCCCTGCTGACCTTAAACATGCCACTGTAGTACCTATACTAAAAAAACATCCCTCGACCCATCCACCCTCTCTAACTACCGTCCCATATCCCTGCTCCCTTTTTCCTCAAAGCTTCTGGAAAGACTTGTCTTTACCCGTGTGTCTCATTTCCTCAATTCCAACTCTCTCCTTGACCCCCTTCAATCTGGCTTCCGCCCCCTCCACTCTACAGAGACTGCCCTTATCAAAGTCACTAACGACCTAATCGCAGCTAAATCCAAAGGCCACTACTCCATACTAATTCTTCTTGACCTCTCAGCGGCCTTTGACACCATTGATCATGCTCTCCTTCTTCAAACTCTTCAATCGCTTGGTCTCTGTGACTCTGTCCTCTCGTGGTTTTCCTCTTATCTCTCCCAACGCTCATTCAGTGTCTCCTTTTCTAATGATACCTCCTCCCCTCGCCCTGTCTCGGTTGGAGTCCCCCAAGGCTCCGTCCTTGGTCCCCTTCTATTTTCTCTTTATACTGCCTCTCTTGGTAAACTCATTACCTCTTTTGGATTCCACTACCACCTGTACGCTGATGACACCCAGCTATATCTCTCCTCCCCGGACCTCTCCCCTGCCGTCCTGCAACGTGTCACTGCTTGCCTTTCTTCCCTCTCTGACTGGATGTCCTCCCGCTTTCTGAAACTCAATCTCTCAAAAACTTAGCTCCTTGTCTTTCCTCCTCCTAATACTGATCCTCCTCTTTCGCTCTCCCTTCAAGTTTGTGGTACCAACATCAGTCCATCCTTGCAAGCGCGCTGTCTTGGCGTCATACTTGACTCTGGTCTCACCTTTGAGCCTCACATCCAGCATGTTGCCAAATCCTGTAGATTCCATCTTAAAAACATAGCCCGCATCCGCCCCTTTCTTGCACCAGATACTACCAAGGAGCTTGTCCATGCTCTAGTAATTTCCCGCATGGATTACTGTAACCCTCTCCTGATTGGTCTTCCCAAAAGCCGTACTGCACCCCTACAGTCCGTAATGAACGCTGCTGCTAGACTGATTTTCCTCTCTAGTCGTTTCTCTCACACCTCACCCCTCTGCCAGTCCTTACATTGGCTTCCTGTGTGCTATAGGAGTCAATTCAAGGTACTAACTCACACCTATAAAGCACTGAACAACCCTAGCCCCTCTTATATCTCCTCACAGATCCATAGGTATGTCCCTTCTCGGTCTCTCCGCTCTGCCCGTGACCACCTCCTGTCTGTTGTCCGCACTCGTACGGCCAACTCGCGCTTGCAGGACTTCTCGCGGGCGGCTCCCTTCCTATGGAATAGCCTGCCTACCGCCATCAGACTCTCCCCTAGTCTTGCATCTTTTAAGAAGTGCCTTAAAACCCATCTCTTTAGGAAAGCTTATGGCCTCCAAGACTAACCAATACCTCACATACCTGTCTCCTGCCCTCTCCTAAAGGGCAGTCCACCTTATTTGATTGCAAATTCCTGTCCTAATATGTTTTACACCCCACCTCCTATAGAATGTAAGCTCGATCGAGCAGGGTCCTCTTCAACCTATTGTTCCTGTAAGTTTATTTGTAATTGTCCTATTTATAGTTAAATCCCCTCTCATGATATTGTAAAGCGCTACGGAATCTGTTGGCGCTATATAAATTGCAATAATAATAATAATAATAAAACTGTAGTTTTAAAACATCTACCTTTTGAAAACCCCTGCTTTAGGTTGGCATTAAACATGGTGGGGAAAAATAACAATTGCTGCTAAGAGTGAATCCCATGTTGTACTGTGTGTCTGCAAATCATGGTTTACTACCTTGCTATCATTCTGCCTTTTTGTTCTGCATGCTACCTCCCTTCCCCTATGTTGTGTGAGACTAAGCAATTGGTAACAACTGACACTGACTGTATTCCATCTACCCTGAGGAAAAATAATTACCTTAACTACTCTCTCTCACTATTCATAAACTGTGAATCCTCTCTCCTAAGCACTCACTTGAGGTTTCTTTAATCTCCAATCTTTTTCTTCTTCCTAGCAGGAGGAAGCTCTTGGTATTCAGACTGGTACATAAAAAGAGGTGGATGTAGTGAATTTAGCGGTAAGGGGACATGCTACACTATTAGAGAGACAGAGGAAGTTAGAGCTATTGACTATTTTATAGTCAGCTAGTCCACACATGTTTTGTTCCCCTGCAATCTTCCTAAGCTTCCATACTTATTTCCATCTTCAAAACATTGTAGCGCAAAATTATTTGAAGAGTAGTAAAAGAAAGAAAGAAATCATTTATTTATTTTAATCAATGGGCCTGGTGCTTTAGCTTCCATAGAAATGGTGCTTCTCTATGACTTCGCTGTTTCTATGGAACTTTCTTCCCTGCTCCGTTAGACTCTCACCCAGCCTCCATTCTTTCAAATATCTTTAAAAACGCACTCCCGGGGCGGGGCCGGGCCGCAGAGCTGGATGGCAGCCACGAGCTTTAGCTCTGGCCCAAGACACCAAAAAACGACTTAAAAAGCTGTCATGAGACACCCTAAAGAGGACATCCCGGTAATTAAGTGGTGGCACACTCACCCTGCACCAGAAAGACACCTGTAAGACACCGATTACGCACCGGGGAGCGGAAAGTTGGCAATCACGGCCGCACATGACCGGGAGCCTGGAAAGACAAAGCGGCCCAGCAGGGCGGACGTTAAGTAAGGGACCCAAACCCGATTCCACGCGGACAGGCCCTGCCGGCGGCGCGGCCCCGCTCCCCCCCCCCAGGCCGGTGGGGGTTATCCCGGCGACATGGTGACGACCTTCGCGGCAACGGAAGTCCCCGCGAGTCGATCGCCTACACTGGCAAGGGCTTCCCAGGAACAGCCCGCCAGCAGATAAGTGCAAACGGAATATAAGCGGGCATGGAGAGGTCTACCTACCTTTATGTGGAGGCTTCTGCATGCGGCTCGAGGGGCCCAGACGTCTGCCGGCCCCCGGACGGACACCCCGTGTGGCCTACCCCCTGGTAACAGTTCTGGACCATGCATCTGGGTTTGAGGGGGGCCCGGAGAAGGATGTCTCTGGCGCAGTAAGTCCTGTGGGGCTAGAGGGCACCGACCCCCTCCGGTATACCGGTATACCATGGGGGGGGAGGTGCACCGGCTCTAAGTTTGAGGCCTGTACTGGGTGAGACTCGTGGGCCCAGGTGTTATCAGGCAGCGTGAGTGATGCTGGGGAGGTGCAGGGGACAGCGGGTGCTGGGACCTTTGGTGAGGGGTCTCCTGGACTGGTCTGGATCCCGAGTGCCCACGGCATCGCGGAGCGCTCCGCGGGGGAACAGGTTCTAGGGGAGGACAGACGGAGGACTGGTGTCCTAAAAGACCTCATCGACCCTGTGTGCGGACAGCTTACCGTATTATAATTCGGCTCAACACTTGAGATACGCTGCCTGTATTGTGGGATCTTGCTGCACGGGACAATCTACGGGACTAACCATGCCAGCTAGCTTGTATACAAACCTGAATGCTTACACCGTATTGTGATTTTGCTCAACAACGAACACGCAGTCTCTGACATGAGACCCTACTGCACAACTGAAAATTCCAGGACTATTCTTATAAGCAAGCTCACGTGCAAATCCGGACTCTTGAGAAGTTCCACAACTATGCTTAGATATGCATAATGATTACTTAAGGGCTTTTATTCACGTTCTTAGTTAATGCCGTTCTCATACGAACAAGTTTTATTATTATTATTTCCTGCTTAACGCCGCCCCCGGGCGCCCCCGTTTACTGTTGTTGAATAATAACATATTTGCACCCTAGGTTCAGGTTATACATACCTTGTTTGCCTTTAATTACCTGCATTACATAACTAACCACTGTCTACATCAGATTGCACGCTATGTCATGAATATCTCCTTTGAAATTGCAATCGCCTGTTAATTGCATTCCTCCACTTACATTGCATATAACTACTAGCTTAGCTCTCATAATGTTATAGCCCATGTAAATGACTTTTATTTCCTTTGCATTCATTGTTGTTGCAGGCCTATGCCATAATTCATTAGATGCAATTATGTGACAAACGGCTAAGACCTATCACAGCCTTATGATGCTTACTTACTATACTGTAATAGGCGTGGAAACGCTGTTTATGCTGCAGTACCTGGAGCTTCAGTCTAGGGGCGTAAACCACTGCATACATAACCTTTCTCAGAATGGCAGCAAGCATTATGAAAACTTTTTAACAAACGAATGCGCAACGTAAACTACGGCTTAATAATGTATACATACCTTTACTGCATGTAGCAAGCGTATTTACATCATACGCTACAGACCGATAGCATCACTTTAATTGTTCAGGCGCAGCCCACAGAGGATAAAGCGCTATACCTGCAGGCTTTCTAATGCATATAAGTCTCACTGTACCGACAGCACAATCATAGGCTTAGATAGTCATAGCTTGATTACACAGTAAAGTAAAGGTTATGTCCAATGTAGATTACCTTCTTATTAGTACATATAGATTCTTGCTCTCTTACCTAGTTACCAGCAATTGAAGTGCACACTAAGGCGTAAGTCGACTATACATAACAATCAGACATTAGCCTTGTTCAACCTACCCCACTTTTACTTTGGCGTGATAAAACGCCCGGAGATACGTGCATCGAACCAGACCCAAGGGAGCCCGGAGATAAATATACTCCGCAGCTCCTGCGAGGGCCTCCACGTAATCCCTTCACCCTATTCCTGACTCCATGGAGAGTCTGGACATTTATCTTTTCATTTAATTGATAACCTTAATTTTAATATTATTTTCATTTTAATATTGTATCACTAAACTTAGAGGCTGTGCTTGCTGAGGCCGAATTAGGCTGTTGGTGTTTGACACTCCAGGGCTCGGAGTTATATTGACATGTTAAATAGGAGCATGTTTTGCTTTGTGCCACCATCGACCAGCCAACTTACCGTGCAACCGTAGAGCTACCTATTATTTACCTGCCGCTCATTATTATGCCGTTAAAGGACCACTCTAGTGCCAGGAAAACATACTTGTTTTCCTGGCACTAGAGTGCCCTGAGGGTGCCCCCACCCTCAGGGTCCCCCTCCCGCCCGGCTCTGGAAAGGGGAAAAGGGGTAAAACGTACCTTTTTCCAGCGCTGGGCGGGGAGCTCTCCTCCTCCTCTCCGCCTCCTCTCCGCCGGCTGAATGCGCACGCGCGGCAAGAGCTGCGCGCGCATTCAGCCGGTCGCATAGGAAAGCATTTACAATGCTTTCCTATGGACGCTTGCGTGCTCTCACTGTGATTTTCACAGTGAGAATCACGCAAGCGCCTCTAGCGGCTGTCAATGAGACAGCCACTAGAGGATTAGGGGGAAGGCTTAACCAATTTATAAACTGCTATGTTTATAAAGAAATGGGTTAACCCTAGCTGGACCTGGCACCCAGACCACTTCATTAAGCTGAAGTGGTCTGGGTGCCTAGAGTGGTCCTTTAAGTACGATGTTATACTATGATGTTATCTTGCTACATTATCTTTGTCGCACATATATGCCTTTCTGATGTACACGCTAATAAACCTTGAATGATAAAAAAAAAAAAAAAAACGCACTCCCTCTGGAATGTAAGCTTGCTTGAGCAGTTTGTCCTGTTAGTCCACCTATTGTACAGTGCTACAAAGTTTGTTGGCACTTTATAAATTATAATAGTAATAATTGGTCCCTATGTTAATCTGGCCCTGACCATTAGAAAATATAAAGAGATAATGATGAAATGAATGCAAGGTGAACTATCTCCAGTTTAAAAATGTTAATCACAAGTAAAGTATTTTTCTTTTTATATTTTTGCAGTGAAAAAGTCCATGTTATCTCCACAGACGATTATAAACATAAAGAATTAAAAATGAAGCCCTGCGCTAAAACTCCCACTACTCCTGGGCAGCAACAGTGACTGTAGAATAGTCAATACATAGAATAAAAACAAAAGTTTCCTGTGCATTATCCCAAATCCCTATGTACAGTTATATAACTGGAGGTTTCTTTATAATCTCCAATGGCCATTAAAGTGAAAGCACATCTGTCACTTTAAGGCAAAATCGCTTAGTGAAGTCCAATTAAATTTACAAAAGATTGAACAGATTAGACAGCTCCCCCCACTCTCACTTGCACAGCCAAGCAAAGGGAGAGAAGAGCTATCAATCAACCTGGTATGTTGGAGAAAAAATAGAGCAGTGAATAATATAGAGATATGCCTATAGTTAAGTCCAAGAAACTAGGTATCTAAAAGTTAAACACAAAAATATTAGAAACACTAAAAAGATATGTATCCTAGCATAAACAGTAAAAACTGTAACTTTATTAAGCAGACTATAGAAAGGATACAATTGGACAGTGTCTAATAAATGCTTGTGAAAACGACTACGAAATTCCCAGTGGATATGCTTAAACGCCAGAGGGTAGGATTTAAAGCATAAAAAATGCTATACTATGTAAATATCCCTATTAGGTGTCCACATAGGAAAACAAAAGAAAACGTAGTAGATTATATACCTTTGAATCTTACAGAGGTTGGACAGTTAGGTAGAGGGAGACAGAGTTGCACAGTGATAAAAAGGACATAAAGTGTCCATTGTACATCGGCTTACAGAATAGCTAAGGGGTGTAAAAGGTTAATAGGATATATGATGATTTGTATAGTAGAGTTAGGTTTCAGTACCCAGTAAGCCTCTAAATCTCATCTCCTATAAACTCCCCCCAACACCTTTGTGGGTGTTCAATCGCTAATAAGCCCTGTAGACTGTCCCCTTAAGCTGCCGTTACACTAGTCCAGCTTGTAAGTTCAAATGAACAGACATCAAGTTAACGAAAAAAAGGAAAAATAATAAAAGTGGTCAGAAGGGGATTCCCTCGTGCATAGTGCTCGGTGAGTGCTCAGTGAGTGAGGAATCCGCCTGCAAACGAAACCCGACGCGCGTTTCGGAGTGTAATACTCCTTCGTCAGGGGCTAGAATTTGCCGCCCGGTCTCCCCTCGGTATTTAAATGTAGGCTAGCCAATCCATGGAGTCAACGTCAATTACGTCATTGATGACGTGTCGCTAAAGCGATCACGTGTGAAAAAGGTGGGCGGAGTGAACCGCTACGTCAGAATGATTGGCAGCCGAATGTCCCATTCAATTACCTAACTCTCCTGTTAACGAAGAACGTTTGAGAGTTAGGTATAAGCTCCATAGTGGGCAGTGGGACATAATCAGGCTGGTTGGCAGCCAAATGTACCTTTCAATTCCCTGACTCTCCTGTTAACGAGGGACATTGGAGAGTTAGATGTAAGTTCCATAGTGGGCAGTGGGACATAGGAAATCTCTCTTCACTATCAGGACAGTGTTAATTATCTGTTTTGCTGTTGGTTTTAATTTTATGTAGATATATACTACAAGTCTGCACACAATTTATAGTGTATTTGGCTAGTAGTTGTAGATATATACAAAATACAAGTTTTCGATTGGGTTTGTTATTCACCAATATATTGTCTCAATTATTTAAAGAGGTATATATCCTGTTGTTTAGTATCTTATAAGGGTTGCAGAAACCTTTTATCCTTTTCAAGGTATGGGCTCACCTTTTTTGAGGACGAGGACTTTTTGCCTTTTACTTTTTGTAGAGACAAAACCAGAGTATTTACTCTTATGTCCCAACATAAGGGAAAGAATATGGGGTTGAATCCACCAATATATATACTTATTGATATTTAGTCCTTCATCTAGCGGTGAGCGAGATTCAAAGGAGATAGAATCGGCCCAAATGGTCAAGGTAGGGTCAGGGGAAGTAGTGAAGTGAGAGTGGGGGGAGCTGTCTAATCTGTTCAATCTTTTGTAAATTGCATATCCATATCTGGGTTCAAGCCCAATTTAGGTGGAACTGGTACCACCATCCTGGCCCGTTACCCTAGTCTCCGATTCAACAGTTTGCTGGTCAGAGACAGGGGTACTTTATATCCAATCCTCTCATTTAAGTTCACAAGGGTTTAAGACCCAATTTTGGTCAGAAGAGAGACTTATTTTTCCAAATAAAAGACTAATGGCAGGTTTCCTAGCAAATAAACCCAATGCCACAAAATGGTGTAAAGATGCCGAATTAATTTTCTCTGAATCAGATTTCCAACCGGACGATTTAAATTACTCCTTGACAGCAGGTTTCAACTCCCTCACACATCTATATAAGCAACAAATTAGGATAAGTTGGGAAATAGCCTCATTGGAGAATTATTTGAAAAAAAGTACCTAGGGGACTAAGAATCCCAACGACTCCTAGCTCACATATAGAGGAAGAGGAATTTACCAAGGAGTGGGAGGAGGCAGCTAGTCAATGTTCCGCACGTTTCATGCAAATAATATGTAAATTCGAGAATAAGAAATTATCAGAACTTGAAAAAAAGATTGAAAGTGAGGTTGAAAAAATTCAACAACTAAAAACAGACCCAGCCTTTGGCTCTAGTGAAAGCAAATTACAAGTCAACTTAGAGAAATACCAATCCATAATAAAACAAAGAAAACACCAAAAGTTTCTAAGAGACCATAGAGACTTTAAAACGGGCAACGTGTATAAGAGGTTTAATAACAACAAAAAAAGAAGAGTTGACAGTGATCAAATCTCAACCTCTGAGTACGAGTCCAGTGAATCTGAGACAGACCTAACAGCGACCCCCTCCACCTCTAGCGACAGGGGGATCCTTAAAAAAGGGGTTACTTTTTTAGACCATACGCAGGGGGGGGGGAAACTGCCCTTTCCTGCGACCAAGGCCCAGAAGACAGTTCAACAGAAGGAACCGGTACTAAATGATAGACAAATAGTCAATTTGTCCAGCTACACTCCAACTCAGTCTGAACTGGACTTATTGGCTAAAGGCCTATCTTATATCCCCGTACCACGTTTCGACAAATTTACCTGGGTCAAAGATATCCACCTCTTTGCCCGCAAACTTATTCTGCACAAGAATTATCTCTTGAACGAAGAGAAAAAAGCAAAAAATCTAGGTCTAGAACTCAGGGACTACCAGCTAACTATGATGCTGGCTGAATTACTAGAAGAAAATGATATAACTGAAGTAGCCAAATACCCTCAAACAACTCTGAGGAACAAAAGTCGTTATTGCCCGAGATTGGGAGATTCAAAATATGTTGAAACTTTTGTAGAACTCGTGTGTGAGGAAATTGAGAAGATCCCACCGAGTGAAATAAGCTACAAACCAAATTCCAACCTAACAACAACAGAGTATAGGGCTTTGAAGGGTTTACAAGATAACCAAGTTATAACAATTAAACCCTCTGATAAAGGGGGCAATATTGTCATCATGGACACCCAAAATTATGTGGAAATGAATAAACGGATCCTGGAAGATCACACCACTTATAAAATCTTAAAACAAGATCCCACACAAACATTCCTAGAAAAACTAAAAAACATTTTAATACAGGGCTTTGAGGATAATCTCATTTCAAAAGATGAATTTAATTACATGGCTGTGGGCAGTCCCCGTATCTCAACTTTTTACAGCTTACCGAAAATTCACAAACTGTATGAAGTATTAACGGGTAGACCCATCGTTTCAGGAAACGATAATATGACCCAAAATGTGAGTGTATACCTGGATTACGTTTTGAAACCATTGGTAACGAAACTCCCGTCATACTTGCGGGATACCAAGCAGACCTTATCAGTATTAACCCAGGTCCAGCTACCAACAAATTCCCTAATCTGCAGCCTAGACGTTGAGTCTCTGTACAGCTCAATTCCACACCTACTGGGCATAAAACACACGGAATTTTTCCTGCGAAAGAGAGGAACATACTTGGATAAACACACAGACTTTACATTAAAACTCCTCAATTTTGTGCTAACACACAACTTCTTTCTATTCGATGGAGTGTTTTACCACCAGGTGCAGGGGACTGCTATGGGGACGTCTTGTGCGCCCTCATATGCCAACCTGCACCTGGGCTGGTGGGAGGAACAAATCGTTTTTTCACCTTCCTCCAAAAATCCCCTGACCCAGTACATTCACCTTTGGAAAAGGTATATTGACGATATCATAATCGTCTGGACTGGGTCAGGGGAACAATTCCTCCATTTCATGCAAGACCTGAATATCAATAACTTAAACCTTAGACTCACTGCTGAGATTGGTACTCCCTCACTGAGCTTCCTGGACCTTGTGGTCTCCCCAGATCAAAAAGGTGGAGTCAAAACAAACTTGTTTAGGAAGAGCACAGCAACCAATAGCTTGCTGAATTGGGAAAGTCACCACCCTACTCAACAGAAAAAGGGGATCCCAATTGGCCAATACCTGCGCCTGAGACGCAATTGCTCGAATATAGATGACTTCAAGATAAAAGCAAAAGAATTGCGTCAGATGTTCAGGTCAAAGGGATACCCCAACAAATGCCTAAAGAAGGCTTACCACAGGGCATTAATCACAGAACAGGAAAGTCTCCTTAGGGAACAAACAATCTCACCCTCGAGTTCTAAGGAAACAGAGCAAAAACAACTAAGATGTATAGGCACTTTCGATGCCGGTTGGGATCAGGTCAAGACAATTATGAACCGCTTCTGGCCTCTGTTGAAACAGGATGCACAGCTGAAAGATGTCCTCCCTGTATATGCCTCTTTAACAGCTAGAAGAGGCAGGAACTTAAAAGACATGTTGGTACATAGCCATTTTCAAGCAAAAAAAGTTCCAACACATTGGCTGTCGAACAAGATCAAGGGCACTTATAAATGTGGAAGGTGTAAAGCCTGTAACCATATAAATACAAATTCTAAAACTTTTAGTGACAGCACCCGTACAGAAAATTTTGAATCCTCATCCTTTTTCAACTGCAATTCTAAAGGAGTGATCTACCTTATTACATGCCAATGTCAACTCATGTATGTAGGGAAGACTTTTAGACCCCTTAAGAAAAGGATTCTCGAACATATCAATTCAGTAAAGACCGCGAGGAATATCGAAACTCCTGTCTCCAGACACGTAAAAACAGCCCACAATGGGGACTCCAATGTCCTCAAATTTCTGGGCATTGAACTGATTAAACCAGACCAGAGAAAAGGCAACTGGGATCAACGTCTGAGAAGACGCGAATGCTATTGGATATACCGCCTAAAAACATTGTCCCCCAGGGGACTTAACGAAGGGTTTTCATATACCCCTTTTATTTAATAAGTCTCTAAAAATAACATCCTTTAGAATCTAGAGCAATATAGATATTGCCAGATTCCAGCGAGTCCAATCACTTATGAACATGTATACTCTTTAACGTATAGGTATACAATTTTTTAATCACCATAAGCACCAAATCTAAAAGGATTTTCTGTCCCCTCCCCCCTCCCCCCTTCTCTCTTCACTACTTCCCCTGACCCTACCTTGACCATTTGGGCCGATTCTATCTCCTTTGAATCTCGCTCACCGCTAGATGAAGGACTAAATATCAATAAGTATATATATTGGTGGATTCAACCCCATATTCTTTCCCTTATGTTGGGACATAAGAGTAAATACTCTGGTTTTGTCTCTACAAAAAGTAAAAGGCAAAAAGTCCTCGTCCTCAAAAAAGGTGAGCCCATACCTTGAAAAGGATAAAAGGTTTCTGCAACCCTTATAAGATACTAAACAACAGGATATATACCTCTTTAAATAATTGAGACAATATATTGGTGAATAACAAACCCAATCGAAAACTTGTATTTTGTATATATCTACAACTACTAGCCAAATACACTATAAATTGTGTGCAGACTTGTAGTATATATCTACATAAAATTAAAACCAACAGCAAAACAGATAATTAACACTGTCCTGATAGTGAAGAGAGATTTCCTATGTCCCACTGCCCACTATGGAACTTACATCTAACTCTCCAATGTCCCTCGTTAACAGGAGAGTCAGGGAATTGAAAGGTACATTTGGCTGCCAACCAGCCTGATTATGTCCCACTGCCCACTATGGAGCTTATACCTAACTCTCAAACGTTCTTCGTTAACAGGAGAGTTAGGTAATTGAATGGGACATTCGGCTGCCAATCATTCTGACGTAGCGGTTCACTCCGCCCACCTTTTTCACACGTGATCGCTTTAGCGACACGTCATCAATGACGTAATTGACGTTGACTCCATGGATTGGCTAGCCTACATTTAAATACCGAGGGGAGACCGGGCGGCAAATTCTAGCCCCTGACGAAGGAGTATTACACTCCGAAACGCGCGTCGGGTTTCGTTTGCAGGCGGATTCCTCACTCACTGAGCACTCACCGAGCACTATGCACGAGGGAATCCCCTTCTGACCACTTTTATTATTTTTCCTTTTTTTCGTTAACTTGATGTCTGTTCATTTGAACTTACAAGCTGGACTAGTGTAACGGCAGCTTATGGGGACAGTCTACAGGGCTTATTAGCGATAGAACACCCACGAAGGTGTTGGGGGGAGTTTATAGGAGATGAGATTTAGAGGCTTACTGGGTACTGAAACCTAACTCTACTATACAAATCATCATATATCCTATTAACCTTTTACACCCCTTAGCTATTCTGTAAGCCGATGTACAATGGACACTTTATGTTTATCACTGTGCAACTCTGTCTCCCTCTACCTAACTGTCCAA